>NC_136756.1:30333215-30425715 GCF_936440315.1 Barbus barbus
GTTTTGTGGTCCAGGGTCACATATGAGGTCACTCTACAATAAAAATACATACGGGACGAGGTGGAGATGATAATAAGGGGGAGGCAGCCAACTCGTCACAATATATATATTTATATTTTGTTTTATTTATGTCTCCTGCCTATCTAGTGTTTCTATCACAGTGTTTTCCATCTCGAGTATCAAAACACACGCCTTGCTGGCTACGGTGTAATGAAGCCAGCCAATCACAGCAGTGGGCGTTTACGTTACGAGGACACGCCCCTTCAAATAGAGTGTTTCTCACAGAGAGTGAAAATGAGGACGGAAAATTATAATTTTTATAAATATCAGAGCAAAAAAACGGCATGCTTTCTAAATTAACCTCCACAAAATCATATCAAAATCTGAACCTGAGTTAATGACGGAGGAGATGCTCTTACCAGCAGTGAGATCTGTCCTTCTCTCACGATGTTCAGGATGTTCTGCATCTTCTTGTTTTCCTCGTCGGCTTCTCCAAACGTTCTCCAGGGCTTGTCCTGCCTCAGAGGAAGAGGGCAGGTGCTCGGGCCGCCGTCGGCTTTGTCGGACAGAGGTGTGTCCGGCTCTGATCTGTGAGCGCTCTGTGCCCGGAGACTGTCCTGATCCGCTGGCTTGGGCTTCCTGAGGTCGGGCCAGCTGACGGGCGAGAGAAGGCTCTCTTTAGCGGCGGCGGCGCTCCTCTTCTCAGACTTGATGTAGGGCACGTCCAGGATCTCATCCATGTCCAGGTCGTAGTGCTCCAGCTCTCCGAACAGCGGCAGGCCTCTGCTCTTGCTGGCCTCGGCGCTCTTGCCCTCGGTCTCCGGGTCTGACTCCTGCGGCTGGTGTTTGAGCGGAGACACGCGCTTGACCGGACGGAACTTGCTGTAGACGTCGGCAACGCCGGTGGGTTTGATTCCCGCTCCGCTGGACGCCGCGCTGCGAGCCCAGTTGATGGACGGAGCTAAAACACACCAGAGCCAACCGTCATCAACATCTTAAACACTGAGGGGAAGATAAGAATCTGACTCTAAACGAGCTGCGTTAACAAGTCAGGTTTATTTCTATTGTGCCTTTTTACAGCACAGACTGTTTCTACACTAATAATTAAATCAAAAATGTAATTATAAAATAAAAACAAACAACCTGTGGCAACCTTTCATTGATTATGTAGACAATTTTAATCCTTTTATTGATTTGAATTTACTTATTTTATTATTTTATCTATTTATTTTTTCTCTCTAAGTGTATCTCTCTCTCTCTCTCATATATATATGTATGTATTAATATTTGATTGATGTAGACATGTATGCACTGATTTTTTTATTTATTATTTTATCTATTTACTTATTTTTTTAAAGCCTGTAATTCCTTTCTGAATTATACACGATGAGCACTACTCTAGGGATTTGTTGATGAGGGAGGATTGTTAAATGTGATATATATTGGCAAAAAATCTATAAAAATATTACAATCAAAACAAACAACCAAAATAAAACACTGACTAAAATTTAATAAAAAAGTAAAATGTAAAAATAAAAAAATTATAAATAAATAAAACACTAAAATAATGATTTAAATAAAAACAGACTGTTACTAAGCAGCTTAACAGCAATAAATAAGAAAACAACACAATCAATGATTCTATAAACTGAAATTAATCATTTTAAAATAAAAACAAACCATCAAAATAAAACTGACTAATTCTTAATTCAGATTCAGTTGTAAAGCAGCTCTACAGGAGTCAATACACAGGTTTCCTACATATTTCCATTTCAATATTCCATACTTTTCCAGACTCAAATTTCCAAAGCTCTCAGTAGATTTTCAGACCATATTCAACATAAAAAAGTGTTTAAAATTGGACTTTCGTGAATGTCAAGGTCTTAGGTCTCTTTAACACATTCTATTCAGTGTGTATTGTCCTATATGAGAAGTTAAATGATTTCTCGTGCGCACATAAAAGTCTGTACATATTTTATTTTTGCAAAAGTCCTTGAGGCTATGTAATATGGTGCTAAGAATATTGTGAGAAGAAACATAAAATGCTTATAACCTGCATTTTGCATAATGAAGAAGTGCATCTTGAATTCATTCAGTCGTATTTTGACTTTGACGTCTTGTACAATACATTTATTTTCATTCAATTCTTCATTTCCTATTATATATTAAAAAATAACTAAATAGGGGCAAAAGTCTGGAAACACATATTTTCCATACTCTGATTTCTTTTTTCCACACTTTTCCAGACCTGGAAAATACTTAAATCAAATTCCATACTTATCCAAACCGCGTAGGAACCCTGAGACAGCCTGCAGTGTGTGACCGCTGAAAGCATCTGATTAACACATGAACTCGAGAATGAAGCTGGTACCTTGTCTCTCGTCGTTGGCTCCATCGTGTCTCCGGCACAGCTCAGGAATGCTCTTGGACGAGTACTGAGACAGGAGACATCAGACGGGTTAAAGATCATCACACACTGATGCTATGAACATTACCCATGAGCTCTCATGCTGAAGGAATGATGGGAAATGATGCTGTTCCTGTAGCTCCACTGCTCACATTAACAAACTCAACCAAACCTTGAATTAACCGAGAGACAAACGAACACAGAGCCATGCATCAGGAATAAAGACGTAAACTCTATCTGATGAATGCATATTTAATGTGTAATATACACATTAATCTAGAGCAGCGTTTCTCAGAAGAGCTGATGGAACGCTAATAATAAAATCATAAAAAAAGGGGAAGTTGAAAGAATAAAATAAATAAAACATTTTACTTCAAATGAAATGAAACAGTAAAATTAATAAATACGTTTTAAATAAAAAATAAATAAAATAAAACAAAACAATAAAACCTGACTATTAATTTGTTGAAATGTTAAAATAAATTATTTTTTATAATGAAAGTCCATTGAAGTCCACTATATGAAGAAAAATCCTGGAATGTTTTCCTCAAAAAACTGAATTTCGACTGAAGAAAGAAAGACATGAACATCTTGGATGAGATTTTATCAGGAAATTTATATTCTGGACGTGAACCAATCCTTTAAATTGTAATGTTAAATTAAAATAAATCAATTAAGGTAAAAATAAATCAAAACATTTATAAAGAATATGAGTGCATGTCATGTGAGCATTAACTGACATCAGAGAACCGTGAACATGCGCATATGCAGATCAATTATTGAAATATTAAAAATCTTAAGGGGACTTTGAGTAAATATTTCAGCCCAACGGGGTTCAGCTGATGATTAATTAATCTGGGTGATTAATAAACTCACAGGTAAATCATCAGTGAAGTCAATTTCATCCAGATCCAGGTATTCAGGAACGTCCATCTTCAGTCAGCATTCTGAGAACACACACCCACACACACACACACACACACACACACACACACACACGCGCACACACACACTCCATCATCACAGGATCAAACACCATCTACTGTACTACACTCATGTGACGTCACTCATAGTGGATCAGAGACACAAAGGAGTGGGCGGGGCTTGAGCTCATCCGTCAGCACGGGATTGGATGGTGAGTGTGTGGGCGTGGCTATCAGATCTGAATGTTGAGTTTAATAAAAATATAACTGAGTATCTAATTAACCACTGGTCAACATTAACCAGCAGATGACACGAGGTGAAAATTACAGTCGTTTCAGAGTTATTTACACTTTGATGAAAAATCATGAAACATTTATTGTGTCCAGAATAAATGATGAATCAGTCAATAAGAGAAGAATCATGAAGAACCGAGTCACTGCTGCTCATGATTCACATCAAACACAATGAATCGAGAACTGAGCGAGAAAAACAGACTGATGGATCTTCATGATGAAGATGAAGATGATGAAGATGCGTGTGTGTGTCAGTGTGTGTACAGTGTGTCTCTGTGAGTGTGTTTATCTCTGTCTGCTGTCTATTGTTTCTAGCTTTAGCTTTAGCTTTAGCATCTCTCAGATGATCTCCTCTCTCTCTCCGTGTTTCTCCGGTTTCCCGCCGGTGTCTCAGTGTATCGTGTCCGGTGTGTTTGTGTGTGTCGTACCTCGTTCCCGCTGCTGTCTGTCGCCGTTCCGCTGATTGTCTGTCGGTGTTTCTGATGAAAATGAACGGATCATCTGAAGAATGTGACGCGAGCGCGCGCCTCCCTCAGCCTCCTCAGCGCGCGCGGCCCCGAGACACACGCGCACGCGCAGATACACACACAGACCAGCAGAGGGCGACACACACTCGCGCGCACACACACACATATATATACAGACATATACACACTCGCACACACACATCTCACACACACATACACACTCGCACACACACACACACACACACACATCTCACACACACATACACACTCACACACACACACACACACACTCACACACATACACAAATTTAACTGACTTCTTTCATAAATTGCAGTGACTTCTTTAAAATATGAGACACTAATGGTTTGGATACAGAATAGGACACATGCTGTTTTATTCCCTATTTGGGTTTATGTAAATGCTTTATTTTATTTTATTAAGATGAACTGTCATAGCAATCCAAAGATTTATTTCAAAAACAGTATCATAGCAATTCAACCATATCTTCTGATTTAAAACCTGTATTTAACCTCAGAATGATCTCAAAGTAAATAGAAGTGCTAAAGTCTGATTCTGGTGGCTGTGCTTTAATATTAAATGATTATAATCTTAATTTAAGTGATGAAGGATTCTGACAGTAATCAGTGTTGAGTTCTACTCAATCTTCAACCTCTCCCTGGAACAGTCCATAGTCCCCTCATGCTTTAAGCAGTCCACCATTGTTCCTGTCCCCAAGAAACCCCAGCCCACCTGCCTAAACGACTATCGCCCTGTAGCCCTCACATCAGTGGTGATGAAGTGCTTTGAGAGACTGGTCAGAGACTTCATCATTGCATCACTACCAGACACACTGGATCCACTACAGTTTGCATACAGACATAACCGCTCCACGGAGGATGCCATCTCACACCTCCTCCACACCACAACAAGTCACCTGGACTGCAGAAAAGGGAATTATGTAAAAATGCTGTTTGTGGACTACAGTTCAGCGTTTAACACCATAATTCCCTCCACACTCACCTCCAAGTTGGAGGTCCTTGGTCTCAGCACATCCTTGTGCCAATGGATCTCCAGCTTCCTGAAGGACAGACAGCAAGCCGTACGGATGGGTAAACACACCTCATCCTCCATCACCCTAAGCACTGGAGCCCCTCAAGGTTGTGTTCTGAGCCCCCTGCTGTACTCACTGTACACTTATGACTGCGTGGCCACTTCCAACTCCACCACCATCATCAAGTTTGCTGATGACACTGTTGTGTTGGGCCTGATCTCAGACAACGACGAGACGGCCTACATACAGGAGATTAAGAACCTGGAGAGTTGGTGCCAGGTGAATAGTCTACACCTGAACATCAGCAAAACTAAGGAGCTGATAGTGGACTTCAGTACGAAGCAGGAGCGGTCGTACCAGCCGATCACGATCAGCGGGACTCCAGTGGAGAGAGTGGACAGCTTCAGATACCTGGGTGTTCACATCACGCAGGACTTGACTTGGTCCTGTCATACCAGCACCCTGGTGAAGAAGGCCAGGCAGCGTCTGTACCATCTGAGACACTTAAGGGACTTTAGACTTCCCTCTCGGGTGCTTAAGACTTTTTACACCTGCACCATCGAGAGCGTCCTGACGGGCAGCATCACTTCCTGGTTCGGGAACTGCACTATGCAGGACAGACGAGCCCTCCAGAGGGTGGTGCGTTCAGCGGAACGTACCATTCACACCGAGCTCCCTGACCTGCAGGACATCTACAGCAAGCGGTGCCTGACCAGGGCCAGGAAGATAGTGAAGGACCTCAGCCATCCCAACAATGGACTCTTTTCTCTGCTGCGTTCAGGGAGGCGCTTCCGCTGCATGAAGGCGAACACAGAGAGAATGAGGAGGAGCTTCTTCCCGCAGGCCATTCGGAGTCTTAACCTCTCTCCACTATAATCACATCACCCCACACTTCCACTTTGCACATTTTTCAAGTACAATCTGCACTAATTTGTAGAAGGTTACGTAAGGATAAATGAGTGGGACTTACATACCATTTGTCTTTAGTATTCCTTTTACTCACTTATACACTTTACTGCACAGCACAGCACACGGACACTTTATCACTGACATACACTTTACTTTTACAGAATCTATATAGAATCATATTCTATTTTTATTCCTCATATCTATTTTTATTCTCATATCTATTTGTTATTTTATTTTATTGCTAGTTTATTTCTGTATATATGTTTACTGTACTTTTTCTATTTGTATTTTTGTAAACTTGAGGTTTTTTCTTAATTTTGTTGAACAATTTGTTGGACAGTCGTACAATACATTTCACTACATGTCGTACTATGTATGTATATGTATGTGACAAATAAAATTTGAATTTGAATTTGAATTACTGTAAGGTTAAACCTGTCTGCTTTACATGTTTGGAAATGATTAGTTTTTTTAATAGGTTTGGTACTATTTCCATAAGCAAGGTGTACATTTTCAAAACACGTAGTACAAAACTTTAAACTGATCATACTAGTAACACCACTAGTCAATCAAACCTGGTCTCATGATTGCATTGTAGTTACACATACTATCATTCCACATCATTATTGTTTCAGATCTTTGTGATATTGAGACACAACAGTAAGATCTTCTTTCAAGTTAGTACTTTTAACAATCAGGTCATTCAAGAGCAAACAATGCAAGATACATGTTTCAAATCACCTTAGTTTCTGAAATAATTACAGTATTACAGGCAATAACGGTCATGTTAGAAAATACTCTTGCTTTACCTAACTTGCATATCTCTCATAAAATCCATAAAGTTTTGTAACAGTATTTATCCAGTGTGTTATCAATAGGTGTGATGAGGATATGACATAAGGTTTTGTGCTAGAACGGAGTTTACTGTCAATGCAGTAAATGTCCTCACTGTGCCACATGACTGAATCTATATTCCAGATGAACAGTGAGTTATAGTAATGTGCAGTTTTTACCATGGTAATGCTTCTATATACAGTATCACATGGCATAATGTAATGTAAAATGCTGTATTTGATGCCATCTTTTGATACATCTCTGATCAGTTCCTCTCCCTTGTTTCCTGCTGTATGTTCACAAAACACACGGTTTTACAAACGAGGACGTCCTCAAAGGGAGGTTTAGATGATCTTGTCAAGTTTTTCTTCTACCAATTTGTCCCCAAAATATGGTTACAGTAAGCACACACACACACACACACACACACACGTTTGTTTCTGTGAATTGTGGGGACTCTCCATAGGTGTAATGGTTTTTATACTGTGCAAACTGTACTTTCTATCGCCCTACACCTAAACCTACCCCTCACAGGAGACTGTGCATTTCTACTTTCTCAAAATAACTCATTCTGTATGATTTATAAGCCTTTTGAAAAAATGGGGACATGGGGCAATGTCTTCAGAAGTCCCCTTCTCCTTGTAATACCTGCTGTCATACCCATGTCATTATACAAATTTGTGTCTTCATGTCACAAAAACGCGCGCACACGCACCACTTTATATTATAACGTGCTTCATCATCACTAGTATCAGCTCTAGTCCTGTACTAGTGATGGTTAAACTCTATTAATGAGAGCAGGTCTCCCCCTGCTGTCCGCTTTCATCATCTGTTCTCTGAAACTCAAACTCATCCATGATCTATAATAAAGACATGTGCAGATGACTTCATGTTTTTAATCAGTACATAAATACATTTCCCATCATATACTGTGTGACATCTTTAAAATCATCTTAGAAAATATCAAAAATATGCTTCTTGTATTTGAAGTTTTCTTTACAAAAACATAGAAGGTCCTTTAGAAACGTCTGATTCTCTGGCAGCGTTGGACTGAGTTTCTCCGATGCGGTGGATTGTTAGTAGGTTTTGATTTCTCTTCTTTAAAGGGTGATGTGATCGGATGCTGTGGCTCGGTCCCCTGCGGAGCCGCTGTGAACACCACCGATGTGATTTCCATTAGAAGCCCTCCGGGTCTTTCTGCCAGGAGCGGGGAGCAGCGAGTGCCGGCTGAAGCTCACGTGATGAGATGAAGATGATGGCGGATGAGAGACCTGCAGGGAACAGAGAACAGAGCAGAAGGTCCAGCATCAGCATCACAGACAGAAGAAGATCATCATCAGCGCTGTGGATGTGAAATGAGATGCTGCTGTGTAGGAGACGCTCATGAGAATATTGATTTCTGTCCTCCTACAGATCTGCAGATGAGCTCTGAAACACACGCCAAATTAGTTTCATAACAGCGTCTCATGTCTTTCCTGAAACCATCAGAGAACATCACGTCTGTCCTTCTCTTCATAACGTCCTTGAATCGTTCATCTGTATTAGACCAGTGTCACTCATATACTATCATAGCTTTTGAATTTAATTTATTTTCATATTTTGTTTTCATTTTAATTTTAGTTAACATTTTAGTATTTTTTTTTTTCATTCATTTTTATTTGCATGTATAGTTTTAGTTATTTTAGTATTTTGACTTAAACTAAAATAAAAATGAGGGATAACGCCTTGGAAACTAGTTTAATTTAAATATTTTTACAATTGTTTCATTTTGTTTCCTGGGAAACTAGCTGAAATAAAAATTTATATTTTTTCACATCAAGTAATTAAAAAAATATATTATTGGGTTGCCCTGGAAACTAGCTGAAATAAAATGTATATTATTTTAAATATTTTTCAAGTAATTTTTTAAAAATAGTTTTACTTCCAGTTTTAGTTGATGATAATATCCCTGTATTAGACACTGCTGCTGTGAGGCACTGATCAATGCTGGATTCACTGAGTTAATTGCATCTACCGTATCTTCATGCTCTCTAAATGAACGGCCCTCAATGATCTCTGATGTTTTCATCTCACTGCTGAAGCAATACAGATATTAAAGGACCCTTTTCACAGTTTTCAGAAGTCATCATAGTTGGGCAAACCTCTGTAACAGTGAACGGAGACTACAACAAACACATTGTTTTGCATTTTCATTTGATAAAATCCATGACAGTATTTCTAAGACTTTATAAAAGAGGGAAATATGTTCAGATATAGTCAGAGGAGAGACAGATTGCAAATTGCTCACACAGCAGCACTAACTAGTTTAATTCTATTGAAGTGCCAGAAAAAACTAAGTATAGTGTTAGAAACCCATAATCTTTTTTTTTAAATGACAAAATAAAAAACTTAGATTTATGATGTTAATAACTGTGGAAAAGCATCACAGTCTGTGAAAAGCATCCATTGAGAATAAGATGAGAAATATGTGTAATATTGAGAGGATTGAGTCACTCGATCACCCTCCAAACTCTCATCTCACAACAACAGCTGGATTTTTATGATGCTTTTAACAACCTGATGGCCAGAATGAACCCGCTCAATGAGACGATTTTAACTCAAATACCATAAAGTCCATAATAATCCATAATAACGCTTCCTCCAGTGAAAAAGTGTTCTGGTCTGAATCAGGAGAGAAATCTGCACAGATCAAAACAGCTCTAAACTAATATGTGGCTGGATTTTGATGTGAGAGACAACAGGAGATGCACTTTTTCACTGGAGGAAGAGTTATTAAGGATTATGAACTCTATGGTATTTTAGTTAAAAACATCTTAATGCTGGATTAGTTTCAGCTTTTGTCTTCTCCAGATGTTAACTGATGGACTGGAGTGGTGTGGATTATTGTGATGTTTTTATCAGCTGTTTGGACTCTCATTCTGACGGCACCCATTCACTGCAGAGCATCCATTGCTGAGACACTGATGCAGAGACACATTTATACAAACCTGATGAAGAAACAAACTCATCCTGATCTCAGATGATCCTGAGGGTGAACACATTTCTGGTTGAACTGTTCCTTTAATGATGAAGGAAGGCATGATAAATGTGACCCTGCAGCACAAAAGCAGTCATCAGTAACACAGGTATATTTGGAGCAATAGCCAACAATACATTGTATGGATCAAAATTATACATTTCTCTTTTATGACAAAACTCATTAGGATATTAAGATCATGTTCCATGAAGATATTTAGTCAATTTTCTACCGTAAATATATCAAAACTTCATTTTTGATTAGTAATATGCATTGCTAAGAACTTCATTTGAACAACTTTAAAGGAGATTTTCTCAATATTTAGATTTTTTTGCTCCCTCAGATTCCAGATTTTCAAATAGTTGTATCTCAGACAAATATTGTCCTATCATAACAAACCATACATCAATGGAGAGCTCAAAAAATTGACCTATATGACTGGTTTTGTGCTCACAAATGGCTGTCGTCTCCTGATTCTGAAAGCTCTTACCGTTCTGTCTTTCTCTGGCTCTAAACAAAAGGAAACTCTTGAGAAGTTGCTTCAGCCTCGGTCTGCATCAAACG
This sequence comes from Barbus barbus, assembly GCF_936440315.1. Classification (NCBI taxonomy): domain Eukaryota; kingdom Metazoa; phylum Chordata; class Actinopteri; order Cypriniformes; family Cyprinidae; genus Barbus; species Barbus barbus. Next base: position 30,343,682 of record NC_136756.1, read on the forward strand.
GTGGTGCTGGTGGACTTGCGTAAAATGGTCTTGTGTGGTTTCTGCGAAGGGAAAGCGAGGCCGCCGTTCTGGGCGAGTGCTGGGGTCGAGCTCTGATGGACAGGACTGTGTTTGGCGTCCATCAGCTCGGTGTGTAAGTGCAGATCTGTGCTGTGGGTGTCACAGTCTGGGCAGTAGCCGTGATACTGCACCTTCTCGCTGAAGCGCACTCGCTCTCTCGTGGTCTGAGGACAGTGGCTCTCACCGAGGCTCTTCGGCCGGCGACACAGAGAGTCTCCGTTCTGCATCAGTGCTATGTCCTCAGCTCTGGACGCAGTGCTCCGGGGCGGAGGGAGCGGCGGCGTGGGTCTCTTCAGGACGGTGAGGACGGCTGTGGGTCTGAAGAGCGTCTCCTCAGGGTAGATCTTGATGCTGGAGGCCGTGGTGGTGGTGCTGCTGGAGCTGCTGTTGAGCGTGTCTGTCTTGGAGCTGTCTGTCAGATCCTCCTCCAGACGGAGATCAGACGTCAGGCAGTCGATCTCCTCAACCACCTGAGAAGCGCAGCGAGAGTCCGACGTGAGACCAGATCAACATACACAAGAAACCACAGCGGTGGCCAAAATGATTAGATCACTAGTATTTTCAGCAGCTAAATAGGTTTAGGACTAAATCTGGTAAATTGATACATTGCTCTTTGTATTGTTGTAAAATATATTCATCAAAAACAAGTAATATATTTATATATAAATATATACTGTAAAATTAAAAGACATTTCTTTTAAACGTATAGCACGGTAATGAGGCAACACCATATGACAGATGAGACGAACAAGAAAGGCTATTCATAATCTTTCATTGCACAAAAATAATATAATATGAAAGGCTCCAATACAGAGCGGCACAAAGCGCTTATGTGCATCCTGTGCGCAGAATGATGTGCTTGAAGCAACACAGAGTCACAGCACATAGGCACAGCGCTCCGCATAGAAAAGCTCAAAGCACACAGGAAAGAGATATTAATGCGTAGTGTATTAAATCTGTGCGAAAGTTTATCGAGCCTTTTCTTTTAACAGTTTTAAATTTCAGTTACTGTGCTTGTGAAGAACAATTCATAGTGCTCTCTACAAAAGTGTTGTGATCTTACAGACACCTGGTAGAAAGTAACATGATTTAGAAACAAGATAAAATGCTTTTATGTAAAACCGCTGAACTTTATTTACAGAACAAGTATAACAGGAACGGTGGAGAGAGTTTTGTCGTCCTGACTGTCGTAACTGAACACAGTTTGTATGCTGAATGGAGGATGACAGACAGCCGCAGAGGAGTGTCTTGACTTAAATATTCATCTTTACCTCACTTTAAACTATGGAACGGCTTCGGGACACTTGAAATATAGTGCACAAAAACTTTGTGCTTTATAATGTTTTGGTGCCTTTCGTGGGGCTTAACAATAACACAGAATAGTATACGCAGAATATCGGATTTGGATCAGCCTTGTCTGACTGATACCCCGATCCGGCAGAAAATGACAGTATCGGAGCCGATACCAATACTGAATATCGGATCGGTGCACCCCTAAGTGTGTCAGTAGGAAATATCGGTTTACATTTCCAAACATTCATTCATAATCCGGTGAGATTTTATGTTTGCTCCACACAGAGATGTGTTCTGATCATCATCAGTCTGTCTGGAATGACATGAATAAACAGAACAAACTGAGACAGACTCAATCCAGAAGAACTGTGTCTCCAAGACGCTTCAGAAATAACAATTTGTTCTGTTTCTTCATGTCATTCCAGACAGACTGATGATGATCAGATCACATCTCAAAAATCTCACTGGATTATTACAATTAATAGCTAAATGAATGTTTGGAAATGTAAACTGATATTTCCTACAGACACACTACAGCAAAAGATAGTAACTGACTTAAAACCATGTTTAGCTGCTGAAAATACTAGTGTTCTAAACATTTTGGCCAGCGCTGTATAATTGAGATATAACTGGATTTGTTTTATGTAGCTGTCGACCGATTTAATGCCAAGGCCGATATACCGATATTTTATTTTTATTTTTTAAATATCGGCATCGGCCGTTCATGTTTTTTGTTTGACAAATGTGTTGGAGGCGGGACTTTTATTTTGACAGCGCTGAGAACGGCAGCACCTGAGCACACAGCGTTCACATTCTCCTTTATATCGGTCACCCTGCTCTCCAAGATATCGGTATGGGCAGTCAAAAAAACAATATCGGTCGACCACTAGTTTTATGATCTCGTGTTCTGATGTTCATACCATCATTTCAAAGCAGCTTTACAGAAAACCATGATGTTAATGTTTATAATAGCTTAATATATTCATGCCTTAGAGTCGCATTTATCAGATTAGAGTTATCATGAGCTGTTATCAGAGTGGTGCGTAATATAGTTACATTTTGCGGAGATATAAACAATAATGCAGATGAGATTTGCAATATATGACTTTACGAGAGTGTGCTGTTTGTACCAAACTAACAAAATGTTCTAAGAATGTTTTCATAACGTTCCCACTAAGTTATTTCTGAATGTTGAAACGTGAATTTTTTTTAATTGTTTTTATAAAAGTTTTTTCTTGGTTATATGAACGTTAAGGGAACATTCCACTTTATTATTTTGCAATCATCATGGGAAGGGTACTGTTTAATGTTCTTTGAATGTTCTTAAACAAGTAGCAACATTTAAAAAACGTCCAACTAAAACATTTCAGAAAGAAAACGTTCCATGAATTGTGTATAAGTAACGTTTTTGTAACATTTTGAGAACATTATTAAAGACGAGATAACTTTGAACAAACGTTCTGTTAATGTTGCTGTTTCATAACTTTCATAAGGAAGCGTTATTATGGATTATGGACTTGGATTTTAGTTAAAAACATCTTAATGCTGGATTTGTTTCAGGTTTAGTCTTCTCCAGATGTTAACTGATGGACTGGAGTGGTGTGGATTATTGTGATGTTTTTATCAGCTGTTTGGACTCTCATTCTGACGGCACCCATTCACTGCAGAGCATCCATTGCTGAGACAGAAACCAGATGCTCTAGAGACACGATTCATTATATAACTGCGAAATCAAATCGATATCTGAAGGATCAGTCATGAATGACCTCTGAGGTTCACATGGATTAATTTGATCCAAACTGACTTACAAAACAGAAAACGAGCGACTCATCCACTGCTGCCATAATTAATTTATACAGACGCTTATGGGAATGATACTTTTGAAGGTTCTCTGAACGTTCTGAAACAAGTAGCAACATTTAAAAAATGTTAGAACGATGTCTAACGTTTCTGTGCGATGCATTTTGAGAACATTATTCAAGACCAACTTTGAACCAATGTTCTATTAATGTTACTGAGAGAACAATTGTTCAGAACTTTAAGAGAACCTTGCTAGAACATTCTGAGAACGTTCCCTGTTAGCTAGGTTTTAGGTTTAACGTTCTCAGAACATTTTGGAAAGTTTCTTAGAGTTATGAATCAGTAATGTCAATAGAACGTTTGTTCAAAGTTACTTAATAATAATGTTCTCAAAACATTAGCACAGAAATGTTACTGATACATTGTTCGCAGAACGTTTTTTTCCTTAAACGGTTTAGTTGGATGTGTGTATAATGTTTTTTTTTTTTTAAATGTTACTTGTTTCAGAACGTTTAGAGAACATTCAAAAGTAACATTCCCATATATTTGTAAATGATCAAATGTAAGATAGCACAGATACGTCTGCAAGATGTCTGTTAGAGAGCGCTGGATCTGGAGAGCATCTGCTGTGTACAAATGTCAGTTTTACATACGATCTAAATCATAAACATCTTAAAGACATCTAATAAACGTCTATTTGACATCTGATAGGAAACGTCCTATAGATGTATTGCAGATGAGCAAACACTCTAAATATCATTCTCTTATTCAGTGTTTCTGCTTGTTTTCTATAAATATCTAAACATTCTTGAATCAAGATGCATTTACTGGACAAGTAAAATGATTTAAGATATTAAGTCTTAATTTCTGAAGAAGAGTGTCAAAATTTTGTTAGTTTTTGCTCAAAACAAGCAGAAATATCTGCCAATGGAGTAAGAGAAATAATGTTGTTTAGTCTTTAAATTGATTTTTTTTCTAGCTCCATCAAGACAGAAACAGTGAGTAAGAGAATGTTTAGCAGTGTGGGAAGGTTAGCTCAGACTTGTGTTAGTCTGGTGCATACAGTACTCTCGTAAAGTGATATATACTATTGCATCTCATCTTTATGTCTAAATGTGAGTATATTATCGCACAGCTTGAATCTGATAAATGCGACTATAAGAAGATATATTATAAACATTAACATGGTTTTCTGTAAAGTTGCTCTGACTCATGTGATGTAGAAGTGAGTTGTTTCAGGCCGTAAATGTTTAATATGAGACACAAGTGCAGACTGAGAATGCTGTCGCTCTAGTTCATATCTGAATACTGAATGAATGAGTGACAGCTGTCAATCACACGAGCGTCACAAAAGAGTCGAATCTTTGAATCTGACTCACACGAGTGATGAAGATGATGATGATGATGATGATGTCGAGCATCAGAGAGAGTAAATGTCATGTTTGCACGAGGCCTCGATGGACACGAGCGCATCTTCATCATCTCCATCATCATCATCCTCAGCGCTTATAACGCCCGGCACGCACCTCTTTGAGTTCCTTCGCCACATCCTTCAGGTCTCCCAAGATGTTCTCGAGATCCTCCACGATGCACCTGATCTGTCGTTTGACCCGAACTTTATTGACGCCTCCGTCCTCCGCCGCCGCCGCGCTAACGGACATCCTCCGAAGCGGAGCGCGTCACGGCTGTGCGGCGCGTCTGCTCGTGAAGATCACGCATGTTGACGCTCGCATGTTGTCCTCAGACGCAGAAGGATCTCGAGCTGCGCGACGCGTCCACACGCGCATGCGCGCTGCCTACACAAACACTGATGCTGGAGACCTCGTGAATCCTGAATAATACAGAAACATATCAGAAATCAGTATTTATGAGCAGAGCTGGGTAGGAGCTCATATGGATTTCGTAATCAGATTCCAAACATTAAGAACTTTAGATTAAATTACATTTTAAAATAGCTACTCGTAATCAGACTACAGTAACTTTATTATGGATTACATGATATTTGCTCAATCATAATTCTGCCTAATTCCTCTTTTAAATATTCCTTTCTGAAATTAAAGCTTCCAGGATTGTGGACATTCACACAGAGATCAGTCAGCATTTCAAACACATTCAAATGCACTACTTCTTTGTCTCTTTCACCTAATATATTTGTATTTAAAGTATAATATATTTAATAAATATTTTAATCACATCTGCATGTTCATTGATTCTCTGATGCTGTTTAATGTCATGCAGGTAAACAAATAAAATATATCGATTTTTTCAGTAGCCTAAGTGTTTTATTTTATTAATTTTATAATTGTTTTCATTTAACATTTTTATGATTCAATTAATTATTAGCTTTTCATTAAACTCCCTTCATAAAGCTTAGTTTGGGAAACCTTGACGTAATATAATGTTTAAAGCACTTCATGTTGTTGATGACAACAAATGGAATATGTTTTCTTACTCTTCGTATTTTATTGTATTAATAATAACAAGTTAGGTCAAAAGTCTAAAGTTTCAAGTTATCTAATAAAAAGTAGTCTCTGCTAAATGTGTAATGCATTATGTTACTAATGATATTTTTCTTGTCATGTAATTTGAAATCAGTAAGAGATTAGTATTTGTAAGTAATACCCAGCTCTGGTTATGAGTCTCATGGGATGTAAAGGGAACATTCCTTTTGATTATTTTGCAAACATTACATTTTAATTTTGAATGATCTGAAACAAGAATTAATGTTTACGTTCGATGAATCAACTAAAATCTTCAGAGAAATGTTCCATGAACAATGTATAGCTAATTACCATTTATGTGCTAACATTTTGAGAACACGATTAAAGACCAGAACAAACATTAGTGGAAAAAAAACATCTTAACTTTGAGAGAACCTTGTTAGAAAGTTAAAGATTTGAGAGCGTTCTCTGTTAGCTGGGATTATTACAGTGGCACACACCAACTATAAATAAACATGCAATTTAATTATGCTGCTTTTTTATTTTTGTAATATATCACATATAAAATGTCATTATTGTCAGCCAATCAGAAACGCTCTTTGCCTGTCAGTCATTTTGGGTCCGGGGGTTTCTGACATCGGATTGGCTGAGGTAGATTTAGAGGGCGGGGCTTTAAAATAGAAAAGGTGTTTACTCCCGCAATTTACATCTAACAAAGAATTATAAAATACAATAATAATATAAGTAGCCTACAAAACGAATAGAGTTGAAACTTACAAATAAACGGTTTATTAGTCAAATGATACTAAATCTGTACAGTCAGCACTTTAGTTTCTATTAAAGCGCTATAAAATCAGCTGCTTTTGTAGGTTATATGCAAATAATACATTCAAATTTATGTAAATATTCCTGACATCACTCACAGTTTTACACATTAAGACTCTCACTGACTGTAAAAGAGCAGCTCAAACATCAGCTGTTTATATTAAGCATTTTTCATCACTATAAATATAAATATAACGCGCATAAATAAGAGTCACGTGCTGCCTGGTGGAGAGAAGACGCGCGGATCTGATTGGCCGCTGCTCGGTGACGTCACCGCGCCGTTCGCGGAAGTGGGGCAAAAGTCACGGCGGAGCGTTTCAGCGCAGAAGCATCTGCAGACTTTGAGAGTAAAAACATCACTTCAGTCATCTTCATAATAAACACAAAAACATACATCATCTGAAGATGTCAGCGCCTTTGACTTTCGACGGCAGAGTCGTGCTGGTGACCGGAGCCGGAGGAGGTCAGTTTATCATCATAAACTCACGCATTTATGCAAATAATGCAAATATATTAATGCAGAATCATCAATAGAGGAATATAATGAGTGCTGCAGAAGTTTAGTGCGTTAATGCATCAGACAGACGCTTTCTGAGCACTAAACAGGCAACATCAACCACAAACTTCTGTATTTTATTGTGCAAGTTACTGCTGGCGCATTAATAAAGATGTTTTATGTTTATTAACGTGCGTTATTTTGCGCAATGTTAAGTTTCAAGGCCTTTCTAAGTACTTAAGCGTGCTGGTTTGCAGCTTTTGTGTGTCGATCAAAGTACAAACAGCAGATAAGAGTCAGAGACTGGCTCGTGATGGTGTGATTCAGGTTAGATAAGGCAGATATTCATAATTCACTCAGATAATCGTGTTAATCGTGTGTGTTTTGCAGGTTTGGGGAGGGAATATGCGCTGGCTTTCGGTCAGAGAGGAGCCGCTGTCATCGGTGAGTCGCTCTGACCGGATCATTGATTCAGTTCAAGTGAGTCGCGACTCACGATTCGCTCTCTGTTCTTCACAGTCAATGATCTGGGAGGAGATATTAAAGGAGGTGGCAGGAGCTCAGCAGCTGCTGATAAAGTGGTGGAGGAGATCAGAGCTAAAGGAGGCAAAGCCGTGGCCAATTACGGTCAGTGATGATGAATCGACTCCAGCTCAGATGTGCAGTAACTTACCTGTGATTCACATGTGTGTTCATGATGACCTCTGGTTTCTTCACCTCACAGATTCAGTGGAAGACGGTGAGAAGCTCATCCAGACGGCGCTGGATGCGTTTGGCCGAATAGGTGCCGTTTCCAGACCTGAAATATTATTTAATATTTATTTGTGCATCATCTCCAGTATTTCTATAGAGTGCATGAGAGCCTGTCCAGCTTGTCAGTGGCATTGGTTCCGGAACTATTTTTTCCATTCATTTTTTTTCCATAGGATTTTAAAAGTCTTGTTTTAAAGCATTAAAAGCCATGAAACACACCAACCTGGCCTTTATATATAATGCATTATAAAATAGTTTTAATGCATTAATTATTCCTTGTAATGCACCTTATAATGCATTTTATGATCTAATGAATAATTGTAACCACAGCTATAATACATAATTATACTGATCTATGCATTAACACACAAAACAAACAGACCTTCACATATTACAATGCATTTTAACTTTGGTTACAATTATTTATGAAAATTATTGATTTTATCTGTAGAAACAACATATTTTATGTTTATTGCAAAAATGCATATATATATATATATATATACACACACACACACACACACACACACAAGTATTGAAGTATTTTGACTTGCTTGACGTGACTCTCTGATTGGATTGATTTTCTATGCAGCATCATGGGTAATTTAGTTTTCAATATGATTATTTTAAAAATAAGTTTATTAATGAGAACAGGTTTCACAACGACTGTTGCTCTCTACACTTTTGCATTTTAGTGCAAATAAAATACTAAACATGCAAGGAATTTCAGTGTAAATGATTTCTTAAATCAATGCATTAATGTCTGACGGTGATTAATTCTGCTGCTGTTTTTTCTGAGTGCTCATGAGCAGTTTGTGTTGTTTTGCAGATATCGTGGTGAATAACGCCGGGTAAGTGGATGCTTGTGATCAGTGCTGGGGGTAATGCATTTCAAGTAACGTGAGCTTTTTTTAAAGTAACGCATTACTTTTTAGTTTAGAGAGAAAAATCTGAGTTACTTTTTCAAGTAAGTAACAGCAGTTACTTTATTGCAAAAATGTGGAAAATTTTCAGCAAACATTCCAGAAATTTTGGAAATTGCAGGATTTTTTTGAATCTTCAGGGAATTATGATCTTACTTTAGTTTTGACTAAATATGAACATGTATTTACTCATCTCACCTGCACAAAAAGAGATTCAGTGTTCCTCAAAATCAATAAAAACAGTCAAATTCAAACTCAGAATATTATACAAACCTGCAATTATATGTTAAATATGACAAATATCATTTATGTATTTAATCCCATTTTATTAACTAATGGCTTTGTTTCTGATATTCACTGATCCAATTCAACCATAATAAGCAAAAATGACACGTGTGTTTGATTGTAGTTATTGCTGAATAGTGTTGAACCTTCTTCTCCTGCGTCATATTCTTCATGTGATTAGTTTGAGCGGCGCCCTCTACTGTACAGACCTGAATCTACATCTCCTTCAGTCTGAGCCGGATTCACTTCACTTTTGGTGTGAAAGGGCTTTTTCGTTTGTAAAAGAAGGACTTTTTATATTAAAAACAAACAAGCAAACCCTGCCCAGATTTACAAAATAACTCAAAAGTAACGTATCGCATCACTTTCCATAAAAAGTAACTAAGTAACGTAATTAGTAACTTTTTTTTTAGGGAGGAACGCAATATTGTAATGCATTACTTTTAAAAGTAACTTTGTGACTGTGTGTGGCGTGAGCTGTGATTCTGCTGTTTTCTGAAGGATTCTGCGGGACCGATCGTTCGCCAGGACCAGCGATGTGGACTGGGGTACGTATCAACAATCAACTAATAGCAAATAAAGATCACGGCCCATTGGATCTCACCACTAAGAGTGCTCCTAAATAGCAGTAAAGTATTTTAGCTAAGAGTTTTCTCTTAAATCCTATTCACAAAGCTGCTGAGACAAACTTGTACTGAGGAATAGAGAGAAGTCTTAAACTCAGATTAAGGGGGCGGGGTTTACCTCGTTACTATGGATGATGTCATCAAGTTTATTAACTATGCACACAGTGATTGGCTGATAGTCTCTGTCAGAGATTTATTCATAGAGCATGATATTATGTTGCCACATTCAAATAAAAAATTTAAAATGCAGGCTGTCATTAATTAAATAAGTATATATTCAGCTAATTGTCAGCCTGTATGCTTCTCATAAACAATTAGCAGATATGCATATGTGTCCCTGGAGCACAAAAGCAGTCATGAGTAACACAGGTATATTTGGAGCAATAGCCAACAATACATTGTATGGATCAAAATTATACATTTCTCTTTTATGACAAAAATCATTAGGATATTAAGATCATGTTCCATGAAGATATTTAGTGAATTTCCTACCATAAATATATCAAAACTTCATTTTTGATTAGTAATATGCATTGCTAAGAACTTCATTTGAACAACTTTAAAGGAGATTTTCTCAATATTTAGATTTTTTTGCTCCCTCAGATTCCAGATTTGCTAATAGTTGTATCTCAGACAAATATTGTCCGATCATAACAAACCATACATCAATGGAGAGATTATTTATGTATAAATGTATAAATCTCAATTTAAAAAAACTGACCCTTATGACTGGTTTTGTGCTCCAGGGTCACATAATTGTCAGCCTGTATGCTTCTCATAAACAATTAGTGAATTTGCATATAAACAGCCTTTTAATGAACAGAGTAGAATAATCACGGCTGATAGTAAGACATGCAAACATAACAGAAAAGCAAACTGGACTCAAGAACATCTGTTACTTCTTGTCCAGCTGATTAATGAAAACAAGGATCTAATCAAAGGAACATTTAGAGTTGGGATAACCTCCAAAACCAAAGGAGATCTCTTTTTAAAAGCTCATTATCATCAAATATTTCTAAACTGTTTACGTTCCGAGGCAGATTTCCAGAAACAGCTATTTTAGGATGGTTTGTGACTTCGGACTCCTCTTCACTGCTCCTGACCTTTCACAGATTTAGGAGCTAGTTTTAGTGCTAAACAGTTTGTGAAACACTCAGAGCAATAATGTAGAACTGATACGCCCGTTATTTTTAAGATTTTCTCCTGAATCTGCGAGTTATGAGCTACTTTTACCCTGAAGATGTTTTGTGAATCTGATTTCAGACCTGATTCAGCGAGTGCACCTGAGGGGCTCCTTCCTCGTCACACGGGCCGCCTGGAACCACATGAAGAACCAGAAGTTTGGGAGGTTTGTTCAGATCTGTAAAAGCCATCTGTGGTTCTCCCCAGCCGATGGTCACGGCTCTCGACTCTGTTCTCAGGATCATCATGACGTCGTCGGCAGCAGGAATCTACGGGAACTTCGGCCAGGCCAACTACAGCGCAGCCAAGCTGGGTCTGCTGGGGCTGTCCAACACGCTGGCCATCGAAGGACAGAAATACAACATCCACTGCAACACGGTCGCTCCGACCGCAGGATCCCGCCTCACCGAGACCGTCATGCCTCCAGGTTCAACATCTCTGACTCTCAAACACACCACTACAAGACCACAATTTGAAGCATTGAATTGTTCTTTTTTCTCTCTAAATGACTCTACACTATATTCTCAGAGAGGATGAGATGGCAGTCAAACTAGCTGCAAAATATCCCTTGTGCATCAATAAAAGTTACACAGGTCCATAGTGGACAAAAATGTCCATGTCAAAAAAAAGTCATACAAATTGGAAGCTTGGGAGCAGAGACTTAAGTTTGGTCTTATTTTAATATGGCAGATTATTAAGTAAAAAAAGTTTAAAAAGTGAAACCCCCCCAAAAAAGTTATACAGGTTTATGAAAATGATTTATGAACAATATTTTATATTTTATTTTATGAATATTTTATATATGAAACATGTTGAACTCTAAACCTGCTATAAAATCAAAGCCATAAATCTGAACAAGTTGTGTTCCAAATTTGAGGTTGATATCTCAAAAAATGAGCTTTTAGTAAGATTTAGTTTGGACGCAGTACCAAATGTTCCTCATTAGATGCCAGAAAAACTCTGCTGGTGACACAGTGCTTGGGTTTGTGATGTACAGTAGAGTTTCTCTCTCTCAAATATTACAAGCACACACACACACACACAGACACAATTTTTTTTATGACACATACAAACCACACTGACATCCATACCAACACACCCACACTATTATAGCTGCATTATTTATCCAGCTGGCTCTATAATACGCAGAAGCAGAAAACAGGAATAAAGCGAGTATTTGCTTTATAGACCCTTTATAGACCAAACCTGAAAAAATGGCACCATCTGGTAAAAAATAGTACAAAATAAAATTTTGAAGCCTTGCAGACAGAATAAAAGCCTATTAACAAAAATTGCATCGTTTTACAGTTAAACAGCACTGCGATTATACAAAATAGATTTATTAAAGGAAATGAGGGTGGAATATTAAAATTCCAATAAAAATACAGCATTAACACAGGCACAATTATTAAAAAAACAAAACTAAAATGGACAAAAATGTCCATAAGTTTGCACAAGGGATACTCACTGCAAACATGATTCTCTTACTCCGTGTTTTTGTCTTGTTTTCTAGAATAAATATCTAAACATTCTTGAATTAAGATACATTTACTGTACAAGTAAAATGATTTAAGATATTATGTCTTAAAAAATAAATACAAATGTTGTTAGTTTTTCAAATCTTTTTTTTTGCAGTGTGTATACACCATACGACAGTTAATTCAGTGTATTAATTTGCTTTATTTGACATATTCTTCATTGTAAGTAATTGTAATTATTATAATTAATTTGACAGAATCAGAATGAGCTTTATTGCCAGGTATGTTCACACATACGAGGAATTAGTTTTTGGCTTGTGGTGGTGTGTTTGGGGCAGACAAGAAGAAAGTGTTTCTCATCCTCTCTTTGATTTAAGTCACAGTGTTCTCTAGGAATCCAGGTTTTTTTTATGTCTTCTCTATTTCTAAGTCATGGTCACAGAGTCAATAATTTGAAAGGATTTATCTTTCTTTTAATTGTTTGATAAGTAATTTGCCAATTCTGGTTGGTTTGGAGGTCAGATTAGTTGAATTGTTCATCATAATTGTACTTTAGATGTGTCACGTTCTCTCTGTCTGTGTCAGATCTGGTGCAGTCGCTGAAGGCGGAGTACGTGGCGCCGCTGGTGCTGTGGCTGTGTCATGAAGCGTGTCAGGAGAACGGAGGGCTGTTTGAGGTGTGCAGGAACGCTCCTGAGGCTCACACACTACAGAGATGCTAGGCTCATGGCTTTGATTTGAAGGGAATGCATGGACTGAATGAGTGTATACTGTACCTTGAATGCATTAGTTGCAGATTAAAGCGTCTGATCAGTGCATACGTGTAAATGTGTTTATTCTGAAACTCATCAGCTGCTCTTTGTGTTTTAGGTCGGCGCTGGATGGATCGGCAAATGTAAGTTCTGCTGAACCTAATGATCTCTGTGGGAGAAGATCCACATCAGAAATAGATCCATGACTCACTCTTCCCACCGTAAATATATCAAAACTTCATTTTTGATTAGTAATATGCATTGCTAAGAACTTCATTTGAACAACTTTAAAGGAGATTTTCTCAATATTTAGATTTTTTTGCTCCCTCAGATTCCAGATTTTCTAATAGTTGTATCTCAGACAAATATTGTCCTATCATAACAAACCATACATCAATGGAGAGATTATTTATGTATAAATGTATAAATCTCAATTTCCAAAAAATGGACCCTTATGACTGGTTTTGTGCTCCAGGGTCACAAAATAATAGTTACACATAATAGTTTACATATGATGACAATATGAACAAAATCCGGTGCCCAGATCACATGACCGCTGTGGTTTTCACAGCAAATGTTGAAATAAAGCAGAAAGCCTGTTGAGAGCCTCTGATATGAGCGTGTGGGGAAACTCCTACAGCGCTTTATACAGGACTGGTCGTTTCAGCAGCTTCACAGTAATAAAGTGTTGCAAATTTGATCCGTTATGAAATGACTTGTCAAGCAGAAATTTCACAAGATAATAATGTCATTGTTCAGCTCAGTTCGGCAACAGTGTTAATGTCATAAAAGTCATCAAATATGAAACAAATTCAGTTTCTGCTGTAAAACAGCTCTACAGAAAACAATAGTCTTTATTCAGATCAAATCAGTTAGAGTCAGCGTTCACCAGTTATTACTGTGACTGTATTTTTACTGTATTACTGTGTTCAGAATCCGTCCTTGATCTCCTCTGACTGGGTTTCAGTCTTCATGTGATTTCTGGGATCTGATCACTGAATAATGCAGGTTAATGTCAGCTGTAACCTCTAGAGATCTGTGACCGTCAACCACTAAACCAGTCATAAGGGTCAATTTCTGAAATTGAGATTTATTCATCATCTGAAAGCTGAATAAATAATCTCTCCATTGATGTATGGTTTGTTATGATAGCACAATATTTGTCTGAGATACAACTATTAGAAAATCTGGAATCTGAGGGAGCAAAAAAATCTAAATATTGAGAAAATCTCCTTTAAAGTTGTTCAAATGAAGTTCTTAGCAATGCATATTACTAATCAAAAATGAAGTTTTGATATATTTACGGTAGGAAATTTACTAAATATCTTCATGGAACATGATCTTAATATCCTAATGATTTTTGTCATAAAAGAGAAATGTATAATTTTGATCCATACAATGTATTGTTGGCTATTGCTACAAATATACCTGTGTTACTGATGCTGTCCTGCAGTGCGCTGGGAGAGGAGTCTGGGCCGAACCGTGCGGCAGAAGAACAGGGACATGACGCCGGAGACGGTTCGAGACGCTTGGAACGAGATCTGTGACTTTACTGACGCCAGCAAACCCGCCAGCATCCAGGGTAAACCACACTCACACTATTATACACTATTACAGCTCGTTAGGACACCAAACGCTTGGATGAAGTTTGGAGAGAACATCCAGAGCGCTTCAGCCTCGTTAGTGCACATCAGAGCTAATTACCTTACTCACTGTGTTGATGAAGAGTCGCTGCAGACGCTGGTGGAGGTTCTGTCCAGAGTGGAAGAGGAACGTGGAATCAGAGCCAATCCGACCGGAGCATCCGCCAGAACAAACCCTGTGAGAACATCATCAACACACTGAAGAACACGGTGTTCTTCCTCACTATCTCTATTACTGTCCCGCTTTCCATCTGAACATCCTTAAATCACTGGAGATGCTAAATGTGTTCACCCTCAGGATCATCTGAGATCAGGATGAGTGTGTTTCTTCATCAGGTTTGTAGAAATGTGTCTCTGCATCAGTGTCTCAGCAATGGATGCTCTGCAGTGAATGGGTGCCGTCAGAATGAGAGTCCAAACAGCTGATAAAAACATCACAATAATCCACACCACTCCAGTCCATCAGTTAACATCTGGAGAAGATAAAGCTGAAATCCATCAAGACATTTTTAACTAAAATATGAATCCATAATAACTCTTCCTCCAGTGAAAAAGTGTTCTGGTCTGAATCAGGAGAGAAATCTGCACAGATGCTAAAACAGCTCTAAACAAATATGTGGCTGGATTTTAATGTGAGAGACAACAGGAGATGTACTTTTTCACTGGAGGAAGAGTTATTATGGATTCATATTTAAGTTAAAAACATCTTAATGCTGGATGTGTTTCATCTTTTGTCTTCTCCAGATGTTAACTGATGGACTGGAGTGGTGTGGATTATTGTGATGTTTTTATCAGCTGTTTGGACTCTCATTCTGACGGCACCCATTCACTGCAGAGCATCCATTGCTGAGACACTGATGCAGAGACACATTTCTACAAACCTGATGAAGAAACACACTCATCCTGATCTCAGATGATCCTGAGGATGAGAACATTTTCTTAAATCATAAGTAATCTTGATGTTTAGATATTTGCAAGACATATATTAAGGAAAAGCATGAAGTGCAGTGTACACATTGATCAGTAGTGTTGAGTCTCTGGACAGCTCCTGTATAAGGTGTTGTTGTGTTGGTCAGTCGCTGGCTGTGGGACAGACGCTGCCGGAGATGAGCTTCTCTTACACACACATGAACTGTATTCTGTACGCTCTGGGAGTGGGGATGTCCACCAGAGAGCCTGACCACCTCAAGTTCCTCTATGAAGGCCACGAGGACTTCAGCTGTCTTCCCACGTTTGGAGTGATTCCGGCCCAGAGCGCCATGACAGGCCTCGGCAGCATCCCAGGCCTCGACATCGACTTCACCAGGGTAAACATCCATCCATCCATCCATCCATCCATCTGTCTGTTCACATGTTGATCCGCGCGTGTGTGTGTGACCGGTGTGTGTGTTGCAGCTGCTGCATGGAGAGCAGTATCTGGAGATGTTCAGACCGCTGCCCACCTCAGGTGACCACAGCAAACACACCGTATCTGCTGATGCTGTCCGCTCACGTGGATGCTGAAGATGTTTCTCTCTCCTCAGGGACTCTGACGTCTCGGGCCACCGTGGCTGATGTGCTGGATAAAGGATCAGGAATGGTCATCCTGCTGGACGGTGAGTTATAGACGAGCTTCCACCAGTCTAACTAATGAGAGTGACATCACTCGACATCAAAAGTTTGGGGTTTGCAGGATTTCCAAATGTCTGTTCTGCTCATCAAGGCTGCGTTTATTTTATCAAACATACAATAAAAGTAGTGAAATATTATTAGAATGTATAACAGCTGTTTTCTGTGTGAATATGTGTTAAACTGTAATGTATTTCTGTGATCTGCAGCTGTATTTTCAGCATCATTACTGCAGTCTTCAGAGTCACATGATCTTCAGAAATCATAATAATATACTGATCTGCTGCTCAACAAACATTTCTGATTATTATCAATGTTACACTGCAAAAAATTATTTTCTTAGTGTTTCTGTCTTGTTTTCTAGAATAAACATCTAAACATTCTTGAATCAAGATGAACTTACTGTACAAGTAAAATGACTTAAGATATTATGTTGTTTAAAAAAAAAGAAAATTATTAGTTTTTGCTTAAAACAAAGCAAAATTATCTGGCAGTAGGGCAAGAAAAATAATCCTAATTCAAAGACTAAAGATTATTTTTCTTGCCCCATTGGCAGATATTTTTGCTTGTTTGAAGGAAAAACTAACACAAATTTTATTTATTTTTTACAGAAAACAAGACTGTATCTATATATATATATATTTATTCTAGAAAAAAAGCAGAAACACTGAATAAGAGAATGATATTTTGCTGCGTGGAAACAGTTGTGCTGCACAATATTTTTATGGAAACTGTTACATTTTATTTTTCAGGATTCACAGATGAATAGAAAGTTCAAAAGAACAGCATTTATTTGAAACATAAATCTTTACTGACACTTTTGATTGATGTAATGCGTCTCCTTGATGAATACAAGTATTAATTTCTTTCAGAGTATTACTGCTGACCTGTCGTGTCTATTTCAGTTCATACGTACAGCGAGCGTGATCTGGTGTGTTATAATCAGTTCTCGGTGTTCGTTGTTGGCTCTGGAGGATTCGGAGGGAAGCGGACGTCCCAGAAGGCTGTGGTGAATCAAACACTCATAAAAGCCATGTAACACCTTCAGCTGGATTGTGTCACAAACAGTCATTAAAGAATGGATTACTGTTTCAGGTCTCAGCTCCTCTTCCAGACAGACCTCCAGACGCTGTGATTGTGGATCAGACATCTAGAGATCAGGTGAGATTCACACCATAATGTTCCTGGAACTGCACTACTGTTCAGAAGTTTGGGTTTTCTTAAAGAAATTAATACTTTTATTCATCAAGGATGCATTCAATTGATCAAAAGACACATGTGTCCCTGCAGCACAGAAGCAGTCATGAGTAACACAGGTATATCTGTAGCAATAGCCAACAATACATTGTATGGATCAAAATTATACATTTCTCTTTTATGACAAAAATCATTAGGATATTAAGATCATGTTCCATGAAGATATTTAGTAAATGTCCTACCGTAAATATATATAAACTTCATTTTTGATTAGTAATATGCATTGCTAAGAACTTCATTTGAACAACTTTAAAGGAGATTTTCTCAATATTTAGATTTTTTTGCTCCCTCAGATTCCAGATTTTCTAATAGTTGTATCTCAGACAAATATTGTCCGATCATAACAAACCATACATCAATGGAAAGATTATTTATTCAGCTTTCAGATGATGCATAAATCTCAATTTTAAAAAAAATTGACCCTTATGACTGGTTTTGTGGTCCAGGGTCACAAATAAATTTTGCAAAAGATTTCGGTTTCAAATAAATGCTGTTCTTTTGAACTTTCTATTCATCTGTGAATCCTGAAAAATAAAATGCATCAGTTTCCACAAAAATATTGAGCAGCTCAACTGTGTTCAGCATTGATAATAATCAGAAATGTTTGTTGAGCAGTAAATCAGTATATTATTATGATTTCTGAAGATCATGTGACACTGAAGACTGGAGTAATGATGCTGAAAATACAGCTGCGCATCACAGAAATACATTACAGTTTAACACATATTCACACAGAAAACAGCTGATTTACATTAGAATAATATTTCACATTTCTTACTATATTATTGATCAATAAATGCAGCCTTGGTGAGCAGAAGAGACTTCATTAAAAACTTCATTATTCATAATCCTGTAAATATGTTCAAGTTTATTTGTATAGCACTTTTTACGATACAAATCGTTGCAAAGCAGCTCTACAGGAATTTAAGTTTCCACAGTATATTTATGTATCGCAGAACCTTAATATATTTAACTTATGGCAAAATGTGTTAATTGTGTATGTGGTCTGAGCGTTGGCATCCTCTGAGGTCCTCTGAGGGGTTGGCATCATCTTTTCTCAGGTGTTCGGTCATCTCAGATCATTTAAGGGTTGGATCCAGACTGAAGCTTCTGTCATTCCTAGTTACCACGGGATGTTAATCAACAGAGAAACAAATAGAGACATAATTAGCGTAGCTGCTGTTCCATCTAAGCAAAAATGATTTGTTCAACCCAAGCTAGAGAATAATAATAATGTACATTTGATCAGATATAACTGCAGTACAAGATTATAAGATGCATTATGTGAATGCTTGGCTAAAGAGATGTGTCTTTAATCTAGATTTAAACAGAGAGAGTGTGTCTGAACCCCGAACGTTATCAGGAAGGCTATTCCAGAGTTTGGGAGCCAAATGTGAAAAAGCTCTACCTCCTTTAGTGGACTTTGCTATCCTAGGAACTACCAAAAGTCCAGAGTTTTGTGACCTTAGAGAGCGGGTTGGATTGTAGCGTGGTAGAAGACAAGTTAGGTACGCAGGTGCTAAACCATTTAGGGCCTTATAGGCAAGTAATAATATTTAGTAAATGATACGGAACTGAATAGGTAGCCAGTGCAGAGACTGTAAAATTGGGGTAATATGATCATATTTTCTTGACCTGGTAAGAACTCTAGCCGCTGTATTTTGGACTATCTGTAGCTTGTTTATTGAAGATGCAGGACAAGCAGCTAGCAGTGCATTACAATAGTCCAGTCTAGAGGTCATGAATGCATGAACTAGCTTTTCTGCATCAGAAACAGGGAGCATGTTTCGAAGCTTGGCAATGTTTCTAAGATGGAAGAATGCTGTTTTTGTAACATGGGAAATATGATTTTCAAAGAACAAGTTGCTGTCTAAAATAACACCCAAATTTTTGACTTTAGAGGACGTAACAGTGCATCCGTCTAGTTGCAAATTATAATCCAAGAGATTCTGTGTACTGTTTTATCTGAATTTAATAGGAGGAGATTATTGGTCATCCAATATTTTACATTTTTTACACAATCTATTATCTTAGATATCTGAGAAGTTTCATCTGGTCTTGTTGAGATATATAGTTGAGTATCATCAGCATAGCAATGAAAACTAATCCCGTATGTTCTAATAATATTATTCTAATAATAGCAGAGGACTTAGGACAGATCCTTGTGGTACTCCATACTTTACTGGTGATAATTGAGATGGCTCTCCATTTAAATGAACAAAGTGGTAGCGATCGGACAGGTAGGATCTAAACCACCTTAAAGCCTGCCCTTGAATACCAGTATAGTTTTGTAATCGATCTATGAGTATATCATGGTCTATAGTGTCGAACGCAGCACTAAGATCAAGTAATACTAGCAATGAGATGCAGCCTTGGTCTGACGCAAGAAGCAAGTCATTTGTAATTTTAACAAGTGCAGTTCCTGTGCTATGGTGAGGCTTAATAACAGCTTGAATGGTTTTGGGACGTGACCTAAAGATAACGATGAGTTAATAATATTGAGAAGCTGTTCTTCTGCTACAGCTAACAACTCTTTCAGTAGTTTAGTGGGTACAGGATCTAATAAACACGTTGTTGGTTTAGATGCACTGATAAGTTTATTTAGCTCTTCCTGTCCTATAGTTGTAAAGCACTGCAGTTTTTCTTTGGGTGCGATGAATGAAGCTGAAATACTAGACGCAGTAGAATCTACATTTGATATTGTACTAGTGCCCATGTTGCTAGTCATTTCGTCTAGTTCATGTGTATTTATGGGTACACAGAGCAGCTGAGATAAATCAGGCAGGTTATTTGTGAATCTGTCTTTGGTGGCTGGAGTGTTCAGTGTTTAAATGTTTATCGTGTCTCTGGAGTAGTGATGCTGAAATTCAGCTTTGATCACAGAAATAAATGACAGTTTAACAGATATTCACACCGATAACAGCTGTTTTAAATAAGAATAATACTTGAAATTATTACTGCATTTTTGATCAAATAAATGCAGCTTTGATGAGCAGAAGAGACTTCTTTCAGAAACAATTCAAAGCTTTTGACAGTAGTGTATATAAATGTGGTTTATTTTGATGTGTGTTTGTTTGTTGATGTGTGTTTGTTGATGTTTGTTGGTGTGTGTTTATTGGTGTGTGTTTATTGGTGTTCAGGCGGCTCTGTACAGACTGAGCGGTGACTGGAACCCGCTGCACATCGACCCCAATTTCGCTGCGATGGGAGGTAAAGACGCTCTTTAACAGGAAGCGTGTCATTTTGTGGCTGTTAAAATATTCCAGTTTAATATGCAGTCAACCAATGGAGCGAGATTATCAGTTTGACCGACCAATGACAGAATAACACACTTCAGCTTTTAAACCGCTTCTGATTGTTGAAGCTTGATCTTGAAATGATCCTCAGGATTCAAGTCTCCCATCCTGCACGGCCTGTGTTCGTTTGGCTTCGCCGCTCGTCACGTTCTGAAGCAGTACGCAGGGAACGACGTGTCCAGATTCAGGTCCATCAAGGTAAAACAGCATCGAGACGTGATGGGATTCCACTTTAATGACCAGGGCTGTCAATTTAACGTGTTTATTTGGGTGCAGTTAAGACTGACTGCATGATGAAATCTATTAGAATACAGTTATATGAGCCTAAAATTCAAGATATGAGCACAAAAAAATAAATGAGCCTCTTATATTTAATGGTATAGTTTAGTAATATCAGACCAGGAAGAGTACTGATCCTCCCCAATATCTGCACCACTGCAAATCTGATTTATACAATTCTTCAATAAACAAGAAGTTCATATTGTGTTTGAGGCTCAATATTATCCGCTTTTGCTCAATTTCGCAAATTGGCAGATATTTTAGCTTGTTTTAAAAAAAACAGTTGTTTTTTTGTCTTTTTTTTTTTTACAGAAAACAAGACATATCTTAAATAATTTTACTTGTCCAGTAAATGCATCTTGATTCAAGAATGTTTAGATATTTATTCTAGAAAACAAGACAGAAACACTGAGTAAGAAAACAATTTTTTGCCGTGTGCAGTCACGTGCATCATTTCTGAATGAATCAGTCATTTGAATGAATCAAGTGAGTCAGTGATTCAGTGACTCGTTCATAAAGGAATGAAAGGCATCATTTCTGAATGAATCAGTTGTTTGAACGAAGCGGTTGAATGAATGATTCACTCATTAAGTAACTTAATAACCCTGATCTGTGTTTCAGGTGCGTTTCGTGAAGCCTGTGTATCCGGGACAGTGTCTGCAGACGGAGATGTGGAAGGAAGCGAACAGAATTCACATCCAGTGCAAGGTGAGGACGCGCTCGCTCTCCCAGAATGCCCTGGGCCAGAGCTTTGTCCTATTAGTGAATGCAGCAGCGCTTGCAGTGATCTGTTCTGGTGTTCTAGGTCAAGGAATCGGGCGATGTGGTGCTGTCTGGAGCGTATATAGATCTACACACAGAAGCGTCTGTCAGCGCCGAGCCACCGCAGGCACGTCTCTCACTATTAACACAATCTGTGATCAGACTCGCCATGATGATGATGGTGTTCATTCACACAGACCGACGGCCTGCAGAGCGACCTGGTGTTCGCTGAGATCGGACGCAGGATCAGAGACGCGGGAGACGAGCTGGTGAAGAAGGTCAACGCTGTGTTTGGATGGGAGATCTGCAAAGACGGCAGAACCGTCCGAGAGTGGAGTGAGTGACAGACACATCATCATCATCATCCTCTGCAAAAAAATTATTCTCTTAGTGTTTCGGTCTGGTTTTCAAGTATAAATATCTAAACATTCTTGAATCAAGATAGTTGATTAGTAGATTAGAAGTAAAATGACTTAAGATATGTCTTGTTTTCTGTAAAAAGTTAGTTTTTCCTTAAAACAAGCAAAAATATCTACCAATGTGGTAAAAAAATAGTTTAGCCTTTGAATTAAGATTATTTTTCTTACCCCATTGGCAGATATTTCTGCTTGTTTTAATGATAAACTCACTTCATTTTGATCAATATTTCAGAAAACAAGACATTTTGCTTCTCAAGTGCGTCTAGAAAGTATTTTCTGTAAAGCTGACACTATGTGTTTTGGGAAAAGTGAGTTGAATGTTTAAAAATTTGTACTGAAACATTCTTGTTTTCTGAAAAAAAAAACCATACAAATTACACAGTATTTATTTATATTCATGTATTTTTTATGAGTTTGTTTAAAAGAAGAAAAAAAAAATCTCAATGGGGTAAGAAAAATTAACTTAATTCAAAGGAAAAAGATTATTTCTCTGACCTCATTAACAGATATTTGTTCTTGTTTTTAAGCATAAATTACTTAATTTTGATAAATGTTTCAGTAAACAAGACTTCATATCTTGATGCATTTTGCTTCTCAAGTAAATAGGCTTCTTACACCTTTTCCAAATTCAAATGGATCCTCTTTGAAGGTGCATTTCCAGCACTTTAAACAGTGGAAAATGACGTTTACATTTACATTTCACTTTAAATCAGATGTTATTGTGCTATTAAAACCACCTGTCTGGATTACATATAACATTACAGAATATAAATAGCCAACATACAGTATATAAATGATCAAATTAACGTCTATTTGAATATATTCTAAAATGTAATTTATTCCTGTGATGCAAAGCAGAATTTTCTGCATCATTGCTCCAGTTTTCAGTGTCACATGATCTTTTAGAAATCATTACAATTTGATTTGATGCTCAAGAAACATTTCTGATTATTAGCAATGATGAAAACAGTTCATATTTTGTGTGGAAATGGTGACAATGAATTTTTCAGTATTTGAAGGATTTCTAGCACCCGTACGAATCCTGGTGCATCTTGAGTCAGGACAGAGTCATTAGCTGTGTTTCCATCCAAAGTTACAAATTAAACGCACGCGCAACATTGGAATATCACATACAACACAAAGCATCATTTCCATCCGGGGAACTGAAGAGAACAAAATCGCCACTTCCTGATTAACTTGCGCTAAATATCACAGTTTATACACGTTTTCTTACCAGATAAGAATTTTATGTGCATTTTTAGAATATATGCACATCCTGGTGTTTCCATCCAGAGTTTTTTAAATCAATATCCCAAAATGCGCATACAAATAGGTGAATGGAAACAGCTACTGACTCAGAAGATGATGTTTGACTGTCCTGCTCTTGCAGCCATCGATCTGAAGACGGGCCGAGGATCTCTGCACAGAGGAGCCTCTAAAGCTGACGTGACCTTCTCCGTCTCAGACGAGGACTTCATGGAGGTGGTGCTGGGCAAACTCAACCCTCAGAAGGTGCTGCGTCTCTCAGACGTCTGCCGCCGCGCTCATCCTGATATTCACGCTCGTTCTGCTGTTTCTCCCGCAGGCGTTCTTCGCTGGCAAGCTGAAAGTCAAAGGGAACATCATGCTGAGCCAGAAGCTGGAGGCTGTGCTGAAGGACTACGCCAAACTCTGAAGATCCACGCCGCCGCTCAGCGCTTATAAAGGAGATTCATCACCACTAATGAGCGCCGGGAACATCTGCACGGCAAAAATCATTCTCTTGTTTTCTAGTATAAACATCTAAGAATTCTTGAATCAGGATGCATTTACTGGACAAGTGAAATGACTTGAGATATTAAAATCTTGTTTTCTAAAAAAACTAATTGTGGTAGTTTTTGGTTGAAACAAGCACAAATATCTGCCAACGAGGCAAGAAAAATAATCTTGTTTAGCCTTTGAATTCAGATTTTTCTTACACCATTGGCAGATATTTGTGCTTGTTTTCAGCAAAAACTACCACAATTTTAGTTGTTTTGTTTGAGAAAACAAGACATCTTAAGTCATTTCACTTCCACGTCCAGCAGATGCATCCTGATTCAAGAACTCTTAGATATTTATATTAGTGCCGTCAAACCATTAATCACATCCAAAATTAAAGTTTTTGTTTACATATCAGTAATGTGTGTATATTTTTATGTATATATAAATACACATACATGTATATATTTAAAAAAAAAATTATTTATATATATTTATGCAAATTATAAAAATACAAATATACATTTGCATGTAAATATTTTCAAAATATACACATGCATGTGTGCGTATTTATATATGCATCATAAATATACACAATACACACTAATATTATTAATATACACACTAATATACACACACAATAATATTATGTAAACAAACTTTTATTTTGGATGATTAATCATTTGACAGAACTCATTTATACTGAAATACTAAGGAAGTTTTTGCAGTGTCTGCATTAATCACCTGATTGTTTGATTCTGATTTATTCAGACATTTCCAATAATGTTGATACAAAGGCTAATACTGTACTAATGTTTATAATAAAAGATGACAATCATTAATAAAAAATGAAAAACCCAGCAAAGAAATAAAGATGTTGCATTAAGTCATTTATTTTCTCATTACATACAGTCAAGTATATTACAGATCTCGTCATACTCATTATAAAATTAGATTCATTTGCATATATTCACATTTGAGAGGTTAAAGGGCAGAAAGCATGATCACTACAGCCGATTCCTTACGTCATTATATCAGCAATAATCTAGGGGAAGAAGAAAAGATTTCGCTCTGTATTCTTGTCTTGTTTTCCAGAACAAGCAGACATATGCTGGAGATGCAAAATTAGCTCAGATATTAATTATTTTGTGATTTTAATTAATTTTTATATTATTTTTTATGGGGTTATACTTAAAATAGGGGAAAATAGGTCAGAAAAATCTACATGATTGAAACGGAAGCCTGTTGACAGATATTTGTTCTCATTTTAAACATTAACTCACTCCATTTTGATTAATATTTCAGACTTAATATCTTCAATTTTGCATCTCCAGTAAATGATTCTTGATTTAAGGATGTTCAGATATTTGTACTGGAAAACAAGACAGAATATCCTGAGGAAGAGCATCCTTCTCTGCGGTGAGGAAGAACACCAGGACCTTCATCAGATAAAAATCTCTCGATAGAATGAAGAAGAGCCGCGTTTGTGCCCGAGTTGATCGGCGGCAGGTAAAAGAAAAGCGTAAAAAATAAACCCTGAACAACGTTCCTTAAAACAAACGTCTGCAGGAGCCTCGATGATTATAAATATGCTTTATATTAACACAGAATCATTTCATCAAACCTCGAGTTCAGCTCCATATTTACACTGAAAATAAAAGCAGCTGTGATCTTCATTCCAGTTAGCGGCTCTGAACTCGACGACAGCCGTGAGATGAAGCTGATTGGTTGATTCACAAATGGAATGATGCTCCGGCTCGACACGGCCGATCTTCACACACAAAACGCTTCATATTCAAACATAGGAACGATTAATACTCATATAACTCATTTACTCTCGGCTTCAATGAGTCTTTCTTCTGCTGAACACTGAAGATGATGTTTTAAAGAGCAAATTGTTGACGGCACCCATTGACTTCTATACTACAAGAAAAAACACTATGGAAGTGAATGAAACTGTTTGGTCTTTAAAACATCATCTTCAGTGTTCAGCAGAAGAAAGACACTCGTACAAGTTTGGAACGACATGAGGGAGAGTAAAAGATGACTTTTTATTTTTGGGTGAACTGTTGCTTTAAAGCTCATCATCTCAGCCTACTAAATACTGCTTACTGTAGTAATATACAATACCTTCCCATAGAACGATTATAACAACGACAGAAACTACCACACATCGTTTGACAGATGCAACAGAATCCAGTGGTCTGATGATGGAGACGTCCAGCGCGAGAGATGATTGGGTAGAAATATAAGGACACTTATCACTATATTGAGTCTAGAGCACGATCACAACACCACTTAGCAACAGTTTGGCTAGTTAAGGCTTTACTGATATATATTTATAGATATATTTCAGATTAGTATGCTGCAGAAATCGTACAGTGTGCTTCCGTCCCAGGATCCCTGTGTTTGGGTTGTGTGTCCTCTCTCGTATTGCTTGTCTTACCGTGTGCAAAGAGTCATGAGTGTGCTACATGATGAACCTGACGTCGCTCTTCGCTGCGCTGCAGTAGAGGCTCAGAGCGTCGGGGAGCAGGCGCAGCTTCATGGTGCCGTCTGCGCCGCAGGAGAAGACGTGATTGGCCGGGCCGGTCTCGATCTGCATGACGCCTGTGCCCAGGTTACGGAAGAGCGACTGGCGAGCGTGTTCATTACTGAAGGTGTGCAGGAGGCTCTGGGTGGACATGCTCCACACCTGACACACACACACACACACACACACACACACACACACACACACACACACACACACACACACACAACAGAACTATATCAACACACGTGCTTATTCCCTGTGATCAACTAGTTTTATCATTATTATCAATATCAAAAATATTTATCATTCTGTGTTGCATAAAGAGCACCAGGTCTGTTTTAAGGACTGTTAAGGTTTGTTTGTATTGTGACATTATTCTCATGACAATAAATATTCTCTCTTCTAATTCTCATTGCTGTGATGAGGACAAATGCTTTGTTTATTTTTATTAACTAAATTTCTCTTTTTTTAAATATAATTAGATTTTTGACTTTTTTATGATTTATTTATAAATATAAAATGCTACAAAAAAAAAAAAAAAAAAAAAAAAAAAATGTATATATATATAGTTTAACAATAGTAATTTTGTCTATATAAATATATAATGCTACACAATAATAATAATTTTAAATATATATTTAAAACAAATATGTAAAGAAAAATATTATTTATATAAAATATACATATTACTTTACACATTAATAATAATTAATATTAAATAATTAAATATTTTACTTTTTTAACATTATAATATTAAAATAATATTTTTTTCTAACACACTCACATACATAAACATTAATCTTTTTTTTGTATTATAAGAAAAATAATGACTTTTTTGTATTATAGTAATAAGAATTTTTGGAGGAAAATGTGTTGAATTGTTTTAATTTCAGATAAGTGAAAACATGTTAATCATAACCTTTCATCCAGCAACTTTTATTCCTAACTAGTTATTCCCAAAGCAACCAACTGTGTCTTTGTTGTTAACTAAGACTAAAGTACTAAAAACTGTTTTCTGTAATTGAAATAAAGCTAAAGTAAAATGATATAGATATATACATATTATTATATTGTTATGATATAGATACATATCATAGATAACTTAAAAACATTAAATTAGAAATGCTGCCTTGACAATTAAATGAATAATACTAAAATGACTTAGTAATTTTTTTTTTACAAAAAAAATAGAAATGCCAAAATTACTGACATAAACAGAAAAGCTAAATAAACAAAACAAAACAAATTATGAAAAGTAAAAAAAATATATATATATATATATATATAAAGCTAAAAGCTATTTGAAAATGTGAGTAATTTCTGTAACCGTATATAAAGGGTGAGGCTCAGACCTTGATGTTGCCCTCGGCCGATCCGCTGACGAAGCAGCTCTCGGTGGCGTCGACGGCCAGTGCTTTGACGGGCGAGTCGTGAGCCTGGAAACTCTGGCGCTGGATCTTCAGACTGAGGTCCAGAACACTGATCCAGCCCCGCCGGCCCCCGCTGAGCAGCAGCTGCTGTTTGGACGCCAGAGCCAGAACCGTGGAGCCGGACTCGTGACAGCTGAAGCCTGCAGCACACGTCTCGTTTAGATGCGTTTCTACAGAGGTGTGTGTGTGTGTGTGTGTGTGTGTGTGTGTGAGATGACTTACCGTGAACCAGACTGTATGCCGGCGTGACCAGCGTATCCCACAGACACACATTCCTGTGATGAGAGAATGTGTTAAGATTATGTTGTTTTTATAAATTTAAGTTCACATTTTTCTGATTTAATCGTTATCTGTTCATGAAGCTGGTTTCATGAAGCTCTGTTCCAGAGACGTGTGTGTGTGTGCGTGTGTGAGAGAGAGAGAGAGATTGTATGTGTGTGTGCATGCGTGTGAGTGTGTGTGTGTGTGTGAGAGAGAGAGAGAGTACCTGTTGTCTGTGGACAGGCCTGCGGTGGCGATGAGAGATGATGAGCCCACAAACACAAAGTCATTTGCTGTCTTATTGTGACACTGAAGCGTCTGGAGGAAAACAAGGAAACGATCACACACAGAAGATGATGAGGAACACGGCTAAGAAGTGTAGCTTTATTCAGTACAGACACACATTAAGAATAGCAAACATGTCATCAGTGCATCCAAACCAACAGAATCACAATCACACAGAGCTTCGATCCTAAACATCCAGTGCACACAAACACAACAGCACCACACAATAACAAAACCAATTAATTAAATATCAAAATGTACAAAAACAGGTTGAGACACAATAAATATATTTAAACAATGTGAACATACAGTATTATGAATAATGATGTTTTTAATGGAGTATCTTCTGTTCACCAAGGCTGCATTTATTGATAAAAAATACAGTAAAAATATGAAATATTATTAGTATTTAAAACAGCTGTTTTCTATGTGAATATGTGTTAAAGTGTAATTTATTTCTGTGATCTGCAGCTGTATTTTCAGCATCATTACTGCAGTCTTCAGTGTCACATGATCTTCAGAAATCATAATAATATACTGATTTACTGCTCAACAAACATTTCTGATTATTATCAATGTTGAACACAGTTGTGCTGCTCAATATTTTTGTGGAAACTGTGATGCATTTTATTTTTCAGGATTCACAGATGAATAGAAAGTTCAGAAGAACAGCATTTATTTGAAACAGAAATATTTTGTAACATTATAAATGTCTTCACTGAAAAGTGAAAGTGATGTGACGCGTAGCCAAGTTTGGTGACCCATACTCAGAATTTGTGCTCTGCATTTAACCCATCCACGTGCACACACACATTTATATACTTTATTTGATTCCACATTACAAGTCAAATAATATTAGGAATCACATTTTTGGAATGATCCAACAGATTAAAACAGATCAGCACATTGTTATGGATTATACAGTTCTAAGGGTACAGGAAATTTTCCAAATAAACATGCTTCCTATAATTGCTGAGATTGAACAGTACTTTGCTGTTCAACTGTTTGGCCCTGGTTTTAGACAGCCCCCCAATGCAAAGTCCACGGATCGCCAGCCTGTGTACATGACCCAGATTACCAAACACTAGCACAATAAGCTGCCATTTGTATCCAAGGTTCTTGATGATAGATGTCAATGACTGATATTTTAAAATCTTAGAGCAGTAAGAATCCTCCATAAACAAGTCAAATGCACATGACACCTCAAATAGTGTAACTGTTTTGCCATTCTGAGAGAGGTTAGCGATATCTGGTGTATTAGCAATTCCTAGAAAAGTGTTTACAGGTGAGTTATACCATGCAGACTGTACAGTAGTATGTTTAAAGATCTGCTCATCAGCCACGCAGGGAATATGAGCAGCAATGAGGTCCACGAGTCTGTCATGTCTGGCAGTATATAATCCTTTAAATGATGAACAGCTGTTCATGATGTGGGCTACTGACTCCAGGTGTTGAGGGGGTCATGCAGCAGGCAGAGGGGAATGGGTGGAGGGAAACCACAGTGATAAGTTGTATTTTGTAGGAAGAACCTGCAGACGTGCTTTTACACAGAAAGTAAGAATCTCCTCACTGATGGTGGCTTTGCTGTAGATGGTGTGTGATACAGAGTGGTCCGCACAGGGCAGTTTTGCCAACTTTCCCTGGAGTTTTAGACTGGACCAGTACTCCATATTTTGGGCTCTTTGAATAGACAAGAGAGTCTGGGTTGATGTTCTTGGCTGGAGCAGGTGAACAATGTTGTTATGGTGCAGCCTGGCTTCCACAATGACTGATGGGTCCTCTACGACTGCATCAGAGATCTCTACAGGTTGGTAGTGGGAGGTCCACTTCAGTTCAGTACCTGTCCTCCAGCATAGGTCGTTTAAGTCTGGCCAGTCTGATGACACACCAGATCCCTGTGCCCGTCCATCCAGCTTTCCATTGGTCTTTCTTTTAAAGCCCAAGAAGCTGTCTTCCCCACCACATGCGTGTAACACCTTCCGTCTTTTAAAATCCAGCAGTAAGGATGCTCTGGGTATTTGCCTCACGCTGACATCATCACAGTTTAGCATGTTGGTAAGGTGAGACTGTCTTGTGGCTATATACTCCCACATGCAGTTTGGAACTCCAAGCCCCCCGTCCTGTCTTTTCTGGAAGATTAAACATCTTGTGGAATGTGTGTTGAGACAAAGCCATTTCCTAACCACGTTTACGGTTTTCTTGTCCATTTTCACGCAATACTTTTTGTGGAATATGGACATTTGCAAAAAGATGTTGAATTTTAGAAAAAGCTATGTCTCTTATTGCTTGCACTTTTAGAGTTACAGGAAGAGGTGATGCATCAATGAGATCCAGTCTGGTCATAAACTGATGTGCCATGTCAGTCACTTGAAGACTCCATTCTCCAGCGATGTCAAACTTGTGACCCAGGTAGTTGTAGGTCTCATGTCTAGAGAACACTCTGAGTGGCTGGTCTAAGATTGTAAAAGAGGGGGGTTGGTTGATCTATACCAACGGTTGCCACCGCTCCTCCTCTCATAGAAAACTGCACATTTACTGTGCTTTACTTGTAGGCCAGGCCATGTCAGGAATCTGTCCGTGCATGACATGTTTTTAATCACTCCATCACGGGATGCGACGACCACATCATCAGCTTAGCCCTGGACTGGGTTCGGTGACAGGACATGGGGCGGGGCATGTGCGCAAAGACATTTTAGCCATTGATTTATTGCAATGATAAAGTTTACAGCACTCCATGGACAGCTGGTTTTGATTCCTACCTCAAGTGGTATTGGTCTGGTGAGGTCTTTTCCACAGATCACTTGTAGGTAGGAGTCACAATATACATCTTTTATTATGTCCACACAGATCTTAGGGAGCTGTATCTCTTCCAATGCTTCAACCATGACTCTATGAGGCAATGTGCCAAAGGCATCTCTGAAGTCAAGGAAGACAATACATAGCTTAGCAGATTCGTGCTTGAAATCTTCAATGGCAGTTTTTAAGCAAAAAACATGCTCATTCATGCCTTGTTGCTCAATATAAGCTTTTTGTTTGTTGGACAAAATACCAGCATCAACCAGCCAAGGTAGTATTCTTGAAAGCAGGCACTTCATAAAGACTTTGTATAGAGATGGCAATAGAGAGATGTCCCTCCATGTTGAGGGGTCTTCTGGTACATTGTCTTTCTTCTGTATTCTATGAATGAGTGCTCTCTTCCATGAACTAGGCACTTTACCATTAATCAAACAGGTGTTAAATATGCTTTTCAATATGTAGCAGGATGTTTGCCTAGTGGCTTTCAGATTCTCGTAAGTAACACCATCTGAGCAGCTGTTATTGGGCAGATTTACAATTACTTTCTCAATCTCTTCTATTGTAAACGCCGATGTAGACAGCGGCGAGTCAGTCATTATGTTGTCTAAGTCATCATTCCACGGGGGTAATTCAAGCGTGATATTAGATGGATCGGACTGGCATTTTTTCCAATAATAACTGTACACTTGCTCAATGTTACCAGGATCAAGCGATGGCGTGGGAAACACGCAGTCATTTAGAATAATATCACTCGCCTTTGCTCTGCGATGCTGCCGTAGGTAGGTTAGTTTGTTTATGTCTACCTTTTGAGGGTTTCTCTGATGCTGTCTCGTGGCAGACGCAATCGCTGGTTGTATCACCTCCCGCAGATACTGCAGTTGTTTTTCAATCCAAACGGTCAGGTTTGCAACAGGGTTTGATTTGGATCGAGCATTATCATCCAGTGGCAAAGTCCTTAAAATCCGCACTACATACTTGAGTAACGGTAGTCCAAGTTGTCTTCCATCTGTGCGTTTTATGGAAAATATCCCAGTTTTGAAGAAGGCCCCACTGAGAACTGTAAACAACTTTGACCACTTCCTGAAATCTCCAGTGAGTACAAACAAAGTTTTGTTTTTCTTGTAATCGTTTTGTATCCAGACCTTTCCTAAATTGTCTTTCATGATACTGGAAATTGATCCACTCATTTTCTGTCAGCACTCGTTCATAATCCATGAACTCTGTAGCTGGAGTGCTGCAGGCCGACGGTAGATGCTCTGGGGTAGAGTCCAGGACTTGCCGGCGGTGTTTATACATGTTACCGCTTTGTGTCGCCTGCTTAAAGGCTACTTCGAAAGATGTTATCAGACACATAAGGAGTGCTGTGCGTAAAATCATGTCCGAAGATTCTCTACATTTACGGCGGCAGTTATGACGGGTGTATAATAATAATATTTCACAATAATTTATGCAATAATATTTCACAGTTTTTACTGTATTTTTGATCAAATAAATGCTGCTTTGATGAGCAGAAGAGACTGTTTCCAAACTTTTGACAAGTACTGTACATGAGGAACAAAGAGAGCGGTGGACATACCAGATAGGGTTTGTGAGTGTTTCCTGAGGTGCTGGTCTGCCAGAGACTGAGTGCTCCGTCCGCATCCATGATCCCAAACTGCAACACACACACGAGCTGGTTTACACACACTACAGTCACACACACACACACACGAGCTGGTTTACACACACTACAGTCACACACACAGACGAGCTGGTTTACACACACTACAGTCACACACACAGACGAGCTGGTTTACACACACTACAGTCACACACACAGACGAGCTGGTTTACACACACTACAGTCACACACACACATGAGCTGGTTTACACACACTACAGTCACACACACAGACGAGCTGGTTTACACACACTACAGTCACACACACAGACGAGCTGGTTTACACACACTACAGTCACACACACAGACGAGCTGGTTTACACACACTACAGTCACACACACACGAGCTGGTTTACACACACTACAGTCACACACACAGACGAGCTGGTTTACACACACTACAGTCACACACACAGACGAGCTGGTTTACACACACTACAGTCACACACACACATGAGATGGTTTACACACACTACAGTCACACACACACATGAGCTGGTTTACACACACTACAGTCACACACACAGACGAGCTGGTTTACACACACTACAGTCACACACACACATGAGCTGGTTTACACACACTACAGTCACACACACAGACGAGCTGGTTTACACACACTACAGTCACACACACAGACGAGCTGGTTTACACACACTACAGTCACACACACACATGAGCTGGTTTACACACACTACAGTCACACACACACATGAGCTGGTTTACACACACTACAGTCACACACACACATGAGATGGTTTACACACACTACAGTCACACACACATGAGCTGGTTTACACACACTACAGTCACACACACAGACGAGCTGGTTTACACACACTACAGTCACACACACATGAGCTGGTTTACACACACTACAGTCACACACACACACACATGAGATGGTTTACACACACTACAGTCACACACACACATGAGATGGTTTACACACACTACAGTCACACACACACATGAGCTGGTTTACACACACTACAGTCACACACACAGACGAGCTGGTTTACACACACTACAGTCACACACACAGACGAGCTGGTTTACACACACTACAGTCACACACACAGACGAGCTGGTTTACACACACTACAGTCACACACACACATGAGCTGGTTTACACACACTACAGTCACACACACAGACGAGCTGGTTTACACACACTACAGTCACACACACAGACGAGCTGGTTTACACACACTACAGTCACACACACACATGAGCTGGTTTACACACACTACAGTCACACACACACATGAGCTGGTTTACACACACTACAGTCACACACACACATGAGATGGTTTACACACACTACAGTCACACACACACATGAGATGGTTTACACACACTACAGTCACACACACACATGAGCTGGTTTACACACACTACAGTCACACACACAGACGAGCTGGTTTACACACACTACAGTCACACACACAGACGAGCTGGTTTACACACACTACAGTCACACACACAGACGAGCTGGTTTACACACTACAGTCACACACACACATGAGCTGGTTTACACACACTACAGTCACACACACAGACGAGCTGGTTTACACACACTACAGTCACACACACAGACGAGCTGGTTTACACACACTACAGTCACACACACAGACGAGCTGGTTTACACACACTACAGTCACACACACATGAGCTGGTTTACACACACTACAGTCACACACACACACACATGAGATGGTTTACACACACTACAGTCACACACACACATGAGATGGTTTACACACACTACAGTCACACACACACATGAGCTGGTTTACACACACTACAGTCACACACACAGACGAGCTGGTTTACACACACTACAGTCACACACACAGACGAGCTGGTTTACACACACTACAGTCACACACACAGACGAGCTGGTTTACACACACTACAGTCACACACACAGACGAGCTGGTTTACACACACTACAGTCACACACACACATGAGCTGGTTTACACACACTACAGTCACACACACAGACGAGCTGGTTTACACACACTACAGTCACACACACAGACGAGCTGGTTTACACACACTACAGTCACACACACACATGAGCTGGTTTACACACACTACAGTCACACACACAGAAGAGCTGGTTTACACACACTACAGTCACACACACAGACGAGCTGGTTTACACACACTACAGTCACACACACAGACGAGCTGGTTTACACACACTACAGTCACACACACACATGAGCTGGTTTACACACACTACAGTCACACACACAGACGAGCTGGTTTACACACACTACAGTCACACACACAGACGAGCTGGTTTACACACACTACAGTCACACACACATGAGCTGGTTTACACACACTACAGTCACACACACACATGAGATGGTTTACACACACTACAGTCACACACACACATGAGATGGTTTACACACACTACAGTCACACACACAGACGAGCTGGTTTACACACACTACAGTCACACACACATGAGCTGGTTTACACACACTACAGTCACACACACACATGAGATGGTTTACACACACTACAGTCACACACACACATGAGATGGTTTACACACACTACAGTCACACACACACATGAGCTGGTTTACACACACTACAGTCACACACACAGACGAGCTGGTTTACACACACTACAGTCACACACACAGACGAGCTGGTTTACACACACTACAGTCACACACACAGACGAGCTGGTTTACACACACTACAGTCACACACATACTAGTGATTCCTGATGATCCCGACGCACCTTATTGCCCTGGTAATTGAAGCGTATCCTGGTGACCCTGGAGTTTCCGGGGCTCCTGAAGCAGGTGATCTGCTGTGAGTGACCCCACTCAAACATGCGCACGCTGCCGTCCTGAGCTCCGGTCAGATCTACACACACACACACACACACGGTGGGAGGCGCTATTACACATCTTCTGAAAGAGTACTGAATCTCTGAATCAAAACACGGCGATGTAGAATCAGAAACAAGTGATCACATGTGTAAGCAGATGCATATGCAAAATAACAATCATCAAACATCAAACAGCATATAAATCAAAATGATCCAGAAAGTGGTTTAGGATTGTGCAAGCTTTGGAGATTTGATGGAAGCGAACAACTCCATCTGAGTTTTGATTATCGTTCTGAATCTGATCCATAGTCTTTGACAAAAAAGGCCATTGTTCAAAATGTCTCTTTTGACATATTGGATGTTCAGATATTCATACAACAAATTATTCTGGGGGCCATGAAAGTTTTGTGAAAATGATCAAAAATCATGCAGTGGCTGACAACTTTAAAAAAAAAAAAAAAAACACTTTTTTAATATTTTGTTATTTTGGTTTTATTTTTATATTTTTTGCAACACCCTAGAAACCCCCTAGCAACCACCCAGAACACACTAGCAACTGCCACGGAAA
Source organism: Barbus barbus (assembly GCF_936440315.1). NCBI lineage: Eukaryota > Metazoa > Chordata > Actinopteri > Cypriniformes > Cyprinidae > Barbus > Barbus barbus. The sequence goes on from NC_136756.1 coordinate 30,379,999, forward strand.
GCAGCACTCACATTTTCTTCAGTCTAGTTCTAACATTTCAGTAATTTTGTTGTGTTTTTGTCATTCTTATTAGTTTTAGTTTTAAATATGTTTATATAATTTTTTATTGATTATTTTTAGTTATTTTAGAACAAAGTTTAACTGAAAAAAATAGAGATTTTTTACCAAGGTGACCTTGGTAATTAATGTTTATTTTATTTCAAAAACTTAAAATGTTTTTTATTGTTTTTAAGTTTTTATTGTCATATCAGCATCTACGGCTGTTTTCATAGCAAGATTATGTATTTTAAAAGAACAACCACTGATGGCCAGCTCACATCATTATAACAGACATTATTGAAGATCTTTCAGTTCAATATTTGATTAAAAAAAAAAGATAATTCCTGATGAAATGTTTGACAACATTCATTGAGAACTTTGAGTGAACACATTGCCTAGTGCCATTTAAACCAGTTCCTTCAAACTAAATATGCTTTAGAAACAGATGAATCTGACAAAAATGACATGTGTTTTACTTTGAGTGAGCTATAATAAGCATCTGTCTGACGCAGTGTGTGTGTGTGTGTGTGTGTGCGTGTGTGTGTGTGAGTGTGTGAGTGTGTGTGTGCGAGTGTGTGTGAGTGTGTGTGTGTGTGTGTGTTTGATGCAGTCACTCACAGTAGGGCAGCGTGGGGTGTGACGTCATCCGCCTCACGTTGTTGATGTTGCGTTTGATGAGCTGCATGAACACACAGAAGAGTGTGAGCGAGTGTTAGCATGTACGGGGTGTTAGCGCTCGAGTGCTGTTAGCACTGCTCACCACGGCGGCTCCTTGGCCCGTCTGCAGGCCGCCCAGCCAGGGAATGTTGATGGGTGTCCCGGGGCTGCTGTGGGTGTAGGGTGTGCTGCCGTGAAGCGCGAAGTCGTCCCGAGCGTGAACCACCAGGAAATCATCCGTCCTGCCAAACAACACAAGCACATCATCATCATACGCTCTAGTGCTCATATCCTCATATCGTCAGTCTGCGAGATCACAGATACACCATATTTTCACGCTAATTTATTTAAAGAGATAATTCATCCAAAAATGAAAATTCTGTCATTAATTACTCACCCTCATCTCGTTCCAAACCCGTAAGACCTTCATTCATGATGCTGGTAACCAAGCAGTTGCCGGTAGCCATTGACTTCCAGTGTTGGTTTTTTTAGGGTTGGGTGATATGGCAAAAATATATCATGATTTTTTTTTTTTTGAAATATCACGACTTTATCACGATTCTTTGTCATGTTGGTTTTACTATTTTTCATCTTCTGAACACACATTAAGATATTTTTGATGAAATCCGAGAGCTCTCTGACGCTCTCATAGACAGCAAGGATCCTATCACGATCAAGGCTCAGAAACATAGCAAGGACATCGTTAAAATAATCCATGTGACATCAGCGGCTCAACCGTAACTTTACGAAGCTACGAGAATACTTCTTGTGTGCAAAGAAAACAAAAATAATGACTTTATTCAACAATTCGTCTCCTCCACGTCACTCTATAGCACCATTTTGGAGAGAATCACATACATAAACAACATACACGGATACGCTGTTTACGTTCAGATCGAAGCGTAAAGAACTGTAACTGATAGATACTACGATATTTCTTCAAAAGCAGATCGTGGAGACATTTTCATCGTCCACGAGCAAAAATCATCATATCACACAAGTCAATGGCTACCGTCAACTGTTTGTTCACCAACATTCTTCAAAATATCATCTTCTGTGTTCGACATAAGAAAGAAACGACATGAGGGAGAGTAAATGCTGACAGAATGATCAGTTTTGGCTTAACTGTCCCTTTAAGAGTGAGTTTTATCACATGACTGCCGAGCTGCTGTAACTCACCCTTTGACCTCGTTCTCATTCTCGTCATCGACCCAGGTCAGGATCTGCGTGGCGAGGATGGAGGACACATCCAGCTCCTGGATGTCGTGGGTGGAGGCGATCACTAAACAGTTGCGATTGGCCTGGAGGACAGAGAGAGGCTGTTGTTTACGCTTCACATCAGACACAAACACAACGCAGCATGTCGCGTCGCAGCACCTTATTGATGGCGAACGCCGTGATGATGTCCGACTCCTTGTGGATGATGCGAGCTTTTCCTCCAGGAAATCCCAGATCGGCCTCGATCTGCAGGAGGAAGGAGAGAGCAGCAACATCACTAACACTCGTCTCAGATGTGAACGCAACGGGCTCATGTGTTCACTGCAAAAAATTATTCTCTCACTTCCTGTTTTTATCTTGTTTTCAAGTAATATCTACACATTCTTGAATCAAGATGAATTTACTGTACAAGTAAACTGACTTAAGATATTATGTTTAGTTTTCTGTAAAAAAAAAAAAAGAATTCTGTTAGTTTTTGGTTAAAACAAGCAAAAATATCTGCCAATGGAGCAAATAATCTTGTTTAGCCTTTGAATTAAGATTTTTTTTTTCTTTACCCCATTGGCAGATATTTTTGCTTTTAACTTTTTTTTTTTTTAAGAAAAGACTTAATATCTTAAATCATTTTACTTGTCAAGTAAATGTATCTTGATTCAAGAATGTTTAGATATTTATTCTAGAAAACAAGACAAAATCATTGTTTTGCAGTGTTCTGAATAGGGATGCAACGATGCACGATTAAATCATCAATAAATATAAGTGGCGATTCAAGTCAGCTGAGATGTTAAACGAATCACAATACAGTCGGGGGTTTGTGTGTCTCTGAGAGAAACTGACTGTCTTCAGGAAAGTTTAGATGGTGTTTTCTTTTGATCTGGTCTCTGTATAATGCATATTAAAGTAGCAGCTGCTGTGTTTACAGCAGTAACCAAAGAAACGCTGTATCGCTGCTGTTCCAGAAGCACCACCTGCTGGCAGAGAGTGAAACTGCGTCTCATGCGGCTCGTCTGCTGTTTCGGTTTCATACAGATATGATTTATGTACTATAGTTTAGTTAGTATAGCTACTCCTAAATATAATGTAAACTTTAATTTTCTGTAAAGCTGCTTTGCAACCAGTGCTGGGTCTAACTAGTTACTAAGTCATTAGTTACTGTAATTTAATTACCTTTCCCTTGAGAAAGTAAGGGATTACTCTTATTTTTTCTGTAATTTAATTACAGTTACTTCTTATATACTTGAGCTTAATACTGTGTATAGACCGTAGAACATTTATATACAATACAATAAAATACAATAAAATACAACAGTGGATTTAACATCAACATTTAAAGCCTAAAATCCATGCTTTTTATGTTCCCTTCTCACCTCAAATACTTTGGTGAGTTAATAAGAATATTAGTAACACTTTAGCGTCCAATTCTCAATATTAACTAGTTGGTTATTAACATGAATATTACTGGGATATTGGCTGTTTATTATTACTTAAAAAGCACATATTAATGTCTTATTCTGAAGACCTTATTCCTAATCCTTAACCCTACCCAATTCTTAAGCTTAACAACTACTTTACTAAGTATTAATAAGCAGTAATTAGGAGTATATTGAGGCAAAAGTATAGTTGAGAATTGGCCCCTAATCTAAAGTGTGAATAATTTATGTAGTTATGTATTATTTATTTGAAAGAATTAAAAAGTTAAGAATCATTAACTTGTCGAGGTTGATATAGGGTTTAGAAAGTAATGAGTAATAAGTAATTAAATACTTTTTGGAGAGAGTAATTACTACAGTAATTAATTACACTGTTGAAGATGTAATTAGTAACTAGTAATTCATTACTTTTTTGGAGTAACTGATCCAACACTGTTTGCAATGATTTGTATCGTGAAAAGCGCTATACAAATAAACTTGAACTGAACAGTTTCACAAAATTAAAGTCGAACCATTCTGTTTTGCTTCAAATTTGGAAATTATACAAACTAATTTAAATCAGAAACTGCTCATGCTGCATGTATGCAGTGTTTGCCTGTCATTTTAAATGGAAACCTTATTTTTGTTTTTAAAGAGATAAAATAAAGAGATTTATTTTATTTGTATTATTTATTTATTTGATTTGATGTTTTAAAATTTCATTTTATTTTTGTTATTTGACATATTTCAATTTCACAAAGAAATGTGCAGCATTTTGTTTGAGAAATAATAAAAGGACACCTTTTTATGTATAATTTGTGAATCTTTGAATAAAAAAACAGAATGTGATAAAATCATATTGTGAAATCAGTACCGTGAATCAAATCACATCGTCATGTCTTCTTTATTCTATAGAGCTTAATGCAATACAGATTGAGTCTAAGCAGCTTTACAGTATTTAACAGGACAATAGTGTTGAATCTAAAATGCATTGTGAGTTGAGTGAATCGTTCCATCCCTCATTGTGACAGAGACCACAGAGATAACATGTTGTGCTGTTTAAAGACTCTTTTAAAGGCCTCTCAGTCATGAGCTACTGCTAGAGGAGAATAAATGTTTAAATAATGTGTGAACAATCCGGCTTATTCACTAACACTCAGTGTCCAAGCTTTAAATCAACAGGAAATCACATGTGATGCTGAATATCGTGTTTTACTCGGGTTTAAATAAGGAAAACAGATTAAGGTCAGGACTTGATGTTCAGACCTCACTGCGAGTTTGCAGTGCATTGTGGGCGATCGACTTCGGGCTTAGACTAGTCTTACAAGTTAGTCATTGATGTTTTGTTTTCTTCAAGACTGGTCATTCCATTAAGTCAGTCACATAAAAATGATTGGTCAAATACTTTGAATTTGAAAAGTAAGACTGATTCCTCCTTTGGTAACTAACTGCTAGTTGGTCAGATTAGTTGTTAAGACACAGTCTAGTTTAGAGGCACTATGCACTACTGAGCAGATCTGTGATTTCATGTTGATTTGCAGATAAACGTGCATCTTAAAGAGCCTCACGACTGGAGGAGGATGATGATGATGAAGGAGCAGAAGCTCTGTTAGATACCTGGTTGTGTGTGGACTCCAGCGGCACAGAACATTTCACACTGTCAGTCTCCTGATTCAAACATGCCGGTCAATCACACACATCACAGCCACAATTAGACGTTAATTACAAACATCTTCAATTAACACAAGTACACCACCAGTTATCAGTATTAATGACATTAATGGCTCCACAGACAGGGGTGACTGCTAAAAACACAATCAGGAGGAGTGAAATCAAGCAGCTGATGGGGAACAGCAGCACAAATACCTCGTTCTGATCTCGTTTCTTGGTGAAGATGTTTCGTATGAACGTCTCCTGAACCTCTTCCTGTTTGACCAGATACTGCCACAGCCGTCTGACGGGCAGAGCGGAGCGCCGGCGAGACCTGAGAATCAAACACGCTCAGAACCTCGTCACAAAGCCAAATTATCATTTCAATTCAGAAAATTATTCTCTTACTTAGTGTTTCTGTCTTGTTTTCTAGAATAAATATCTAAACATTCTTGAATCAAGATGCATTTACTGTACAAGTAAAATTATTTAAGATATTATGTCTTGTTTTCTTAAAAAAAATATATATTTTTTTTGTTAGTTTTTACTTAAAACAAGCAGAAATATCTGCCAATGGGGTCAGAAAAATAATCTTAATTCAAAGACTAAACGAGATTATTTTTCTGACCCCATTGGCAGATATTTCTGCTTGTTTTAAGTAAAAACTAACAAAATTGATTTTTTTTTTTTTTTGAAAACAAGACAATATCTTAAATCATTTTACTCGTACAGTAAATGCAACTTGATTCAAGAATGTTTAGATATTTATACTAGAAATATATTTATACTTTATTCACTTTTTGTAGCCAAAAGTGAATAAAGGTAATTTCATAATGAATTAATTAAATGTATTTAATAATCAACGCTCAAATAACAACTGAGTTGTACACAAGGAAGTTTTTTGGTCAATATTTTAATTATGTTTAGTAAATATTTTAATTATGAATTATATTTTTACTTAATCTCCTAGTCATGTCTTCGTTATTTAATGTATGTTTGCATAAATATGTCTTGAAAAATTATTACAGCCATCGTTTAAAAGTTTATAGTTCAACAAACTGGAGTAGAAACATAATTCACTTATTAAAGTTGACATAAAAACTGCCTTATGAGCAATTAGATTTTTTGTTAAACTCGTTTTTATTTAGTAGTTTATTAAGTAATTGATTATTACATTTCGTTTTCCAAAATTTTTTATTTTGATGCTTAGGTAAAATAAATTAAAAGGTGTAATATTAACACAATTATACAAAAAAGTTTTTTTTTTTTTTTTAAGTTTTGGTTTTGGCCCTGAATTTTCATTTGGGTGCATCACTAGTCGAAATATAAACATTTAAACAGAGGCAGCAATAAAAGCTTGTTTCCATGACAGATTTATAACTAGTAGTAAAGAGGAAGAGATGAGCGGTTCACTACAGCAATCCGTCACCACACATTAAACAGCCACAAAAACACATTTACTGACTGAATTTACAGATAATATCAACAGAATTTGAAAGCTGAATTTTGAAAGCTTTGTTTTATATTAAAAGTAACAAAGCACAAAGATTACTGTGATTTATTGGATGGCAGGAGCTACAAACAATATTTAGTGAAGTTCACACATCAACAGGAAACAGCACAGACTGAGAGACTGATCTTGAGATTTAACAATCCATATCAGTATCGATTAAAAATGAGAAATCAAAACGCCATCGGAAAAAAACTAATTTAAGTTGCTGTTTCAGTCAATGATTTCAGCCCTACAAAAACCAAAAACTGCTGTTTCAGTCGAGTCTTAAAGTGCCCCTATCATGTATTTTTGAAGATGATCTTTCATGCAGTGAGTAACACAGCTCTAAGTGAATGAACACATCCTGCTAAGTTCTGAAAGTGCTCCGTGTATAAAGTTATTGTCTCTCAAAAGAAAGAGTCGACTCTGAATCATTGAAAAGAGTCGTTTTTAAAACGAATCCCAAGCCGTTTCATGTTGACTTCAACATTAGCATATTCCCTGCTCACTTGTTGATCTTTTTGCTTGGTCTGAATGAAAATGCAAATTCATTCTTTGCCACTGGGTGCCGCTTTTGGAGCGTTAAAATAGCGGTTTCCGCTGTAAACAAAGGAGCACTGCGCTCACAAACACTGCTTTATCAGGTATTACAGGCGAGATGAGATGCAAATGAGACCAATCACACAAAGGAGGGGTTTGGAGAAATGAATCGTTGAGCACTTTAAGTGTGTGTGACGTGTATGCTGTACCTGAAGGGTGTGTTGGAGGGCTCAAACAGGGCTTTGTGCCGCAGCAGCGCCGGACCCGACGACACGCTCTCCTCCAGCAGCTGTGTGCAGATGAACCTCGACGGAGGACCTCCGAAAATCTCCAGCCTCTTGAGCAGCAGCTGCTCCCAGCGCTGGAGCGTCTTGAGAGCGGCGTGACAGAGCGGCGAGCACACAGGCAGATCTGACACACACACACACACACACACACACACACACGCGTTTACTTAGCTATCTAAATGGGGACATCCCAAACTGTGTGTGCTATTGCCCTACACCTACCCTACACCTAAACTTAGCCCTCACAGGAGACTTTCTGCATTTTTACAATTTCAAAAAAACTTTTAGTTTATTTTTAAACCCATTTTACAAATGAGGACATCCCCAAAGGGAGGTTTTTGGAGATTTTGTCAGGTTTACCTCACTTTTGGGTACAAATTTGTCCCCAAAATATGGTTAAGTAGGTACACACACACACACACACACACACACACACGCACGAACACACACACGCACGTTTCACTCTACCAGGGATGTAACGGTATGAAATTTTCTTATCACGATTATAGTGACCAAAATGATCACGTTTATCATTATTATCACGGTATTGTTAAAATATGCTGGAAATGTTCACAAAGTACTGACACATAAATCACTTCAAGTTTTATATTTAAAATCAACCAACAACAAATAAAATGACTTTTTGTTTGAATAATCACTAAAACAATAACATGACCAGTGATGTCCAGATTTTAAATGACATCATGTCTGACAACAGTTTATCTAATAGCATGTTTAAATATATAATATAAATGTTCAAATAAAGCTTTGAGAGTGTTTCATATAAAGGTAAACCTCACATTTCAGCCTTTAAATAAAGAAAAGGGTTAAGTCAGGCTGAATGTGAGTCTGTGTAAATCCAGTCTCTGACAGCAGGTGGCGCTGATGGAGCAGCAGAATTACAGCCGTTTCCCGTAAAGAACACTACTTTATTAGGTATTATATGGAGCGAAGGTGAAAACAAAATGCCATCGAATCTTTTCTAAAGACAGTCAGAACCTTCAGAGATACATTGATATAATTAATTAATATATTCATTTAGCATTCTTTTAAAACCTCCCAGCTTTTCCACCATATTTTCACTCAAAACGAAACTACTCCAGAGATTGTCTTATTAGTGGCTTGGACTAATCTGCTGCTGTGTGCACCTGAGACTGTTACTGAAAACTCTGTAATCTCGCAGTAATCGAATACAGTTATAATGATAATTAAAATATGAAACAGTAATACTAACTGTGGGGAACTTTATCATGATTCATCGTCAAGCCGGTAATCGTTCAATCCCTACACTCTACACACACTCTACACACACACACTCTACACACACACACACTCTACACACACACACACACTCCATACGTGTGCTGCAGCTGTCTCATTACCTAAGAGGTCGTGACCTGCCATCGGATAGAGGGTCTTGAGGTTGAACAGGACCGTCTGCACCATCGCCAAGCGCATCAGACACCAGCTGCACAGAAACATCTTCATCATTATCATTTACATTTACGCCTTTAGCAGACACTTTTATCCAAAGCGACTTACATTGCATTCAAGTTACAGTTTCTACATTTTATCAGCTCTTGCTTTCCCTGGGAATCGAACCCATGACCTTGGCGTTGCTAGCGCCATGCTCTACTATTTGAGCTACAGGAAAGTTTCTAGAGCTGCACCATTCTGGATAAATTGAGAATCACTATTTTTTTGTCTCAAATAAAGCTCACTATTATACCACGATTCTGAACTAAACGAAACAATGTGACAGTCTGTTTAAAAGTGTTTAACTTGAATGAATTATTAAACATTTTAATATATATGTATTTGAATGTTAATATATTTAATACACCAATTTTAATATTACAATTATGAAAAAGTGGTTTGAATGAATGATTCAATGACTCACTCATAAATACTTCACTTGTTTCATTACTGGATGATCAGCGTTTGTGAACGAATCTCTTGAATGAATGATTCAATGACAAATACATTTTAACAGCCACTTGTCGCCACCTAGTGGCCAAACAACACAATTGACTCAAAACGTTATATCAATTCAAAAATTGACTTGCTCTATTTTGATCGCTACCACAGACATCAGTGTTTATATGCGAACTATACTCTTTCATCCCAGTATTTCTGTGATGATATGAATGACTGTAAGACAGAAATAATAATGTGTGGTTGAAAAGACTGTTTGTGAAGCTGTTTCTTACTTAAACATGATAACCGTCTGCTCTCTGTGTGAATTGAGATCGCGATCTTTTAACGATTAATCGTGCAGCTGTACTCACGGCTCACCTGTACGAGTTATTGTTGGAATGCTCTGCCAGTGGAGAGTTGGGATCAAAGGAATCTTCTTCCTCCTCATCTTCCTCATCCTCACTGCCTTGGCTCTCCTCAGAGTCGTACTCCACTCGGCTGGAGGATGGAGGCAGGTACGGCTTCACGCAGGAAAAACAAATGAGTTCACAAACATAACAGTGTCAAATTACTGCAAGATGAAGAATAAAAGAAAACCTTTGCGATGAAATAATCCCAGATGCTGAGCTCAGGCGGCACGAAACGCTCTTTACAGACGGATGTGTCCAGCTCCATCACCACGGGTCTGGGGCTGACCGGACTGTCAGGAACCTCTCTGGAGTTACTGCGTGATGAGTGCAGCCGGAAACGCCGCTGCTTCCGCTCCGCATCTTCCACTAACACATACACACACAAATAAAGAGGAGCATATAGTGAGCAAGACGCCATAAAATCACTCAAACACAACAGAAGGCTTTAATATCACTGGAGCTGATAATCGGAACGCAATAATCACCAATTTAATACTTTGTTTCAGGGTTTACCAAACAGGGAGTTTTATACTGATAAAAAGATAAAAATTAATACAAATGTCAAATTAAAATGAATTAATTATTTTAAAACAAAAACAATCAAAATAAAATATTTACTAAAAATTTGTGAAATCATATGTGCGAAATTGAAATACATAATTTAAAAATAAAATCTAAATAAAACACATTCAAATGAATTAAATCAATGTAAAATTGAAAAAAAAAAAATTCTAAATAAACTTATTAAATATTAAATATTAAAAATGTAAAACTGAAATAAATCATTTTAAAATAAAACTAAATTAAACAATTATTAAAAATTTAATTATAAAAATTTAAAAATTTAATATTTTTCAAATGAACAAAACACTTATTAATATTAATTAATTCATTAAAATGTAAAATTGAAATGCATCATTTTAAAATAAAAAATCTAAACAAATGTATTTAAAAAATGAATTAAATATGATTTTTTTTTTTTTTTTATCAAACTTAAAAACATATTTAAAAAATATTACAATGTAAAACTGAAATAACTGATATAAAAAACTAAACAAAGCTTCCTAAAATTAATTAAATTATAAAAAATGAAAAAAAAAAAAAAAAAAAAACTCAAAACACCTACCAAAAAATTGTTTATTTGTATTGTATTATTTATAAAATTGTCATGTGACCATTATTTAAATGATTGAAATATTGACTTAAAATTTCAGGGGGACTTCAAGATAATATTTTAGCTCAAAAGGGGTTCAGATGACAAAGAAGTTTGAGAACGCATGTTTTGTTTGAATGTGCATGTCTATTAACTGTACCAGCCTTTAGCAGTTTTTAGCAATATATTATACTGCTACCTTTTAAACATTTTTACAGGAATACAGTAAGTCAATTATAATATTTATTTAGATTTTTCATAAACAGGTCATAGTGTGAAGGCTGATTAAACTAGCAGACAAACAGCACCCTGACGAGAGCAGAACCCACAGGTTGCTAGGGTACTTGTGGTGGTTGCTAAGGTGTTGCTATGTGGTTGCTAGGCTACTCATGGTGGTTGCTAGGGTGTTGGTTAGGCTACCCAGGGTGGTTGCCAGGGTGTTGCTATGCGGTTGCTAGGGTAGTCAGTGTGGTTGCTATGGACTTTGTTCTTATTGTTGAGAACACAAAAGTCTTACTACATCAAGTTGCCTTATTTTTTTTTACGTTTTCTCAACTATTAATTTTTTCCAGTGCTGATTAAACTAGCACACAAAGAGCATCATGAAGAGAGCAGAACCTGTAGGTGAGCTGGGTTTCTCCGGCACAGGAGCGCAAGCGCGAGCGCCGCCACCAAACACGGCCACCCACAGCTTGCTGTTGAGCGGATGAGCGATGATACGGAAGAGCTCGTGGCTGGAGTGAGTGGCCAGACCGTGGACGAACAGGCCGAGGAAGACAGCGGTCAGGATCTCACACAGAAGCACAGGCAGACCAGGCTGGTTCTCGTCTCCAGACGCGCTCAGCAGCCGCATCAGGACGCTCACACCTGCACAGACACACAGGTGAGTCTGGAGTCTGACGATGAGCTCAGGGGTCAGAGGTCAGAGGTCACTGTGCTTTACCAGGCCACTGCGCAGGAGAGGTGTTAGGCAGGATGGCCTCCTCCATGCTGACGCTCCTCACCGGGGGCTGATGGGTAAGCAGGACGCTCTGGTAGGTGATACCCGTGAACGGATTCACATGGCTGAGGAAAAACATACATATTACAATTAGGGCGTTAATTTGGATTGGATTTGAATCCATGGTTTTGAACAAATCGAATGAGTCAGTAGCTATGTTTCCATCCAAATATTCAAATTTAACTTATGCGCAAAACTGGAATATCGCATAAAACATTTGCGAACAAAGCACCGTTTCCATCTAACGAGTCAAAGAGAACAAAATCATCATTCCTGATAAACATACGTTTTTTTTATGCACATTTTTAGAATTTATGTGCATCTTGGCGTTTCTATCCAGCATTTTTATGCGATATTCCAAAATGCACATAAAATAGGTGGATGGAAACAGCTAGTGATTCAGTGACTCATTCATCACCTGCTTCGTTTCTGAATGAATCAACGGTTTTGAATGAATCGAGTGACTCAATGATTCAGTGACTCACTCATTACGACAGTGACTCGCCACCACCTACCGCCCCCCCCCATATTTGGTGTATCATTAAATCATTTTAATTTCATATCAATTTTAATTTAAATACCTTATTTAGACCTGTTTATTATATGATGTTAAATCTAAATATTTCTTTCTAAAGCTATTATGTCCAATGCTTTTTCATCTAAACACAATAATGACTTTAAAAAAAATGATAATTTAGGGGGCGATTTCTCAGCCAAAATTGATGTGTGATTAATTTGTAATTAAACAGATTAATGGACACATCAATGTAACTAATTAGATTACATTTTTTAAGTGCTTGACAGCCATAATTTAAATATTTGTCTAACAAACATGTACTTTAAAAAAAAAAAGGAATAATAATAATGCTTTTTAAAGTCACGATGAAACAAGCTTCAACAGATCTTTTTTCTGTATTGTGACATCCGAGTGAAGTGGATTATCAAAAAAGCATAAATGTGGGGCGGGACTTGGTTCTATGCATTAGTTGTTGATTGGATGTTAAGAAGTGGGCGTGGTGCTCAATAGTGGAGGAGGGGCTTAGCGTTAGAATGGAGGGGCGGAGTTTAAGCAGACTAAATGACTGAAGAAATCCTGCATCACCAGAGAGAAGACCCAGTTATGATATTTAGATTATACATTATGAGCTCGGAACATTTGTAAAAATGAAACATGCTCAGATTGCTCATCGTAAGATCTATATCATGCATTTAGAAAATGGATTTTCATTTCATGATGACTTTAAAGGGCTTCGTTCATCCATCACCCTCATAGCATCACAAAAGCGCATCTCTTCAATCTCATTCGCTCTCTCTGGTCTCTATTCATTTACTGTCCAGAGAAGAGCATTCATAAAGAGAGCCATACGGGTTTGAGACGACATGAGGGTGAGCAAATGAAGACAGAATCCTAACTATTCCTTTAATCATCCAGATTTCTGTTCCAACACATTTGGGCTTCAGACACTCAGTAAGAGCGCTGATAAACACAACTAATCTGCAGTGACGGAGAATAAATGTGCAAACGGATCCACACAAAGGCCACATTCATCTGTAAATGCCACACGTCACATGAGCGTCACATTCATAGGCCATTGGCTCATTATCAGACCGAGCGATTACAAGACAAGCAAATGTGACCCGTGCTGGCAATATTGAGCTACACGTAAAAAAAGTAAAAAATTTTAATTTTAGTCAAGTTTTTCACAAAAATTAGCTCATTAAGCCCTCGTTTAGCGACCCCAATGCTCCAAATAGTAATTAAACATCTAAAATCATCTTTATTTGTATGTTTTCTGAGAGGCATACCTTTTTCTCTGCTCACTTTTTGTGCTGACGACACAGACTGTGTGCGATCCCGATAAATATACACACATACACTGAAGTACAGTATTTAAGTGTTCACACAAACAATCTATTATGTCTTAACTGAAGGTTTGGGGAACGCTTGGGGAAAAACATTGGATGTGTGACATTATATTAGATCCGTGCAGTAAACTGTGTCTTAATATACAGGCCGTCTGTCACATTAATGTTAATCTAACAATAAAAGAAAAGAAGGAATCACTCGCTGCTCGATTGAACTGCTTTTGTAGTTTTAATAATCAATTCATTTGTAATGAACACACTTAAGTGATTTTTACATTTAATTATTTGTTTTTCTTGAATGCTTTTGTTTAGAAGTGAAATGAAAAGGTAATGCATTATTTGTTTCTTTCTTATATTTGTTCTACTGTTTTTTCTTTCTTTCTACCCGTTCTTATTTATAATAACAAAGATAAAATAAAAAAGCTATATTGTGATTATTAATATAGTAATTGTGACCCTGGAACACAAAACCAGTCATAAGGGTAATTTTTTTTTAAATCTGAAAGCTGAATAAATAATCTTTCCATTGATGTATGGTTTATTATGATAGGACAATATTTGTCTGAGATACAACTATCAGAAAATCTGGAATCTGAGGGAGCAAAAAAATCTAAATATTGAGAAAATCTCCTTTAAAGTTGTTCAAATGAAGTTCTTAACAATGCATATTACTAATCAAAAATGAAGCGACTCATTTTGCCAGCACTGGTCACAAAAGTTTCAAATGAAGAGAAACGTTCCATAAAGAATCAAATCAGTGAAGAGGGCAGAGGTCACGGGGTCATCGTGAGGCTGACAGACACACCCACCTGTAATTGTGTCCATCACAGAGACACTGATAGATGCAGGCGGAGAGGGAAGCCGCCAGTGTGTGCATCACGTAGATCTGAGACAGAAGGAAGATGCGTTAGAGGACCAATCATGACAGTAACAACACCTCGTTCTGATGAGCTTCACCTTGTTGTTGACGATATCCGGGTGCGGAGGCGCGTCCAGAGCGTTGATGGTGTGCAGTATGTCATGCGTGAGGTTGGTCAGGTGCACTATGGGATTGGCCACCACCGTTTTGGAGCTGGCGGTCCAAGCCAGGAAAAGAGGAACAGACAGGTGCTGCGGAGCGGGAGCGGAGATCTGTAGACCGCCGTCCTGAAGAGAGACAGAGAAAACGCATCCATAATCCACATGTGCAGATGAAATAATGAACAACAGCTGCGGCCAGGAGACAGAAACTACGGTGCCTCAGAGAGCTCTTCAGAAAACACATGCACATAGAAAAATTAGCAAATTAGGAAAACATCTTCATCAGATTGACAGCACATGCGCTGCAAATACTCACAGCACAAACAAATACAGAAACACGCTGCAAGTAGCACAGACCACAGAACCACCACAACAAATCGAAAATTAACCATTTTTTTTTGGAATATTGATTGCCATTTGTATAACCACATTTGTATGAATACCATGGTTAAACTATGGTTAGTGTAGTAAATCCATGGTTAATTTGTGCATGGTTTAACAAAAAAAAAAATAAAGCTATAAGGAATCGTATGAGCAGGATGTTAAAATAAACAAAATTCTCACCTTTCAGAGAAAACCCTCATAAATATGTCCCAGCCGTGTTTGTCACTTTGTGGTTCCCTTAAACATTTCCGATGTGATCCGTGCCTATTTGCAGCGCGCTTCTTTATTTGTTTGTGTTGTGATTATTTGCAGCGCATGTGTTTACAAATTGATGAAGATGTTTTCCTAATTTGCTTGTTTTTTTATTTGTAGCGCGTTGAGCTCTCTCGGCCACCGTAAGAAACAACATAACATGAAAATTAGTCCATGTTTTACTCACCCTCAAAGCATACTAGGTTAATACAAAAAACGCATCGATTCGCTAAAGGAGGCCTTTATTCTCCCTCCGGAGCCGTGTGAGTCATGTTTTATTATGGATAGATGCGCTTTATTTGACTTCTTTTGGACTGTTGAACAAAAACACCCACCCACTCCCATTCTAACACTTGGAAGAGCCAGGATCATTTTTAATATAACTCGGATTGGATTTGCCTGAAAGAAGAAAGTCATATACACCTAGGATGCCTTGAGGGTAGGTAAAACCTAGTTCATTTTTGAGTGAACTAACCCTTTAAGATCCAGTTCAAGTGATTCAATCCAAACCTGCATAACATGTGTCTTAACTCAAGCGTGTTACCTGCTGGGACTCCTGCAGCAGCAGAATGAGCTCCATGCGGACGGAGGCCAGTCCTCCTCCGTGAGAGCCATGCAGGCTGCAGTAGCTCAGGAAGATGCGCAGCAGCGGCTGGTTCCTATTCAGCCAAAGCCTGCGCCGATGCTGCAGCTCTCGGGCCTGCTCCACCGAGCCCCGCTCCTCCAGATCCTCCACCTGGCTCAGGTCAGTCGAGATGCCCTCGGGCAGGTGCTGGAGGAAGGGGTTGTAGCCACAGCAGCTCTGCAGTGCCGCCACGGCTCGCTCCAGCCAGTGGCACAACTGATGCCGCAGCTTCCCTCCGTCCAGCTCGTATCCCGTGGACAGCGTCCGCAACTCCGTGGTGAGGATCTTCAGACAGGAGCTGAACTTCAGCTGCGCGGCGAGCATGTCCTCGGTCAACGCGGGCGAATCGTCTGCGCCGTGATCTAGGGCTGTCAAATAAAAATTGGAATTTCGAATATTCATTGAATTTAAAATAAAAATACACATTCGAAAGGAAAAATGGTTGAAAGTATACTTCAGTTCTGAGTAGGGTCGGAAATCACTTTCAATTCCAGAATTGAATACTTCAAAGGAACACTTTAGGCAGGCTTATTTTACAACTCTCCTAGGGTTAAACAGTTGAGTTTTACCGTTTTTGAATCCATTCAGACAATCTAGCGGTAGCACTTTTAACATAGCTTAGCATAGATCATTGAATCGGATTAGACCATTAGCATCTCGCTCAAAAATGACTAAAGAGTTTCCATAATTTTCCTATTTAAAGCTTGACTCTTCTGTAGTTACATCGTGTGCTAAGACTGACGGAAAATGAAAAGTTGTGATTTTCTAGTCCGATATGGTTAGGAACTATACTCTCATTCCAGCGTAATAATCAAGGAACTTTGATTATGCAGGCGCAATGATATTACGCAGCGCCTGAAAGTAGTCCCTAGGTATATCATAACTAGTTATTTAGCTGGGGACTACTTTCATGGCATTGTCTATCGGCCCAACCCTAGTTTGAATGTCATTTTGCGTGACCTTATAGCTATACTGAAAGCAACAACAGATAGTTTACCTTAGATCTTGAAAATTAAAGCAAACATGTACGTTAAAACTGTGAACTCGAATGTGAACATGAATGTGCATTTAATAATGTTAAAAAGGTTTGATATTTATGAATTAGATTATAAACTTATGCATTTCTTTTCGTTGCCCGCCCACACACGCGTCTGATATTTGATTGATTCTGTCGTGTCTGGCGTGGACACGGTGTCAGGCAGCCTTATCAGTGGCGCACGAGTAAGTGCCGTTGCTTTTAATGCTTTTAATGTTTGATGCGGTGCTGCTACGTTGTTCATTCAAAATATTGCGGAAAAACAGAACATCAATGCAGAGACGATCTTGTTTACGTCAAAACTGAAACCAAGCCGTTCACACAGAATGCATATTTTGCGCATGTTCTTGAGGAACATCTATCAGCGTTGCACTCGCGTCTCGCACAAGAGAGCCGCATGCTTAGAAAGCCATGTAAAATTAATGCAAGTTCAAATTTTAAAAAACATGTCGAGACTTTATGGCTGTTTTTTTCCATCCCACTGCATCTCATGTTTTTAAACGAAAAAGTACTCTGTGTTTCTTTGTATTAAACTAAGATGCTGCTTTGTTTATAATTGTTTAAGCAAATAAACATGATGCACTTTTTCACAGATAGTGATGTTATTTTATTGCTTTAATAAACATGCATTAGTAATATCTTGCTTGATGCGCACTCTTGTGGCCTCAGAGAAGCCAAAAGCATTTTCCCCCAAATTATGTCTCTGAATATAATTTGAATATTGATAATATTTAAGTACAAAATTTGAATTAAATTTTTCAGACATTTTGACTGCCCTACCGTGATCCCTGGGGGTGGAGGTCGCTTCCGGAGCACCGTCGTCTTTCTCCGGACGGATGGTCTTCATGGCCAGGCCCGATTCTTCCTCGTCCGAGTCGTCTTTCTCGCTGTCCCACTTGAGCTCCAAAGCCTCGTCCTGCAGGGTGACCAACGGCTGGCTCCAGTCGAAACTGAGCACTGAGTCCGACTGACTGTCCTCTCTGGGAGACGAGAGCGAGGACACCGACTCCAAGCCGTTGAGAACCGGCTGAGACCAGTCCAGAGTCAAGGCCTGATCTTTGTGCTCGCTCAACGACACGGGTGAATTCTCGCAGGGCTTTGAGCGCTTCACGACCTTGGGCATTTTGGAGAGCACCTCTAAAGCCAGCATGGGGCAGCCGGCCTGTAAGTGGGCATAAGCAGCGGTGAAGAAGAGCCTCCTCTCCGTGAGGCTGATGGAGTCGACGGCGCGGCCTTCAGCGGTCAGGCGCACTTTAGCTTTATCTGAGGAGCTGAAGTGACGGCGAAGCAGCAGCGGGTGCGTGCGGAGGTAGGTGTAGAAGTTAAAAACATCAGGACTACAAGGTGATGATCCGGTTCCTGAAAGAGATTGAGTCCTGTAAGTAACATTCAGTTCTGGAAGCACATTATTTAATATTTAAAAAGTTAGGGTAGAAAAACTCCATTTCATTTTCTCCCCCAAATTTAAAATCGTCCCACATCATAGTTTTACTTTTTTTTTTGGTAAAGGGCGTTTGACCTTCTTTGTATGTTCATTTTAAAACAATGGCTGGGATCCTGTAGAGCCCTTTGAAGCTGCACTGAAACTACAGTTTAAGATCAAACATCTGAGCATCACTGAAGTCCACTATATGGAGAAAAATCCTGAAAAGTTTTCCTAAAAAACCTTAATTTCTTTGCGATTGAAGAAAAAAAGACAAACATTTTGGATGACATGGGGGTGAGTAAATTATTAAAAATATATATATTTTGAAAGTGAATTAATCCTTTAATATTCAGTAATATTTTCGACAATCATATGAGAACAAAACTAGAACTGAATTGATCTGAATAACAACACTATTGTCTTTTGTAGAGCTGCTTTACAGCTGAATTGAATTTGAAATTAAGAATCGCAGAATCAAATTTGTTTTATAATTGATGAACATTGACACTGTTTTTGAACTAAAATGAATCAACAGTCAATGGAATTGAGCTGAATTATGACATTATTGAGCTGCTTTAGAGCTGAATCTGAAATGTTTTAAGAATAAATAACCAGCCGGCAAGTATAGCCGATGGTTATGCTTAATAAATCAAGAGAAGCATAAATCATGATCATGATTAAAACAATTTATTGTGTAGCCCTACGAATTTCCAAAATTGACTGCGTTATTCTCCTGTTGATCTCTGTGAAGCTGCTCTGTGAAGCTCTCACCTTCATGTGACGTGTCTGCGTTGGGCTCGAGCAGCGTGTTCAAAGCCCTGCTGTAGTCATCTAAGACCCAGTACGCCATGCTGCGCAAGAAAGGGTCCTGATGGGCCGTGATCTGGTGGTCCTGACCCAACACGTGCCTCTGCAGTATTCGCTTGTAGCTGCAGGACATCTCGAACTCAGACTCGTACAGCCGACAGACCACCAGAGCCAGCTGAAGGTCCTGCATCTTCTCTATACAAACCTGATCGAGTGAGTAAAACCCACAGATCATGAGAATATCATCAGCTGGCAGGAAGTGTTTAGAAAATACGCTTATACTTTCCTTCTATAAAAGTCACAACGATCTTGTTTCAGCAGATCATGACAGAGGAAGTGTTCAGAGAAGAATATAAACAGGTCTACCTCAACAGCATCTTTCAAGGATCCAGCCAGCAGAAAGAAAGCCGCAGAATGTTGGAAACGTTGCTTTCCGAGCAGAGAGAAAGCGTTCTTCAGTGCTGCCTTCCTCCAGCGGTCCTCACTGAAGTTATTGCTGAAGAATGCTGTCATCTTCGTGTTATGTTGGGACCTTCAACACACAGGAGCTCTCAGTGGATTGAAGCCTCGCTGACAGGTGTGTGTGTGTGTGTGCATCAAGTCATGTCAAACTTTATTAAGATCCCTTTTGGGCAATTTAGATGCAGCAAGAATCAGAAGCATGCGTTTGTGTGTGTGTGTGTGTGTGTGTGTGTGTGTGAGGGAGTGCATGCATGCGTGTGTGTGTGTGAGTGTGTGCATGCATGCGTGCGTGTGTGTGTGTGTGCATGCATGCGTGTGTGTGTGTGTGTGTGTGTGTGCATGCATGCGTGTGTGTGTGTGTGTGAGTGTGTGTATGCATGCGTGCGTGCGTGTGTGTGTGTGTGCATGCATGCGTGTGTGTGTGTGTGTGTGAGAACTGTGAAGTTACCTGTACAGTCCCCAGACCACAGCTTTCTTCTTCATGGCCAGATAAAACAAGGCTGCGTCTAATGGGTCGTTGTTTCTCTGATAAGCAGCTTTTGCTACCTGGTAGGAGATAGATCATCACTAATCATTACACTTGTTTGGAATTCATAAAGCCCATAGAAAATTAACAACAAAAAATGCATAACTAAATTTCAAGTTTTGTTCAGTTATCTCAATGAAACTCAAAGTGATGAAAAACAAAGACGTTAAATATTGTGGCTGAAGGCATGCATCTGATGCACGTGCACAGAAGAATAATTAAACAAGCAGCAGCTACAGACTGAGCTGACCTGTTTGAAAGGATGTGACTAGATTATGAGTAGATTTAACATCATATATAAACTTTTGAAGTGTATAGTGGCAGTGCACATTGTGACAATAGTACCTACAAAGTTTTATGTCAATATACTGAAGCATTGCAGAGACACAAATTATTTATGCATATTTGATGTATTTTTAATATTTGATGCTTCTTGAGGTTAGGTTATATGATATACCAGTCACAAGCTAAAAGTTCTAAAAGTTTCGGAAAACAACTCTCAGATGATGCTAACCCTGGAACAACATAAAACTACCAAATTTTGCTTAAATCACAACGCAATTGCAAAGTTTAATCACAACATATAATCATTGCAGTTAATAGTCTTCACCGTCACTGTTGTAACTAACTGCATGATTCTTACTGTACATTTCTGCCATAGACACTAATAACCTACTCCTAAATATAATGTAGACACTTAATATTTTCCGTAAAGCTGCTTTGCAAACAAAAACTGTTCAATAGCGGTTTACGGACTGCCACAGACTCAGCCAAAAAATGCAGAACAATCAATCCAGGGAAAGCTAACAGATGCAGTAGATGCCTATGGTGCTTGACCCCTAATAACTCCACAGCAGAATGCATGCAACTCCAACACAGTAAAACGTGAATCTGTGCTTTATTTACTTAAATATCTTAGATTATTATATATCCTGCCAATTTTGGCAAAATATACTCATCGTCATCTAATATGCACAGAAAATGGGCTCAGTTTGGTCAAACCTTCTCAATGCATCTGCGAAGCTTATTGGTGCTCCTGAGCCACCAGCCCACGCCCATGGCTCTAAGCTCCGGCCACGAGGGGTCTCCTTTCTGCAGCGCCGGAAGCATGTTGAGCAGCTCCTCTTCAGCCTCGGAGTGGAACGCCCAGGCGTAGTGACAGGTGGACAGTCCTGTTGACCAGCAGCACCTGAGTTACTGAGCTCAAAATCCACAGAACACATCACAGCTGAGGAAGATCAGCTGAGGTTTACAATTACGTCTCTGCAAGGCATTGCACTCAAGGTACACATTTCACTGGGAATTGCATTCTCTACTGTTTGAGTTACAAAAATATGCAGAACCACTATCTGAACGCTTGCCGTACCTTGGCAGAGGAGTGGACCGCGATGAGCCGGAGGCAGAGACGTGAGGAGGAAGGTGTGCAGACGAACGGCCAGCAGGAACATCAGCCCACATTCATCCAGCGTCTCTCCACCTGAGGAAAGGTTTATCACATCATAACTAGGGGTAAAACTAACTAAATCTAATCAATTATGCAATGTGGCGATTAATCAATCTAATCACATATTAATCATACATCAAATGCGGCTGAGAAATCATCGACAAAAGATAATTTAAAGCCATTATTGTGTTACATGAGAAAAGCATGAAATAGATATTACAAAAAGTAGCTTTAGAAAGAAATTTTCCTCATTTCATATTCTTTTATTTTTATTTTATTTTTTGATAAAATTTTTTGGGGTGAATAACTTTTTAAAAAAGGTTAATTAAATTTTTTTATTTTCTTTTTTTTTTAATAATATGTGAAAATGATTTTTTTTTTCCCACTCTCTGACACTCTGAATAAGAAACTAAAACTGCCAGTAAAATGTTTTAATGAATAAGTCATTGAGTCATTCATTCATTCGATTTGTTCAAATGGCTGATTCGTTCAGGAATGAAGTAAATGGCTCTCTTCATGAATAGCCTCTTTAATCATCCATTCACTCGATTCATTCAAAGCACAGAATCGTTCAGAAATTGTGTGGTTTAGAGATGCACAACAGTTCTGCTGCGGCTTTAACAGGTAAGAGTTGCATTGACAAAACTAAACAAAAACAGACAATATTATGTATAAATATAACAATATTAAATTATTTTGCTCTTTTTATTAGAACACTAGTATATCAGCAGCTAAACATGGTTTTAAGTCAGTTATTTCTATCTTTTGCTGTAGTGTGTCAGAAGGAAATATCAGTTTACATTTCCAAACATTCATTTAGCCATTCATTGTAATAATCCAGTGAGATCTGATCTGATCATCATCAGTCTGACTGGAATGACATGAAGAATCAGAACAAACTGAGACTAAATCCAGAAGAACTGTGTCTCTGCTTCAAGAAACCTCCTGCAAAGCTACAGTACTGTTAGAAGTTTTAGGCACTCGTGTAAAAATGCTGTCAAAAATAGATTTTCTTGATCAATTAACTTCTATTAACTAAACTAAATCAACATTTTTGTTGTGAGCATGCTGTGTTTAAAGCAGCTTTTGTCCTCGGTGCTCTTGAGCAGAGTTTCTCAGGAGCTTTGCAGGAGGTTTCTTGAAGCAGAGACACAGTTCTTCTGGATTTAGTCTCAGTTTGTTCTGATTCTTCATGTCATTCCAGTCAGACTGATGATGATCAGATCAGATCTCACTGGATTATTACAATGAATGGCTAAATGAATGTTTGGAAATGTAAACTGATATTTGCTACTGACACACTACAGCAGAAGATAGAAATAACTGACTTAAACCATTTTTTAACTGCTGATAATACTAGTGCTCATTTTGGCCACTGCTGTATGTGCATTCTATTATGACACAAATTATGTCTCTACAAATGCAAACTGCAATTATACCTCTGAAAGATACTGACCTTTACCTTTCCCTTGGCTTTCTCCAATGTCGGTGCTGGTGGAAGCGATGGTGTCCGCCAAAGCCATCAGAGACATCTGCTCCATCCTCGTCAGGCCCGGCAGGCTGGAGTGAAGCAGGTGTCCCGATAGCACCTGTGCATGTTCTGATCCGAAAAACGTAGGGCTGTACTTCGACAGATCAATGACTTTAGTGTTTGCATCCTCCTCGTCGCCATCAAAAGGGTCCATGTCATCCGCACTGACGCCAGCGGTCTGGAAGAGCTGGTCGTAAGCGTCGCTTTGGCCGTGAGCGCTCACGCTCTCCGATCGTTCTTTGGCACTCGGAGCCGTTTCCTCGTCGGCGGCTAACAGCGCGTATAAAGGCAGCGGCGGGATGGAGTCGATCTCGGTGTAGTCGGAGCTCTCTTTGCTGAACATCTTCGGATCTCGGGCGGTGCTTCCACTGGCGCTGATGGTGAGCGAGCGCAGACGCCGTTCCTGGTTAATCGTAGTGTCCTTCATAGACACGATCTCCCCAGCAATGCACTTCACCAGATGGGACAGGATTGCTTTAGCCCGTCGCACCTTCCCGAGGTCCATGAGCTCCAGCAGCTGCACTGGATGATACTGGGGAAGAGTAGGAAACAGGTGATAGGCTGCCTCAAACAACCCAGAATCCTCCATCTCAGCCGGGAGGTCATACACAGTTCTCTTTCCACTCAGTTTCTGAGCCAAACTAGTCATGGATCTGGTGAGGGTCTTTTTAGAAGGATTCGGACTGAGTCCCTCCTGTTTAAGCGACGTCACGCTACCATTAAGCGACGGTTTGACCGGAGCCGGCGGCTGCCATTGGGAATAGACGTGCATTTCACAATCCATCCCGACTACTAAGATGCCATCTCGCACCCAAGATAGAGAGACAGGAATGGGTAGCGAACCTTCAACCGATGACACCAGATCCACCACTCGGAGGAGCACCAATCTGGAGCAGCTCTGCTCCTTACTGCAATCGGAGAGACCCAGATCTGGAGGTTTTCCAGAAAGCATCCCGTACATGTAAAGTTTGGATCCTAGCCCTACAGTTAATATGTGAGAGCCATCTTCTCTGGAAACCCAGTCTAAGTGGACCTGCCTCTTAACTGAACTGCCGTTGATCAGGCTTTTATCACAGCCGTTCGCACCGGGACTGTAGGCGCCGCAGACTTTAAGCGTCTGCTCCAGAATCCACTGAGAGCCTCCGGTGGAGTCGCACTGGAAGATGCTGATGTGCATGATGGGTTCGTGGCTCCGGTGCGCGACTGCGACTCTGCTGGTGTGACAGCAGCTGAGACCCATGAGCTGACCGCACACACTCAGAGCGCTGCTGCTGGCCATGCCCTCCTCCACCAGCAGAGGCCATTCCTCCCAGACGTATGAAGGGTCAGCAGAGCCATCGGGGTCAGAGACGGCACTGCACCTCCAGAACCGGACGGATCCGTCTGAGCAAGACGTGGCCAGTAGATACGGAGAGCGTCCGGCCGGCTGCAGAGACGAGGCGCTCAAATGACCTGCAACAAAAATGTTGATGTTTGTTAGGAATGGGCTATATGGGCTAAAAAAAGAAAAAAAAAAAAGAAAAGAATATCATGATAATTTCTGGTATTTATTGCTATAAAAAAAAAAAAATCAATGACGATATTTCAGGGAATCCTGTTTCTTTAGAGAAAAGTATTATCTTTCCTATTTTTACCAAAAATAGGGTGTTGTGAGCATACACACGTAATGTAATGACTGTTTAATTCATACTGGAAGCAGAGAAACTCCACATATGCATCACAGAAGTAATAGCACTGATGATGCTCCAGGAAATCCCTAATATGGACAAAAGTATCCAGTTTTCACTGAATAAACACACAATGGAGAAATTTTAACTGATGAAACCTGAAGACAAGAAACATGCGATTGCACAAAATATATGGTCTATCTGTGTTCTTCAAGCAATCTTGGGTATTTTTTATAAGGAAAGTGTATTTATAATGCAATGCTAATCAACATAATCTTTATCACTGTATATAATACTATCATTCTGTAATATGAAACCACGTCTGTTCACAAAGAGAAGTTATTTCAAACACTAAATTAAAGCATGTCAATAAATGATATCATTACACATGCAAAACTGTATCGCACACGTGCTACTGCAGTATATTTATTCAGACTGATTTTTTGTGCACTACAGCCCTGACCAAACCAGTTACAGATTGCAGAAGGAGCTCCTCGTTTAGCATCAAACTCTTGGTTAATGATTTTACACTTAAATTTTCTTTTAATGTTGGATGAAGGTTGAAGGGTGAGTAGAATAATGTCACCTCATCGATCCAGTTTTTGAAAATGTGTATTATATTGTGTTCTTACAGCAAATCTTTCACTGATTGTTTACAGTTTAAGTTCCACAAAGCGTCATGGAGTGTTTTAAAAAGGTGGATAAATACAGGGCATAATGGGAATAATCAGAACATCATGCAGCACTGAAGGATCTCATCATCAAAGGTACACAGAGGTGTTTTGCGGTCACCTGCAGCAGGTGATACTCGTATGACTTCAACGCCCGGCGGCAGATCCAGCTCCTGGCTGAAGACTTTTGTGTTGGTCAGAGCGAGGCGGCAGGCGCTCTGGAGGTTAGACGTCTTCAGTTTGGGTCTCGGGGTTTGTGGCGAGCTGACCGTCTCAAAGTTAAACTGTGAGCTGTTCGCATGTGATGGAGACACTGTCTCTCGCTCTGGAGTCTGAGTTTGCTCTGAAAGAACGACACATATCTGAAGTTCAGTTGACAGAAACAGTCAAATATAAAGACTACATTTTAATGAAAGATTATGCATGTAATTACTTGCTCTGTCTTTCCTTTACAGGTGACATCATAATTAGTGGTTGACATATGGATTTTTTGATGGACAATGCAGATGCAGATATAAAGCCGATAAATAACATTATTTAATTTAAAGATAACAAAAACACATGCATAACAACCGCTGAAATTAAATTGTAAAAATAATTATATAATTTCAATTTTATAAAAAAAATAAATAAATCAGTACAATAAAAATATTTAAATGCCAATTTCTTGATCGTGCAATTCAATTACAGTATTTTTAACAAATAAAGAAATGTTAAAAAAATATTAATTAAAAACCATGTAAATAACAGTGCACTCAGTAATCTGGTAAATTGTGCGTGCTAGGACAAGGTAGCATAGAGATGATATATCGGCCAGTAATATTTTTCTGTTTGGCTGATATATCGGTTGACCACTAACCATAATCATTAAAGCAGTGCTCATTAGGGCAGTCAAAACGGCTGAAAAACTAAATTCGAATTTTGTACTTAAATATTATCAATATTTGAATTATATTCGAATTTAAAAGGCATAATTGCAATAAAAACTTTTGGCTTCTCTCCTGAGGCCACAAGAGGGCGCATCAAGCAAAATATTACTAATGCACATTTCTTCAAAGCAATAATATAACACGACTATCTTTGAAAAAAGTGCATAATGTTTATAAACCATATATAATTAAGTTGCTTAAGAAATTAGAAACAGACCAGCATCATGTATGCATGTATAGCTTAATACAAAGGACCAAAAACCAAATCACAAAGAGTACAAATCACAGATGCAGTGGGATGAAAAAAAAAAAAAAACGCCATAAAGTCTCGAGACATGTTTTTTTTATAAGTTGAACTCACATTAATTAATTTAACATGGCTTTCTAAGCCTGTGTTTCTCTTGTGCGAGTGCAACGCTGATAGATGGCCCTCTAGAAAATGCGATAAATATGCGCTCTGCAACGTTTTTGCATTCGAAAGTGGATTTTTATTTTAAATTCGATGAATATTCGAAATTCAAAAAAAAAAAATGTACAGCCCTAGTGCTGTTATTTAGGCTTTGTTTGATCAAACTTGCACTCATGTCTCACTCCAACCTGGCACTTTTCAGTCAAATCAAGTGTGTCACATTATAAAGCATGAGCTCCATTACAAACCCATAATGACGGGAACTGCGTCCAGCTGTAGATGCCACATGTGCAGGAGTGACCTGCCGCTCTGAGTGAGCTCCACCACCACCAGGAAGAAGCGAGCAGAGAAGAGCGTCTGGCTGGGAACTGAACGGAGAACAAACATTTATGACACAGCACAGAAACACAAGAAACGCTACGGCGTTATCAGAGAGAATGAGATTCTACCAGAATCCTGCAGGTAACCGTCTACTTTCTCGCTTCCCAAGATCAGGTCCTCCTCGAACACGTGCAACAGCTGCGTCTCTTTCCCCTGCTGAACAAACAGAGAGAGAGCCGTGAGCGCTGAGCACTCTGGGAAATAACATGATGCTCTTGTATTAGTTACACGTGCCACTTTGCCCATAACTTGTTTTAATCCTTTCTAACAATGCCTGAGAACATGAGATGGTTTAGTGTGATTATTAAACATTCAAAGATTAAGCACTGTTATCGTTTTATAGTTTTCAATAAATTTCACACGAACTCCATCTCTAACGAGTTTGAGTCATTTATAATGTGCGTTTGAAAATGCAACATGCACCAAACGTCTTTGCAAGTTTGTAACGAAAAGCATTTATAAATCTGTTGTCAACAAAAGAGAAGCATTTCAAAATAGAAGTTTCCCTGCAGTTTTCCTCTAAAATAAAAGCTCTATGGTTTAACAAATAAAGAAAAAAATATTATAATTGTAATTATACTGTTGTTATATAAATAATAAGTTATTATTATTATTATAAAAAATATTTTTGTGAAATACTTTACAGTTCAATAGTATCATAGTGATATTTCTTTATAGATTTATAATCTATAACTTATAATCTATATTTGATTTAATAAATATATATTTTTATAATTTGATTTATTGAATTAATTTATTATCATTATCATTGCAATTAGACATATTTCCCCAATTTTTTCTGCCTGTTTTTTCAATGAAATGATGCACATACAGTCTCACGGCTGGTAAAAGTCCCCAGCTATCAGCAGGTGTGGTGAATGTTAGATTTAGGCCCTGATTAAGCGTCTGTAGTGAATCTTATACGTACAAAGTCTGTGATGGCATCAAGCTCAATGATGCAGCCTGGTCTGGCCGTCGACTGCTGGCTGATGATGTTAAACACCTCTCCAACATATTTCTGGAGGAAAAACACATTGTGGATAGGCAGGACTCTACTATTTGATATACTGATATGACAGCCAGGCTCATTCTTACAGAGATGTCGGGGTTGGAGAGTTCACTCAGGAGTTTTTTGGCCTCGATGATGGCCTGATAGAGCCTCAGCGAGTGTCCGTCACTGGCGATGAAGCAGGCACTGGGTGAGTTTCCATACACACCTTTGGGAAGGAAATGAAGTATGAATAAACCAACAGTATCATCCAAGAACAGACAGGTGTGACACGCAAGGCTTCACCAGTTAAACATTTAAAGATACATATTAAATATTCATGAGCTGAATACACATTTATGAATATTCCATGCAGCAGAGAATCAGTGCGAACAGGGATGTTTTCCAGTAAATGTTTCCCGCTCGCTCATTAAAAATATCACTAATAATCTGCACACAGAGTGCTCTCTCCTGTACGGTACTCTTGCTTTCTGTTTTTAATGTAAGACTGTCAAACTGAACAAGTTTTCCACAGTGAGTTTTGCTTTCATATCAAAATCTAAGGAAGCGGTCGTCACCGAGGCAGTTTCTAGGGATGAAGGATGCGGTTGCTAATAGGGCAGCAACAAACGATTATTTTGATAATCGATTAATCTAATGATTAATCGCTGATTCCGCTGGTTAATCAGTAGACTTTGATTATTCAGCTTCACGTAATCACTTCAGCTTTTGAAAATTATATTATACAATTATACAATTAATTTATACAAATAAATATATTGGGCTCACAAAATTAGATGACATGCATTGACATTCGTAAACAACAATCGTAAACAATGTAGTGGTTACCTACATTTCACTGCTGGCTATACTCTGTATAATTGTGTATGTGACATAAAAAATCTTGAATCTTGAATCAACATACGCAACATATGTACGCGGATACGTCGTTTATGTTCAGAACAAAGCATAAACAACGCAAACACCGTATCCACGTACAGTGCTGCTGACAGAACAGCATACGTTGTTTACGCTATAGGTGAAATGGTGCTATAGTGTGACGCAAAGGAGATGAATTGTTGAATAAAGTCATTATTTTTGTTTTCTTTGCATACAAAAAGTATTCTCGTAGCTTTGTAAAATTACGGTTGAGCCGCTGATGTCACATGGATTATTTTAACGATGTCCTTGCTACGTTTCTGAGCCTTGATGGTGTTAGGATCCTTGCTGTCTATGAGAGCGTCAGAGAGCTCGGATTTCATCAAAAATATCTTAATTTGTGTTCTGAAGATGAACGAAGGTCTTATGGGTTTGGAACCGACATGAGGGTGAGTAATTAGTGACAGAATTTTCATTATCCCTTCAACAGCAAAAACCAAAGATTTTAGAGCACTCGCACTATAATCCTTTGATTAGACTGACAGGACCGTTGATCTGGTGTTTGCCTAGAAACATTAAAAAATGCAGCGCACTGCTCTTTTTTTTTTTTTTGACTTCTTGAAAAAAAAAAAATCTAAATTTTGTTGTTTCTGCTTAAAACATGCAAAAATATCTGCTAATGGGGCAAGAAAAATAATCTTAATTCAAAGGCTAAACCAGATTATTTTTCTTGCCCCATTGGCAGATATTTTTTGCTTGTTTCAAGAAAAAACTTTTTTACAGAAAACAAGACTTAATATATTAAATCATTTCACTTGTACAGTAAAAGCATCTTGATTCAAGAATGTTTAGATATTTATTCTAGAAAACAAGACAGAAACACTAAGTAAGAGAATCGTTTTTGGCAGTGTAAGGAAGCGGTCCTCACCGAGGCAGTTGCTGGGGATGAGCGTGGGCAGCCAGGCCACGTTAGAGAAGGCGGAGGTGTGCAGAGAGTTGATCCTGGCCAGCTCCGACACGCCGCCCGAGAACGACAGCGGCCCCACCGGATCCACCCGCCACAGGATCAGCTCGCTGTAGATGGCGCTGGGGTCCTGTGAGACGCTGCCGGACGCGGTCCTGCTCCTGCGGGCCGGGGAGGTCAGAGCGGTGGCGGGTGTCCGCAGGGCGTTGTGGTGCGAGGTGGTGAGCAGCAGCGGCAGCAGAGAGTGGCAGGCCAGATCGTTGAGGTGGAAGCGATGACCGCAGTACCGCGTCTTGTGAGAGACGCTGAGTACCGTGGAGAAGGCAGAGTCCTCGGAGAAGCTGACGGCCCACTGGTTGAGCGAGCCGTCGGCGTGTTTGGAGATCATCAGGACGCTGGGGGTGAAGATGCTGAGCCGTAGGCTGCTGGGGGCAGGTTTGTTCTGGCTCTGTCCGATCAGAGCGGTGGAGGACGAGTGCGGCAGGCCCGCGGGACGCTGACGGCCGTGCTGGATGGCCAGGTCCACGTTTTTGTTGCAGGCGTACATGACCACGCTGCGGCTGAGAGAGTTGGCGTCGCCGGTGGGGAAAGCCACAGGAATCCTGGACACGAAGGAAACCTAGGAACAGAAAGAACTCTTCAGAGATGAAAGATCAGTAGGGCTGCCCTCGACTAAAGATTTGTCTGGTCGACTAGTAGCCGTTCACTTGAAGCATTAGTCGACTAATCGCATGTTTATTAATAACCCATTGTAAGAATTATAGAACCTCAGACACTTTGAACTTCTGAGATGGACAACACACACACAGTGCATTAACATACAGACATCTGTCTCCACATCCCACTGAGAGAAAACGCCTCTCTGACATATGCATCAGTTCCTTTCCAAACCCTCTTCCCCTCACCCATCCTTCACTCAGCTCACTCAGAATGCTCAATAGTAGAATGTAATGTTCTGCATTAAAGCAAGTGATATTTACAGTCATGTTTGGTATCATCTGAATTGACTCAGGGTGACTGGTACAATGGTCTCATTCTTATAAGAAGTAAACTAAAAGGTAATACAGATCCTAAGAGTTCAGAGATATGTTGCACACTGTAGAGGGCGGGTCAGTTCCCAGTGGTTTTCATGCAAAATTACCTTTTGTCACAAAAGGTGTTAACTCGCAAACTACAATTGTTAGTTCCGGTCTCCATCTCGAGGGGTATTGGTCTTGGTCTGAAGTACTTAAGGAAATGTGGCAAAAGGATCGAGGCGATTTTCTATAGCCAGAAGCCCGTAGTGTGTCTCCATACTTCACACTATGCATTTCTATAGAGTCAGGTATGCATCTTTTACTCGTAGATTTATCTTTGAGAATTCTATGTTTTGTATTGATATGATTTGATCTCTTTGAATTGCTGTGGAATTGCCATAACATAAGTATTTACCTGACTGATAATAAATTGTTACATTTGACCTTATTCTGTTTTACTCTGTAATTATTGACTCGAGTAGATTACGATGTATTCTTGTTAGCAACATGAGCACCCGAATAAACGAGTAAATATAAAGTCAAGAGTTAACTAGAATAATCAAATATCAGAAGAATACCAATTAGAAATACACAAACACTCAATTTGCATTTCAACCTAAATACGAGGTCATAATAAAATGGAGTCAGATTAGAGTTTAACTTCAATTAAAGAACTTTGCGCATTGAAAAGACCGAACACGCAGGAAACCTTCAGCCACCATTGGATACCTTCTTTGGGCCAAATGTGTGGACCTTACACCATTTAAATCAAAATAATGTGCCTTTAAAGGGTTAGTTCACCCCAAAATGTGTCATTCTGTCAAAAAAAGAAAAAAAAAGAAAAGTCACCTGCCACAGCACTAGTGTGTATGCATTTACATTTAGTCATTTAGCAGATTGCACATGTGACCCGCGCTGGCAAAATGAGTGTGAATGTGCACGGTCTAATTTTGAGGTTCACATAAAAACGAGTTCATTAAGCCCTCTTCTAGCGATCCCAATGCTCCAAATAGTAATTAAACATCTAAAATCATCTTTATTTGTATGTTTTCTGAGAGGAGCACCTGCTTCTCAAAGGTTTATTGTTGATAAGTGCAGCATTCCAGCTTTATGAATATTCATATTGAATTCTCGATGATATGAGTCCAAACCAGTGAAATATGATTTTTAAACCCATGCTGATGAAAATAAAGCGATCGTGCTGACATTTGCACAGAGTGACGCACAATCTCCCTATAAAGAGCATTATTTCCCTATAAATATGTCTTGGTGATATTCACACAAGCATAATCTGTTATGTTTTACATGAACGTTTAGTTAATGTTTGGGGATAAATCTGATGTGTAACATTATATTAGATCCATGCATTACAGTAGGTCTCAATATAGATCTGTCTAATCAAACATTAACAGAAAAGACGGAATCACTCGCTGCCCTTCATTAAACTGTTTATTTGCATCTTTCTTCTTATTTTTAATAATAAAGATAAAATCAAAAATAGCTATATGATTAATATTATAGTAATTATTATTAAGAAAAGAATTGGAGAAAAATATAAAACGTTGCTAAGTGATTTTGCTTTGGAATCTTAAACTGGATTTGTCTCAAAATCAACTCTGCTGACTCCATCGCCTTCAAACGGCTGCAGCGCAGTATTTTTTGTCTGATTTCAACAAGTCATATATAATTTTGAAGGTATTTTAATGGAGAATGTGAAAATAAAAAACTAATTTTTGAAAATCTGCTTATTCTGACTCATTTTGCCAGCACAGGTCACATATACTGCAGATTGCATGCGGTTGCTAAGGAGAAATGTGTGGTTGCCGTGTGTTCTAGGTTGTTTCTAGGCATAATTTGAGGAAGCACAAACTCTCCCAGGATCTGCGTCTGTACCTGTGCCTGTCGGAACATGCCGGGCTGGTATTCGTCCAGCCAGTCAACGTGCCACACCAGCAGCGAGCCGTCCATCGGGTGGATGCTAAACAGCATGTCTGCTGCTCTGTTCCAGTCTCCCAGCAGCACATCCACCTGATGATCCACCGCCGCCGCAGGGAGAGAGACGGAGCCCAGAGCCGCAGCATCAGCACCGCTCCCTTCCTCATCAGCATCTGCTCAGAACAGAGAGATTTCAGCTTCATATGATCCTCACATGCTGTTCACACAGGCCTATTACTGTAGAAATCACACCAATAAAACTGCAAACACATAGACAGTGACTTTTATTTTTTAAGTAGAACAGTAAAGAAGATTTTTAGCTGAAACCGTGCTCCTTGGTGATTCATATAATGCAAGTCAATGGTTACCGGCACTTTGAGAATTAAAAAGAAAAAAAAAAGTTATACCATTGATCATAATATCCTACTTTCCTGGTTAGAACATGTTGTCGGCATTAAGGACACTGCTTTGGAGTGGTTCAGGTCCTATCTAACTGAGCTTTTCTGTCCACCTTGATGACTTTGTTTCCTCATCAGCTCCCCTTCCTTTTGGAGTCCCTCAAGGTTCTATCCATTTACATTTACATTTATGCATTTAGCAGACGCTTTTATCCAAAGCGACTTACACTGCATTCAAGTTACAGTTTTTATCAGCTCTTTCCCTGGGAATCGAACCCATGACCGTAGCGCCATGCTCTACTATTTGAGCTACAGGAAAGCTCATATAAACTATAAATTGAAATTCCTTTTTGGACACTATCCTTGGCCCTATGCTGTTTTCCCTGTATATGCTCCCATTAGGGTCTACTCTCAGGGAATATAATATTTTGTTTCACTGTTATGCAGATGACACACAAATTTATCTGCCACTGAAACAGGAGCATGCCAGTTCTTTGAGACTTCTTTTTGATTGCCTCAGAAACATTAATTAATTAATTAATGAGAGCAAGACTGAAATTATGATATTTGGTCCAAATTGTACTAACAAGGTCTCTAACATTGATCTGGGCCCTTTGCTTTCACATGTTAAATCCACTGTTAAAAACCTGGGTGTAATATTGGATATGGATTTTAAACGTAAACAGATAAACTCTGTACAAAAGTCAAGATTTTATCAGTTAAGGCTTTTATCTAAAGTTAAGACTTTTTTGTCATTTAATGATTTTGAAAGGCTTATACATGGTTTTATTTCATCTGGTTTAGACCATTGCAATGCCTCCTCTGTTGGTTGCAGGCCTCTCTCTTACGCTTGCAGTTAGTGAGGAATGCTGCAGCTCGACTTTTAACCCGAACGCGTAAACGGGAACATACAGGTACATCTCAAAACATTAAAATATTGTGAAAAAGTAAATTTTTTCTTGTAACTTATTTCAAAAAGTGAAACTTTCATATATTTTAGATTCATTACATGTAAAGTAAAACATTTCAAAAGTGTTTTTGTTTTAATTTTGATGATTAGAGCTTACAGCTCATGAAAGTCAAAAATCAGTATCTCAAAATATTAGAATATTTACATTTGAGTTTCAATTAATGACCATCTCTACAGTATACATTCCGGGTATCTCTTGTTCTTTGAAACCACAATAATGGAGAAGACTGCTGACTTGGCAATGATCCAGAAGATGAACACTGACGCCCTCCACAAAGAGGGTAAGTCACAGAGGGTCATTACTGAAAGGGCTGGCTGTTCACAGAGTGCCCCAAGCTACCTTTCTGATCTTATACAACTGCACATTCCATCCAGGTCTCTGAGGTCTGCTGGCAGTCCCTAGAGTAAGACTGAAGGACAGGAGAGATCGTAGCTGCCCCTAAACTCTGGAATGCACTACCATTGTCAGTGAGGATGGCCCCAACTTTGTCTGCTTTTAAAACTAGTCTTAAAACACATTTTTATTCATTGGCATTTGAGAGCTGTGGTTTTTCTTTTTGTCTTTTTAATCTGTAATGTACAATACTATGTACAGTACCCTATTGTTTTACGACCCTTTATGTACAGCACTTTGGTCAACTACTGTTGTTTTTAAATGTGCTCTAGAAATAAACTTGAAACTTGAAAAAAGCATATCAGGCAACAGGAAATGAATCCCCGTGGCTCCTGACGATATACTGAGGTCTTATGAAGTGAAACGATCGCTTTGTGAAAGCAACTGAACATTATTTACAGCATTATTACCTGTAATCCAGAGCCTGCAATTTATGAATCACCAAGGACCACGGTTTCAGCTAAAAACCTTCTTTACTGTTCTACTGGAGAAAAAGAGTCATCTACATGTTAATGTACGAGTTAATAAATTAACAGCAAATGTACATTTTTAAAACATTTTTGTAAACATCTCTTCCATCTTTATTTGACCCTTTAACTCTAGCACTCTAGCATTCTATTATACAGTTAACAAAAAGCCCTCTAACACTAGCTTGCTCTATTCTTTTTCATTTCTATCTGTTTTCATTTTATTATATAATAAAATAAATCTTGCTAGGTGTACTGCGTTAATCTAACTGAGGCTTGTCATAGCACTTGCGTATATTGCTCTTTTGTTGATTCTGATTGCTTCTATTGTCCTCATTTGTAAGTCGTTTTGGACAAAAGCATCTGCTAAATGACTAAATGTAAATGTAACTGTCCCTTTAATAAACGGTTCTGCCTCATCTTGACTCGACTGGTTCACATCCTGCTCCGAATGCTCACATTAGTGTCACTCTCACATGTAAACACCGTAAATCAGTCCTGCCCTCTAAAACATGGCTCAGATGATGCACACGGTACCGTAGCGCTCTGTGGGCCCGTTCTGCTCGCCGCTGCTCCTCAGCTGCTGTAGAAACACCTCCATGCTCAGCGTCAGGTGCAGCTCTTTGTTATTGAGCCAGTGAACGGTGAACGGGCCGCCCGGTTCCTCCTCATCAGAGCCGTTCATGGACGAGATGGAGGGCAGCAGAGGGATGTCTGCACACAAACATCACACTTACATTATCTGTCTTCAGACAAAGGTCACTGCTTCCTGCATGTA
The DNA here is from genome assembly GCF_936440315.1 of Barbus barbus. Classification (NCBI taxonomy): domain Eukaryota; kingdom Metazoa; phylum Chordata; class Actinopteri; order Cypriniformes; family Cyprinidae; genus Barbus; species Barbus barbus. Next base: position 30,415,996 of record NC_136756.1, read on the forward strand.
TTTTGACAGCAGGTTTGGGGAGCTACAGAGAGATGAGATTTCAGAGCGACAGCAGGAGGAAATGTGTAGTCAGTTTTATCCTGTTTAATCACTGTTTAAGTGTATTTGCTTACAGGGGCATTAATGAACATTACTCTAAATGTACAAAAAAGGCCAAAAGGCTCAACCTTAACAGAATTTTAAAGAGTCACCTTAAAAAAAATGTACAATTATACAAAAACAAAGAGGAAAAAATTAAATAAATAAAACGCTCTCTTTAACACTGTATTACTGTTTTCAAGGTTCATATAAAAATAAAAATGAACTGCACAACACAGTTAATTCATTATGAATCATGCTGGAGGTTTAGTCACATGTTATTACAGGGATTCCCAAACCTTTAGGTTTAATAACACATGTTCACGGTTCTCTGATATCAGTTAACGTCACATGACACGCAGATACACAAATATAATACATTACTCTTTTTCAAGAGGTTTATTTTGATTTGGTTTTATTTAAAAATTTTATGTTTGTATGATTTAATGCATTTTAGTAAGCATTTTGTTTTGTTTTAATTTTTTTATTTTTATTTTAGTTTTATGAGTTATTTTTGTCAACTCATGAACCCCAGTTTGATAAACCATATACTACTATTTGATTTTTTTTTATATATATATATTTTATATTTGATGTTTTTATTTTAAAATTTATTTATTCACTTACATTTTACACTTTTATGATTTAATTAATTTTAAGTGCTTGAAAAATTTTATTTTAAAATCATTTATTTATTTTAATTGTACACTTTTATTATCCCTTTTGAAAAATAAATATACTAACGTGTATTTGAATTACATTTATTTCAAGTATGCTACAAATACATTTTCATATTTAATAAAAATACCCTGTAATTGCACTTTTAGTATACTAAACTGTAATACTTAAAACTAATGTTGTGCTTAATGCACTTTAATTGTGCTGAAGTAGTGCTGAAGTACAACTAACGATATACTTAAATATATTTTACTGTGCTAAAGTGCAACTATTGCAAGTATACTTCAGGTGCACTTTAAATATCTTGCATTTAAAGATCATACAATCCTCATCAGTAGTGACACTAAAACACATTTTAGGCTTAATATTAAGAAATGTACATTGTGCTCAAGTAGCGCACAAGCTTCATTATAATTTTTATTTCAGTAAGCATCAAGCAGTATGTTAATAGATTTGAACTATACCTAGTATTAAATAAATGTAATTTAAATATATCACTTTTTTACTAGGGATTTCATTAATTATTAGCTTTTTATCAAGTCATGAACCCCAGTTTAGTAAAGCATGCACTGCTGTATTAATTTGTCAGAAACAAAGATAACTGAGCAGAACTGAGTGTGAGTTCATCTCTGTTTTTATCCAGCACACAGCTTCCCCTCGTGAGTTTTTTGGGTCATGTCTGGGTCATGTCTGTGTCACATGTGAAGGCTGAAGGTCTGGCGTGTGTTACCTGTGGCTGGGTTGATGCTGGCAGCGATGTGGAAGTGGCACAGTGCGTTGGCGTGCAGCATGTTGGTGCGATGTGTGTTGTGTTTGTTCTGCTGCTGGGGCAGAGGACCGCTGTATGAGAGCTGAGATAAACAGCGCACCTCCTCTCTCCACGACGGCTTCAGCTTCAGCTGCAAACACAAAGCAGACGCTGCTGCATTCTTTCACTGGTGAACACTAGAAGTGAAGTGACATACAGCCAAGTATGGTGACCCATACTCGGAATTCGTGCTCTGCATTTAACCCATCCAACGTGCACACACACAAAGCAATAAAATAATAAAACAGTGAAAAAGTGCATAACGTTCATAAACCAAATATAATTAAGTTGCTTAAACAATTATAAACAAAACAGCATCATGTATGCATAGTTTGCACTGCAAAAAATTATTCTCTTAGTGTTTTTGTCTTGTTTTCTAAAATATAGAAATATATCTTGTTTTTTAAAATATAAATTATGTGAATATAAATATATACATGTAAATGCATGTAAACATATTCAAAATATACACTATGTGTGTGTCTTTATATATATACATGATTAATATACACAGTACACACACATTATATAAACAAAAGCATTTATTTTGGATGAAATTAATCATGATTAATCATTTCCCAGCACTACACTTTTTTTTATTTTTTAACATTGATTCTATTAAATGATGAATAAAGAATGCACTTTAGGTGTTCTTGCTTTTTATATTTTTATTCAATTTATGAAGGCGCTTTTATGTTATATATAGTCTATTGTAATTGTACAATACAATAATATTTTGTTTGTATTTGTTTTTAGCAAGAAAAATAATCTTAATTCAAAGACTAAACAAGATTATTTTTCTTGCCCCATTAGCAGATATTTCTGCTTGTTTTAAGCAAAAACTAAATTTTGATTATTCTTTTTAGAAAACAAGACTTAATATCTTAAATCATGTTACTTGTCCAGTAAATGTATCTTGATTCAAGAATGTTTAGATATTTCTTCTAGAAAACAAGCAGAAACACTAAGTAAGAGAATCATGTTTTGCCGTGTAATACAAAGAAACGAAAGCCAATCACAGAGCACTTTTTCATTTAAAACATAAGATGCAGTGGGATGAAGAAAATAAAGTCTCGAGACATGTTTTTTATAAGTTGAACTTGCATTAATTTTACATGGCCTTCTAAGCCTGTGTCTCTCTTGTGCGAGACGCGAGAGCAACGCTGATAGAGGTCCCTCTAGAAAATGTGATAAATATGTGTTCTGTGTGAACGGCTTGGTTTCGGTTTTGACGTAAACAAGATCTTCTCCGCATTGATGTTCTGTTTTTCTGCAATATTTTGAATGAACAGCGTAGCAGCGCTGCATCTAGTGGCTTCAACTGGATAGACTAAAAAAGCATTAAAAAGCTGTCATTGCATACCGCACACCTACATTTGAACGCTATGTTTTTGCATTCAAATGTGGATTTTTATTTTAAATTGGAGGAATATTGGAAACTCTAGTTTTGATTTGAGCGGCCTAGTGAACACTCCTCCGTTCCTCCGCCTCACCTCCAGCGGGTTCTGGTTCTGCGCTCGGCTGTTGCTGGAGCTCTTCTTCATGCTGTTACTCTTCATCACGTCGTTGCTGCTGTGATTGTGTCCGAGTCCAGACAGCAGACAGTCGCTGGGCAGCAGCGTTTCGGCCCACAGGCGACACACACTGTCCTTGCAGCAGGTCAGCAGCACGTTACACACCACGCCTCTGGAAGGAGTAGCAGTATATTCTTATTTATTTTACATCACAAATATATTTGAAACAAAGGGGAATCTTGCAGAAGATGCATTGAGTTGGGTCTTATTTATTTATTCACTTTTTAAATGCCATCTAGGCTATTTTCATGGAGATCTCTGAATAAATTGTACAAGGCATACAATTAACAAAAGGAGTAAAAGACATTTCAGATGTAGAGATGGGTCTTCACCTTTAAGCAAAACTGCATGAGTCAGTCTTGTATGACCTATGCGACATCTGCTAAATACCACTTGATTAAATCTAGTTTTAAAAGAGATTAAAGATCTATGCCTCTGTTAGAGCGGGACAGAGCGGTCACCTGGGCATGTATTCGCTGGTCTTCCTCCAGGAGAAGCCGGTGACGGAGCGAGGGTGAGCCAGGTAAATGAAGGAGAAGTTGATCTGGGCTCCGGAGTGCAGGTCGAGCGGCGCAAAGAGTTTGGTGACGTCTGCTTGCCATTTACTGGTGCTGTACCACACCTTCACCAGACAGTCGTCCTGCAACAACACAATCCCTCAGTAACAGTGCATACTAGTCCTGTCAGAAAGACCGTATTTAGGAGCTGAGTGAACATGTTTCAGTGGGAAACTCATAACAGCCCAGAGCTTCCAAGCTGTGTTAGCGAGAAGCAACAGATGCAGTGTCTGTATTGATGGTACATTTGCTCATTTATCATTTTACATCAGCATCAAATACACTTCATATTTTTCTTCATAGCCTTTGAAGTTGTTTGAGATCTTTAGGGATTTTATATGCATGTCTACATAGAATTGGCATTAGGTGTTTAAAAAAAACAAACTCATAAAATGTTATTTCATTCTGGTTTTTACTGCATTTCTTCTTGATTGTACAGCTATTTATTTTAGCAATACGATTTAAAATAGTCTTAATAACAATAATAATTCTTTAAATTCTAAACAATAATTTTTTTATATTATTATAAAATACAAAAATAAACAAATAAATAAAAATTACACAATTTTTCAATTTAATATTTGATCAAAATTTTTTATATTTTTGTAAACTTGTAATATAACATTTTTCATTTACAATAAGACCAAGTTGCATGTACAAAATATGAAGTGAAGTGAAGTGACATTCAGCCAAGTGTGGTGACCCATACTCGGAATTCGTGCTCTGCATTTAACCCATCCAACGTGCACACACACACACACACAGCAGTGAACACACACAGCAGTGAACACACACACACACACACACACACAGCAGTGAACACACACACACCGTGAACACACACAGCAGTGAACACACACACACAGCAGTGAACACACACACACAGCAGTGAACACACACACACAGCAGTGAACACACACACACAGCAGTGAACACACACACACAGCAGTGAACACACACACACAGCAGTGAACACACACACACAGCAGTGAACACACACACACACACACACAGCAGTGAACACACACACACAGCAGTGAACACACACACACAGCAGTGAACACACACACACACACACACACCGTGAACACACACCCGGAGCAGTGGGCAGCATTTATGCTGCGGCGCCCGGGGAGCAGTTGGGGGTTCGGTGTCTTGCTCAAGGGCACCTCAGTCGTGGTATTGAGGGTGGAGAGAGCGCTGGACATTCACTCCCCCCACCTACAATCCCTGCCGGCCGGAGACTCGAACCCACAACCTTTGGATTACGAGTCCAACTCTCTAACCATTAGGCCACGACTTTCCCAAATATTATTGTATTGTACAATTACAATAGACTATATATAACATAAAAGCGCCTTCATAAATTGAATAAAAATATAAAAAGCAAGAACACCTAAAGTGCATTCTTTATTCATCATTTAATAGAATCAATGTTAAAAAATAAAAAAAAGTGTAGTGCTGGGAAATGATTAATCATGATTAATTTCATCCAAAATAAATGCTTTTGTTTATATAATGTGTGTGTACTGTGTATATTAATCATGTATATATAAAGACACACACATACAGTGTATATTTTGAAAATGTTTACATGTATTTACATGTATATATTTATATTCACATAATTTATATTTTATATAAACATTTAATATATAAACATAACATGTGTGTATTTATGTAAACATATACATATACACACAGTACACACATAAAAACTTTTATTTTGGATGCGATTAATCATTACCCAGCACTAATAAATTGTTGTTTTATGCAGAAAAGGTTTATCATTATTCACTTATGCTCCAACCAACACGACTGACTGGATCTGAAATTCTGTTTTCTTATTATAAACAAACAGACTCTCACGTGAGCATCATATTGGACCGGACGAGTACAAGATTTTGAGTGAACAGCGACTACAATTTCGTCCTTTTTTCTACACACAACGGTAGAATGACTGGGAATAATGTGCACATGTCATACATGTACAAACACTAACCTGTCCTGCGGTCGCAAAAAACTCTCCATCCGGGGAAAACTTGATGAAGTGAGTGGGAGCGGCAGACCTGTAACAACCAGAGAGATTCTACTGAGAACACACTTCACACGCTAATGACAAATAATATTCATACGGCATTATGAAATAGGTTTACTTTTCTGGATACATGGAAATTTATGGAAAATTTAATGGGTAAATTTTAGTCATCAAAAAGCATGTCTAATTAATTACAATCATGAAATATATAAAATCTAACAACAATTTATTAAAGGTTTAACAAAAATTAAATTTTTAGGGACTATTTTTTCTTTAGGGACAATTGTTTTCCCCAAATCCTATTTTATTTTTTCTAAAATCCATTTTTTCATTTACATTTTTCTGAATTCTGTTTTATTAGTTAAATTGAATTAAAATGAATAATTAATTGAAATCATGAAACGTATACAATTTTAAAAACATTTTTTTAAATGTTTAACAAAAATTACATTTTTAGGGCCCTATGAAATTCACATTATTTTTCCCAAATTTTAATGTAATCTGTTTAAGTGGTGTACAAATGTATGCATTTATTTATTTGTTCTGTGCTGTCTAGGGCTGAGCGATATAGCAAAACATTTAAATCTCAATTTTTTCCAGAAAGTTTGACCGATTCTCGATTTTTAACTAGACAACATGTAACTGTAACTACAACATGATTCAAGTAACTTTTTCTTTATTAACCCTCTAGTTAAAGTAAATTGTATTCCAAGTGCAGCACATGACGTTGTCAACATGATGTAAATATTAAACTAATCACTTGTTAAGTATCTTTGCAGAAGAGATGCATGAACTACATCTTGTCTTATACATATTATATGTTCAGAAATAATACGAGGAAAATGCTTTTGCAAAAATCTCAAAAGTCAAGGTAATTTAAATTCTAAATGACTGAAGTAGACTATTATTAACTATAAATGTTCTGTAAAAACAATGAACAGCAGCGTTCAGCCCGTCATCATGATGCAAACATCAAATATCTGACAGAGTAGGGGAGAGCAGGGCACAAAATAACACTTTTGGACTTTCTCAAATTGTGTAAATCCACTTCGTGTTCAGAGTACACTTTTTATTATCCACAGTAATTTCAGACTTGTCTAGTACAAATATGTCGCTTTGTTTAATAAATACAGTGTATACGTTTTTCTTTATTTACCCTCAAAAATTGGAAGTGAAATGTGACAACATGCACCGTAGGTGGGGTACATTGTAACAGCTGAGGGGCACATTGTAACATAACCATATGACAGCTTAAAATGTGATCTGATCTTATGAAAAAAATATACAAGACAAACTAAAATATTTTGTCAATAAAATAAAATGATTATTTATTTTAAATAAAATAATTGCGTTTTTTAATAATTAAAAGTAATCTGATTTTTGAGTTTGTCTATGAACACATTGCAGCCATGCCTGGGACGGCCCATATAAACGAGTCAAAATGCTTTCCATGTCTTGAAATAATCATTTCTGAACATTAAACAATGATTGTCAGTCTTTATTCACCTGTTTCTCGTTGTTTCTCATTAAAATGTATTAAAGTAAATAGTGTGAAGGCAGGGCAGATTGTAACTTACCCCATCTGAGCAGCTTTCATTTAAAACCGGTTCGTGTCTTCTGCTAGTTATGGAAGCATTAAACAACCATCTAAACTGATAAATAACAGATTGGAGATTAAAATAATAGCAGATTTGTCTCATTTTAAATTAGTAATAAAAACTGAGATGAAAAATTTACTTAAATCAGAAATATAATTTTACTATGGTAAAATAAATGTTCAGCGATATCTTCAAAATACTTTTCAATATTGGCGCACTTTTTTTCTCTATATAATATTGATATGGTAACTAGTAAATACTGTAAATTTGGTTATGCTAGCATGTGTGGAAATATTTTAAAAATGTGTGTTACAACTAACCCCGCGTTACTTTGTGCCCCGCGCTCCCCAAGTATAGTTAGGTTTTTTTATTGGCTTGTGCTGCTTTTCCATAGTTTCTTCTATGTAAACATGGACGTGCTTGACTGTTGCGCTCGTGTCTCATTGATGAGACTGCTTTATAAAAACACACCGCTCAAGCTAAAAGAAGTTCTCTCCCATCTTCTTTCATGTTCTTCTATTCCACCGCCCACATCACATCTTTATCAACACAAAAGCACATTCTGTGTGATATGAGCGCATCACTTGCGAGCGGTTAATCACGTGTGTTTGGATCACTCTTTTCTCTTTACTGTTATGATTGGCATATTGTCAAAGAGTCTAATTCTAACCTTTGGTAATATTTCTATTCAAAACCATTACATTTGAAATAATCGCTAAAATCTGAAAAAAAAGCCCAGCCCTAGTGCTGTCTATTTAATTTTTTCTGGATTGATGATTTGATACAAATTTATCATCAAAAATGGTGGTAATCTAATTAAAGGAGTAGTTCACTTCCAGAACCAAAATGTACAGATAATGTACTCACCCCCTTGTCATCCAAGATGTTCATGTCTGTCTGTCTTCAGTCGTAAAGAAATTATGTTTTTCAAGGAAAACATTTCAGGATTTCTCTCTATATAATGGACTTCTATGGTCACCCGGTCACAGCTCTAAACAATCATTCAGAGCCCTCTGAAGCTGCATTTTGGAAGTTCAAACTCGCGGGCACCATAGAAGTCCATTATACGGAGAGAAATCCTGAAATGTTTTCCTTGAAAAATATCATTTCTTTACGACTGAAGACAGACAGACATGAACATCTTGGATGACAAGGGGGTGAGTACATTATCTGTAAATGTTTGTTCTGGAAGTGAACTACTCCTTTAAGGCATAAAACACTGGAGGTGCCTGAGGTGTATTCAGAGAAGCTCAGAGTGATGTGATGGACGAACACTGACTTGCATTGCCATGCGCATCTCCAGGAGCGCTGAGGAGCAGCGGGTTCGGTCTCTGTGCTGGACTGAGCGTCACACCACAGCTGCAGACACGCCGAGCCCGTCAGCAGACAGGAACCTGCAGACAGCGTCAGAAAGAGAGAGAGAGAGAGGTCAGCAGCCCGTCTCAGACAGGACAAGCATACACTGACCTCACGGACCTGAGGGATGCCACGTCAGGATGTGTGCCACCGACTGCAGGACGAACTGCCCGCTCTTCTGCCAGTGATAACTCAGCTTCTGCGGAGCAGAAACACACACAACCCATCATTCACATGCATGCATTTGGCAGGCGCTTCTATGCATTGCATTCAAGGAATAAATGTTATCAATGCATGCATTCGCTGGGAATCGAACCCATGACTTTGCATTTCATGACTAGAGTTGGGTATCGTTTGTATTTGATCAATTCCCAGTATGGATTCCAATGTGGTTAATAAAAGTAGATATCAAACATATTTATTCTGTGTCTCTTTTTGCAAAACATGTAATTGCTGCGGAGTAACACCATGAACAGGAATCAGCCGGCTACATAAAAACTCGATTAAGAGCTGTTTGTGTGCAAAATAGAGCTGCATGAGTCTGGATTAATTTAGATTTTTTTTTATTTTTATGTTTTTTTTTTTTTTTTTTAAAAGGCTGTAGTTCTCACAATTCTGAAGAAAAATATTAGACTCTAAATTCCATTCATAAAATCTCATGGAATTTATGAATGGAATGATCCAATGACTCACTCAAGATTTCACTTCTTTGTCTATTAGAAGAAAACGCACTGGTGTTTAATCATTTATAAAGCCATCTTGTGGATGTTGTCTTCACATCTCTGTTGTCTTATGCAATGGAAAAATGTTGAGAAATATTTCCTTCGTTCACAAAATTATTACACTCTCTCTGTTCCTTTTGTTCGAACTGAACTGGGTAAAAACTGGAATCTTCTTCAATCGAAATGTATCATTTTAAAACAGTTATTCAGCAAATGGAAGATGACTGGATGATGTGTAATTGTTTTAAGTGCTCTTAGTTTGTTTGTGTTGTGTAAATTCGTGATGAAACTGATTGTATTGCTGTCCATTT
>NC_136756.1:30430715-30525715 GCF_936440315.1 Barbus barbus
ATGAGTGTCTCATGAGTCATGTTAGATTTTTGCTTCTAAAGCCACTCAAACACATGCATGTTGTTTATTCTCGCCTATAAACTGATCAAATGATGTCTCATCTTAAATTCCTTACATGATTATGATAATATTCAAGTCAAATAAACACTATGATACAATAAATAATACATGTTCTGATGTAAAACAGTAAAATGACACAGTTCCAGTTTGTCTGGTCATACTGTGATGTGTCAGTCAGTCACGTGATCAGCGGTCAGTCATGAGTTTTTAACCTCTTTTAAAAGTCTAAACTGTCTGATAATTCACTTCTGACCAAATAGCAGACTTATCTTGAATATGTAATCATCTGTGAATCTAACAAAACACAGTTTTCTGCTTTTCTCTCAGAAGATCCAGTCACAGCTCGAGCTCCTCAGCTAGCATGCTAACATCACACTGACAGCTTTAACCAGAACATTTCGAGACAATCCATCACAGACATCTAAAAGCCACGCTTCTGGACCGTTTCGGTGATCCATGTCCTTCGCATCATGATTAATACACATCTGATTAAGTTTCATTGGAAACTGCTGATGTTGTTAGCCGCGTAGCATTAGCATGACATCTGGCGAACATCAGCAATGAGAAAGATTTATAAAGTCGCGCGCGTCTTACCTCAGGAACGGGTTTCATTTATGTTCAAGCTCAAATATAATGTGTGTTCCTCTCATTATGAGAGATAATTAAGACACACAGAGATTTGGTGATGTTTCTGTGCGGAGAGCCTGCGGTGCGGATCAGGAAGTGACGCGCGCAAGGCATTATGGGAGTTGTAGTCGATATCTCACAGTTAAACTGCACGTTAGTCACATGTCTTTAAAACAACAGTGCACATCTGAACAATATATATAAATATAAAAATACATTTAAATATAATAGCATTCATAATATAAGATATGTTAGGGTTAGTGTTAGTAAATGCGACTAATTAATTAACTGTACTGTTAATCTATAGTATATATATATAATATTTAAATTTGTTTGATGATCTGAAACATTAAAGTGTGACAAACATGCAAAAAAATAAAAAATCAGGAAATTTTTTATATTTTTTTGCATTTAAAAATATATTTTTGCCCTCTATGTATTTCAATCCAAGAAAATACATTGACATGTCACATATCTAACTTGTTTGTTGTCTTTGTGAACATAATAACAAGAAACATAATTTACAATATTCTGCATTTAATACAATGCCTAAATTTACAATATAGTCTACTTACAAGACAAAACTTTATCTTTAGAATACTTAGCATTCACATTTGCTTTAAATGTAGACTACTGTAAGATTGGAAATTAAAATATATTTTGGCCATAAAAACATGTATTGAGTGTTTAACAGTAAACAGCAGTATGACTGTTTTAATTTGAGCATCTGAAGTGATTCTGCTGAGTTAGTGTCACGTGATCAGACCGGACGGATCAGAACATCTATCCCTCATGAGTCTGTGCTGTCATTATTCACACTGCTGTGTTAGTGTCATGTGATCAGACCGGACGGATCAGATCATCTAACCCTCATGAGTCTGTGCTGTCATTATTCACACTGGCTGCTGTGTTTGTGTCATGTGATCAGACCGGACGGATCAGATCATCTATCCCTCATGAGTCTGTGCTGTCATTATTCACACTGGCTGCTGTGTTTGTGTCGGTGCAGCTGGTTATGATAACAGCTAACATTTGAATTTTAGAGCTCATAAACATTGAACTGCAGCATAAAGAGCTCTGAACATCACACACATCCTCTTCATGTCCTCCACTGCTTCTTTAAAAACTATCTGACCGTTTGATTGGAAGAATTGGACTTTTGATATTTTACATTTTTATATTTAATTGATAATTAAGTTCTCATGTAGCATGCACACTGGCAGATCATATAGCAATGTATTAATCAAGACAGAATCGGTCTCTCTCGTTTTGCTTTTCTCACCAAGTCTGCTTTTATTGGATTAAAAAAAAAAAAGTTAAAACAGTAATATTATGAAATATTATAACAAAATTTTAAATAACTGTTGTTTATATATGTAGATGTATACAGTGGGGCAAATAAGTATTTGATACACTGCTGATTTTTCCAGTTTTCCCACTTACAAAGAACGGAGAGATCTGTCATTTTTATCAACTGTGAGAGACAGAATCTAAAACAAAATCCAGAAAATCACATTGTATGATTTTTAAATAATTAACTTCCATTTTATTGCATGAGATAAGTATTTGATCACCTACCAACCAGCAAGAATTCTGGCTCTCACAGACGTGTTAGTTTGTCTTTAAGAAGCCCTATCCTCCACTCATTACCGTATTAATTGCACCTGTTTGAACTCGTTACCTGTATAAAAGACACCTGTTCACACACTCAATCAATCAGACTCAAACCTCTCCACTGTGGGCAAGACCAAAGAGCTGTCTAAGGACACAACTGTAGACCTGCACAAGGCTGATGGGCTACAGGACAATAGGCAAACAGCTTGGTGAGAAGGAAACAACTGTTGGCGCAATTATTAGGAAATGGAAGAAATTCAAGATGACTGTCAATCTCCCTCGGACTGGGGCTCCATGCAAGATCTGGCCTCGTGGAGTATCAATGATCCTGAGAAAGGTGAGGGATCAGCCTAGAACTACACGGGAGGACCTGGTCAATGACCTGAAGTGAGCTGGGACCACAGTCTCAACGGTTACAGTTAGTACCAAACTACACCAGGGATCCTTAAATCTGGACCGTTCCTGCAGAGTTTAGCTCTAACCTTAATCAAACACACCTGAGCTACTAATCAGAGTCTTCAAGATCATTAGAAAATCACAGGTAGATGAGTTTGATCAGGGTTGGAGCTAAACGCTGCAGCAGATTGGACCTCCAGGGAAAGATTTGAGGAACCCTGCTGTACACCGTCATGGATTACAATCCTGCAGCGCGCCCAAGGTCCCCCTGCTCAAGCCAGCACATGTCCAGGCCTATATATATATATTACTAGGGTTTGATTTTGACATTTAGTGGGGACAGACAGCCCCCCCCCCCCCCCCCATATAAACTCTTTATAGCTATGGTAGCTAACATACTCATAAAGAGAGCTTTTTTATATTAGCATACTCATCAGACAATAATTACACTATATTTTGATTATGTAAAACCAATAACACTACAGAAGCAGTTTTAAAGATGTTTTCTTTGGATTGTTTGACTGAGAATATAGCAAAATATAACCATTTGTTTCCTGCTAAATTTCACGTATCAACAAAAATCTGTCTCTTAACCTCTTTTCTCTTTATTCAGGGTTGATCTAGACAAGTACATGGAAAGTTATGATTTTGTTAACGTTATACATTTATGTATGCATCGAATCTACTTTAGAAGTTTCAGCACCAGATGTACTCTTTCTCCGGTGAATCTCTGTCTTGAACGAACCTCTGGTCAGCTTCTGTCTCTTAATAATTCATATGGCCTGACATTGTGCACTGCGTCTGATGATATTCAATATTAAGAGAGCGTGAGGCTTTGGCGGAGAGCAAGAGAGTGAAGGCCGTCTGAATCTCAGTGATGAGCTGAATGAGACGGATACGCTTCACATTAATAAAACACCAGCTGACATGTCATCCACAATAGGATGCTTTAAAGCTGCTTTTGCTCTGACAGCTACTGTAAATGTTCAGCTCAAGTAGGTCAGAGACTCATTAAAGATGTACTTTTGCTCCTGAGTGAATATTATATTGCGTTCATAGGAATATAAAAGGGAATGTGTGTGTAAGCAAATCAAGGTCAACATGATCATATTCTCACAGGTTTGTCATGGGACTCCCTTTTGAAACAAAAAGATTTGAAAAAATATATTTATAAATGTATTGTAATATATTAAAAACCATGGGAGACATTTTTCAGTATAGTGCAATATACGCAATGACCGTGTATGGATAAAAATATACAGGACTGAATAAAACAAATGCACTATTTTTACATGTAGCTGTATTGAAATGCAACAAATGATTTAATTTCTCCTTCATGAGTTAATGAATGGGTTACATAAAGATGAACACATATTCATAAACTTTTATCTCACATTACTGTTTGCATAACATATGAAAATATGTGTGATATATAAGACATTTTGGGGGAAATTGGATGTTAAAGTCATGCAACATGGTAGGAGAAAATGTGAAAAAAAAGTTACATACATTGCAATGTCTAAGTATGTTTTATATGTACATTTTTGTCAATATATGAAAAGCGTATTGTGTATTATTCAATACAATGAAATATATTACCCCAATATATTATGTATATTTTCAAAATGCATTAAATCATGTAAAAGTTTAATCTCTAACATATAATAAAATATATTTTCATTGTGCAGGGGCTGACATGTTGAGGACGATCTCAGGAAAATGCAGAAGCTGAAAGTGCAAAAGAAAAAAGTCCCAGATTACTGTAATTCACGCTCACAGCATCAGAAATCATAATGATGAAAAACAGATGATCATATGAATGAGATCCTCAAAGAAGCTTTCAGTGATCAGTTCTTAAAAGAACATTTTTTCTAAGTCTGAAGAACATTTGAATCCTCTAATAATCAGTGTATAGGGAAGGCTCCTTTGGAACAGTAATAGGTTACAGATTACAAGATACCATGCAATAAGTAGAGTAACTCTTTCATTTACTTTATTACAGCAATATAACTGATTACATTTGATTACTTTTCTAAATTTGTAACAAATGTTTTCAACTGTTAATCATTTCCAAACATGTAAAGCAGACAGGTTTAACCTTACAGTAGAACTCAACACTGATTACTGTCAGAATCCTTCATCACTTCAATTAAGATTATAATCATTTAATATTAAAATCAGACTTTAGCACTTCTTTTTACTTTGAGATCATTCTGAGGTTAAATACAGATTTAAAATCATAAGATAGTTTGATAGATTTGAAATTAAATCTTAGCATAGCGATATGTCAGGAAAAACTGGCATCTAACAATGCTTTGGAAAGTTAATCTTAAAAATAAAGCATATACATAAACCTAAATATAGTGGGAAATAATCAGTTATGGAATAAGCATGTGTCCTAAACTCCTGCAACATTAGTGTCTCATATTTTAAAGCAGTCACTGCAATTTATGAAAAAATCTATTAAATCTGTATGTGTGTGAAAATATTCAGATGTAACCTCCTTTGTAATAATTTTGATAAGTAACTAATTTAATTACACATTTTTTCTCAGTAGCTGTAACTGATTACATTTATTTAGTAATGAAATGGCATAATTGTGTGACTTGCCTCGTTACTGCTGTAATGCTGTGTTTGAGGAGTGTATTGTGCTGCTTGAGGACAGCAGGGGGCAGCAGTGAAGCACCAGCGCCTCTGGCTTCTCAAACATTCATGATGGAAAACCATTCGGGGTTCCTGAGATATAAATGCTGCGGTGGGCTCCGTCCTTTGAGACGTGAGGTTGGTCTGAAGTGCTTTTGTGATGTTATAGTATCTGCTCGCTCCATGACTCCAGTCGGCCGTAATTACAGGCCTTCAGGTCCAGCGGCTTGAGCTCTGAACCGGGCCGCTCTCTGATGTCTGATGGAGGAAAATGATTTCCACTCCACTCTGTACCATTCAAACGCACTGGAACAAACCACAATGATACGTAATGACACATAAATCATACTTGAGGAGGAAAAACAAGCACGGAGAGGAAAAAGCGTAGGCCAGCGCATGTTGTGCGAACACCATCTGCAGCCTTTAAAGCACAAGATCTTTGAACATCGCTGCCTGGGAGAGAGAGCTTTGTGTAGCGGATCTCAGATCTTAGGCTGATGTTGGCAGAGCACCAGCTCACAGTGAGAGAGAGAGTGTGTGTGTGTGTGTTTGTCTTCAGATCATGCAGGGGTTTCTGTCTCCTCATATCTCCTGCGTCGTTCGGCAGAAGAACAGCGTGTCCTCCGAAGGTGAGCGAGGCTGTGGGAACAATGGCTCTGGAAGGAAAAACAGGGAGGATCCGGATATCCCATCCATTAGCTACACCCTTTTCCTGAAGGGCTTTCCAGCAGCATCCAGGAAGAGGATGAGGAGGTCAGAGCGCCCTTCCTCCTCCAGTATCTGTCCATCACCTGCTCTTCTGCAGGACTCAGCACAACATCAGGCCCAGAGAACACTAAGAGTCGTCTGATATGTTCTCGTTAGGTTATGAAAACATTATTTCTGAAGCAGGGCTCTTAGTTAACTAAAGTGTTTCTTTAAATATAATCAAATATCAAAAGCTAGTTTATTTAAGCAAGGCAACGTTTTCCATTTTAATTTAGTCAAACGTGTAATAAAATATCTAAAACTAAAACTGAAATAATTATAAAACCATAAAAAATGTTTGTTTTTTTAATGTAAAATGGTAAAACCGAGTAAAATGTTGTTCTTTTTTACTTAAAATATTTTAAAAAACAATTATAGAGACATTTAAAACAATAAAAATTAAAATGGAAAATGTAAATGTAAATTCTAAAACTAAAATCTTATTCAGAATATTGTATAAAAAAATCATTACTTGAAATAAAATAAAATAAAAAACTAGTTTAACTTGAACTCACCTATATAAAACTGAAATAAAAAATGAATAAAAACTAGATCGACATGAATAAAAAAAAATTAAAACTAGCTACAAAAAAATAAAAGCTTTAACTAAAATTAAAAACTGATTCAAAATATCAATACAACTATAATCTCAATGATGAATCCAATTTTTCAGATGTTTTATAAATGTTTTTTCTTGGTTATATGAGCATCTGTCATGAATCTGGTCTATGAACTTCCGTTAACTCACCACCAGAGGTCACTCGCTCACTACACTGACTCTTGCACCACACTACTGTTGCACTTCACCTCAAACTACAATTCCCATAATCCATTGCACTGACGACACACAGCTGATTGCACTGATCACACACCCTACATAAACCATGGACTTCCTCTTCCTCTCTGTCACGGCTGAGTATTGTATTGCGCATATCCTAGTGATAGCTACTCTACAGAACCCACTCAGTTGTTCTAGTCTTGCCTTGCCTGTTTCCTTGTGTTCTGATATCTGCCCGTGTTTCCTGGATTAACCCTTTGCCTTACCTTTCGGACTCTGTTTGCACCTCGTTTGGATCTTTGCTCGTGTACCTGGATTATCTCGGTCGTCGACCCACGCTTGCCCTAGGATCTCTCTTTTGACTTGCCCGTGCCATATCTGTTTGCTGTTGTTTGACCCTGCCTGTGTATTGACTATGTTTATAAATAAAAGCTTGCACATGGATCCGCACGCCTCACGTCTCGTTCACCCCGTAACAGCATCAAAGGACAGTTCTATTTGATCATTTTGCAAACATTATGGGAATGTTACTCTTGAATGTTCTCTGAACGTACTGAAACAAGCAACATTTAAAAAAACATTAGACAAACGTCCAAATAAATGTTTCAGGAAAAAATAAAAAACATTCCATATGTTTAAATCTATGTAAATGATGGTGTATACATTCTGAGCACATTATTAAAGGCCAGATGACCTTAAAGAAACTGTATGAACACTGAGAGAATCTGAGCAGACTGAGAATGTTTCCTGTTAGCTGGGATCAGACTCAGAATGAGTTTTGATTATTCTGCTTTTATGTATCTAGGTCCCTCACGTCTGATGCTCTGCTTATTTATGAGCTATATTCATCCTTGAACGAGTTCAATCTCTTCACACGTTCCATCTGCGTGCATCAGTTCTCCAGCCGCGGAAACAAAGCTCGTTTGTTTAATGAGGAGAGGTGAATATATTTACACACTTAAACACTTCAGCCGCTCCTGCAGCACTCAAATGATGAAGAACGCTGGACCGGACGCAGTGATGAGGCTTTACTCGTGTGGATGAAAACAAATGTCCAGTTGGACTATATTTCACTGTTTTCTAATATCACAGATTGCTATTATTATGAATTTGATCTAATAGTATGTTATTTCTGAGTCATTGGAGTGTTTTTGAGAGATTGATTAGAAGGAATCAGTTCAAGAGTCATCTGTGAATGATTCAGACTCCACTGTTTTCAGACAGGTTTCCTAAACACTTCAAACCTCTCACTCTGTGTTCAGCTCAGATTAGAAGATGCCACATCAACAAATACTATAGTCATTTACAGTAAATACTGTAGTGTTTTGAACCATGCTGTAGTGTAGTAAAGTGTATTATACTGTATATTTGATAGTATTTCCAACACTTTGAGCATACTGTAGTATTAACTATAGTGACCTGATCAACTCTAATAAATCCTGTAGTTATCTGTAGTTTTTACTGCAGTAAACTGTAGTGTATTGTAGTATAATATACCCTATAGTTGTAGAAAACTTGAGTAAAGTGTTTATATTACTATAGTTGTTCTATTACCACAGCAACTATAGAATTACCACAACACATTCATTCAAGTACTTTACTATAGTATGGTTCAGAAACACTATAGTATTTACTATAAATTACTATAGTATTTTTTCATAATTAAAAAAAACACTAAAAAAGCTGTGAAGTTGCAGTGTAAATAAAGAGATTATTGGAGTGAGTTTTACTCTTTAAGATACTATTTCAGTTTTCTACATCAACATTTCTTATTTGCTTATTTGTAAAATTTACTAATAATTTCTGAGTGAAAATAGTTTCTACACTAAATTTAATTCAGTATACTTAAGTATTCATAAATATGATGAATATTTGGTATTGTAAATATTTTCCCTTTTAAGGAATGACAAACTTTCTGCTTTCATGAACACACACTCTTAAAAATAAAGGTGCTTAAAAGATTCTTCACAGAGATGCCATAGAAGAACCATTTGTGGTTCCACGAAGAACCATTCAGTCAAAGAACCATCTCTTTCTTACCTTTTCATAATCGGAAGAACCTTCTTTCACTACAAAGAAGCTTTTGTGAAACAGATTGGTTCTTCAGATGTTAAAGGTTCTTTATGGAACAATTTAGACAACAAAATAAGTTTCTCTATGGCATCATGAAGCACTTTTATTTTTAAGAGTGTATCGTTTTATTCATGTGATACACTCTCAGAAAAAAGAGCATAAAAGTGTGCATAAAACCTTCCTTTGTACCTAAAGTGTCCATATTAGTACATAAAAGCATAGGTTTTGAGAAGGTGCTGCCAGCCTCAGTGACAGCTTTTGTGGCTTAGTTTTTTCTGAGCGTGTGTGGCTCAGCAGCATCTGTTTCAGAGGAGAAATCCGGCATGAAACGCTTGTGCACATACACAATCAGACCCACAGTCCTCCAGACTCGGTGGAGATGTGTCACGGTGTGTCTGACCTGTTCTCAGTGTTCATAAACATCTCTGAGACATGACCGGACTCGCCTGCGCTCCTGCTGCATCTAGGAATCTGTTGGCTCTGGCGGGTAAATAAGGATGGGTAAATGCGGGATTCTTCAAGTGACCCGACTGAAGGTCAGCGAGCGCAGAACAGAAACTGTCTTTCTAGCAGGATATGATGAATAAGAAATGCGAGCTCTGAATAGTCAGATAACGTTGGACTCGTTCATACTCGCATGCATAGCCAGTAAGTAACTGCGATGCACGGCTGAAAAATTGATGAGCACAATGGTGTGCCAGCGCTGACTCGATTATTTATTCAGCAGACGCTGTGAGTGCTTGTCACTATACCAGCAGGTTTACCTACATCTAACCTTTCAGAGCCACAGAGCCATCCAAATGTGTATTTAGGGCTCCAGCGCCTCATCAGCTCTCATTATTTCAGCAGATGCACCGCTGAAGGGGCAGCTGCTCCCCAAAGATGGCCTGAACCCACGGCTCCTCAACTGTCACTGTCTATTACAGGCCTGGAGTCAGAAGTGTTTGACTTATTCATGGCTTGACGCAGTTCTGCTGCCCGCATACACCCATCTGCTGAAGAGCAGGCCAAACTACTCCGTTTACCTCTCTTTTATGCAATTTATATAATAGAATTTGTTTTCATTTTTAATTCAAATGTTTAATATTAATTTGAATTACTAATAATTATATATATATATTTTGAGATTTATACTTCTTCTGAAAGCTGAATAAATAATCTTTCCATTGATGTATGGTTTGTTATGATAGGACAATATTTGTCTGAGATACAACTATTAGAAAATCTGGAATATTTACGTTTATATTTAAACGTAATTTTTAATTATATTTAATGATATATTTACGGTAAGAAATTTACTAAATATCTTGATGGAACATGATCTTAATATCCTAATGATTTTTGTCATAAAAGAGAAATGTATAATTTTGATCCATACAATGTATTGTTGGCTATTGCTACAAATATACCTGTGTTACTGATGACTGCTTTTGTGCTGCAGGGACACATTTATTTATTAATTCTGTGCTGTCTATTTTATTTATTCTGGATTTATGATTTAATACAAATTTATTATCAAAAATGGTGGCAATCTAATAAGCAAACGACAGACACAGTGGGTGTGGCGTCAGGCCTCGGAGAGGTTTTTATTAAACAAAAATGGTAAAATAAAGTGTCCAAAAGGGGAAAAAGTGTCCAAAATAAACAGGGGGATCTGGTGTCCTCGTCCTGCTGCGGGGCTTGTGAAGGAGGGCAGTGTTCAGGAGGGAAGGGTCCAGGCAAGGGGCGGAGTCCGGGGGCCGCACGCGCTCCCATCTCGGGGGCCGGGGCGCGAGTGGCAGCGGCTTCTTCTGAGCGGCGTAATCCCTCTGCTGGCCGCGGCTCCTCTGGGGGCCTCGACGGCCCGGCATCCTGGCCCGTCAGCCGTCTAAGTTGCGGGTCCGGCAACTCACGTCTCTGGAGGTGCAGGGCTCCCTCGACGCACCCTTCCTGGACCCATGAGGACACCAGCGTGCATGCACGGGGAAGAAACCGGTCTCTCGAGGAGAGGCGCGCTCGGCATTTAAACAGCGGCGGTGATGAGGCTCTATTCACATCAGGTGCGCCTCATCACACGCCGCCAGCTGTGGCTATTCAGCGCCCCTCCTCTCTCGCACACCCACTCCCGTCGGGAGCCTGGTGAAGGGCGGCGAATACGGGACGGGGTGGTGAGGATAATAAGGGGGGGGAGGCAGCCGACTCGTCACAATATATATACCGTACATGAAGAGTTTATTTGCAAGACCAGATAACTCCGTTTTCTTTTTTCAAAAATCAAGTTTTTATTATGTCATCATGTTTTTAGTGTTTAGTTAGCTCAAAAATATTCTTTTTTGTATAAATTAATATAAAATTTTATCAATATATGAAGAGTTCATTTGCAAAAACAGATAACAATTTTTTTATAATAAAGGATAAACTCCTTATTTTAATAATATTAATAAACTCATTTTTTGTAATATCAATCAAACTGCAGTTGGGTTGTTTTGATTAAGTAATAATAACTCAAACAAAGATTACAAAATGAAAGTTCATTGAAAGTATGTTTTTTATATATTAAAAGTTTGTTTTATAACAAAAGCAGATTTGATGTTTCAGAGTTAAAGAGCTGGTTAAATCTCTGTAATCTCCTCATCTGACAGCTGTTGTTGTTGAGGTTATAGACTGTGGGGTTGTGATTGCACCGTTTCCCTCACTATTGTAATGTGCTGCTTTAGCAAGGTTACATCTGATGTTGTTAAATGAATTTGTATTGCATTATTTCAGTTTAAATGTAAAAACCCTCAAAGCACTCCTGGCTTTAGTTTAAACATCTGATGGATCTAATAAAGCAGGATGATTCAGTAGCCAGTGAAAAAGCTGAAAGAGAATATATTATTATTATTATTATTCTGTAATGTTTCACTTCTCTTCTATTGAGTCGTGTTTGTTTTGCACAAGCCATGGTGAGAATCCACCACTCTACTGTTTATCATTAGTTTATAAAGCTGCGTGGAAATGCAAACATAAACACTTCTGTGAATATCAAATATCACAGGAAGCTGTTGTCTGGGTGCAAATAAAACACTCATAAGCGTAGTTACATAATTAAACAGCAAACAATGAGATGCTGAGAGATTCAATTGTTCTCCTGTCAGATTGAAGCATAACATCAGCAGTTCATTGTATAATATCTGTGACTTTAACTGTAGTTTCTCATGCAACCTCCTTTTATTAAGCACTTTGCTTGAATTGGAGTTTTTTGAATTTGTGTTTCTGTGAAAGATAGTTAAACCCAAGCAGCAGATTCTGTGTAGTTTCACCACATCATGTCAAAGGTAGAATGTTTATGTGCTTTAGGTTTGGTCCTCATCTTTACGCTTGATATGGTATCTCATGATTCAGGCTTTGTGAAATGAACTGTCATTATATAAGCAGTGCTACACCCTCTAATTACTGTATGTAGATATATGTGGCCTGACTGACAGAGTAATGATGCAGTACAGTAACACAGCGCTGTAGCATATAAACACAGCGTGCAACACATCATTATATAGAGCCTGCGAGCCTCTCGTGATTCAGATGCAGTGAAACGTTTGAGCGAGTGGAAGTGTGGATGTGTGTGAATGGAGGTTTGTTTCAGGGGTCACAGTGTGCTGGATGATGACGGGACCACCAGAGCGCTGATTCTCACACACAAAGAGTGTGAGGCCCCAAGCGTCTCGCTTCATCTCCCCTTTCACACACACACACTCACACACACACACACACACACACACACACACACACACACACACACACACACACACTCTCTCTCACACACACACACACACACACACACATACACACGCACTTGAATATTCCATCAGTATGAATAATTTTAATTGTACATATTGATGCAATATTATAGTATATAAATGAATATATAGGCTTTATGATAAGAATGTTTAACTTAATATGCACTATTGTAATTATTAGATTAGATTAGATTAGATTCAACTTTATTGTCATTGCAGATGTAAGGTACAAGACAACGAAATGCAGTTAGCATCTAACCAGAAGTGCAATAAGCAGAGGTACAGGATCGAACAGGCCCGAGATGAGCAGGAAAAATACTGCAAAATTGCAAAAACTGGAGAGACGCTGATCATTAATGCAATATCAGTATATCATATATCAATATAGGCTATAAAATATGGATATTCCATAAATATAGATAAATTTATTTGTGTACATTGATGCAATATTACTATATAATAATCATTTATAGTATATTAGATGTGAATATTCCATTATGCACAATTCTAATTATCTATATTGATGGAAATATTAGCATATATTATAAGCTGGGGTAAATATATGAATATTCCGTATATATATAATTTTGGTGCACTGATATTACTGTAGGCTATAAGATACGATTGTGTATAATTGTATATATATTGATGCAATATTAATATATGCTAATGCAGAATAATATATTGAGTATAAGATATGTATATTCTATCAATATACACAATTTGAATTTTGCATATAGATGTAATATTAGTGTATAAATATTAATGTATAGGTTTTATGATAAGAATATTCAATTTGATATGCACAATTCTAATTATGTATAGTGATGTAATATTGGTATATAATATATTAATATATGCTATAAAATATGAATATTCCATAAATATACACACATTTATTTATATATATTGATTCAATATTAATATATAATCATATTAATAATGTATAGTATATTAGATATTAATATTATATTATGCAATATTCTAATTATGTATATTGATGAAATGTTGGTTATATAATATATTAAAACATGGGATACAAATATGAATATTCCATCTATATAAACCATTTTAATTTTGATGCATTGATATATAGGCTATAAAATGTGATAGTGTGTAATTGTGTATATTGACTCGACATTAATGTATGTTAATGCATAAAAATATATAAGTATAAGATATGAATATTCCATAAATATACACAATTATAATTGTGCAATATTAATATATACTATATTAATATTTAGTCTACCAGACATCTGCTTGTGTGAGTTTTTGGAGTCTGGATGAAGCTTTATTGTGAGTGACTCCACGTGCTTGTGTTGCCTTAATTATGAAGTAAACACACACACACACACACACACACACACAGTGTGACAGTGCTGGTGAAGATGCGCGTCTGACAGCAGCTCCGAAGAAACAAAAGCTCTGAGGTCTGAGGCTCCTCCCTGCATGTGTGTGTGTGTGTGTGTGTGACAGCTGCTGTGTGTGAGCTCGGCTCAGTAAAGCTTCATCTCTAATAGGATGAGCAGCCGCTCGCGCGTGTAGCTGTACGCGCCGCTCATTGTTCGCTTCGCCGTTTCTCCGGGCTTTCCGCGGATCGATCGATCAGTGATCGGGATTTCTCATGGATCTATCGATGTGAAGAAGCTGTCACACGCGGTACGTACATGAGAATAGCGCTTGAAGCTCCGTTTATGACGACAATGATGATGATGATGATGATGTTTAGAACGATATATTGTTTCTTTCTGTGCCGCTTTACTTTGATCTCAGCCGCGGAGGGCTGGTGACGTCACTCGGCTAAACTTCTCTAATGCGCGCTTATAAACTCATTCATTATCTGAATATGAGGGCGTGACATCTGATTTAAATAACTGCACTCATCAGTAATAATCGGCTGAGATGGAAATAAATGTCATTGCATTGTTGTAGTTTTGCGTGTATTTTCCACTGCACAGACGAATATAAACACAGTCTGGTGGAAATGATGTGATTCCGTCCTTTGCTTCTGATGCATGAAGTTAGTATTGTTCTTATTCGTGAGTATTACTGTACCTCCAGTGTCTCTAACAGGTTTAAGTCTCGATGAATGCAGAACTGTGTTCACCGATACTGAAGAACCTCATCCGGAGGTTTGTGAAGCCGGGCGCTCTCCTTTGACCCCGGGGGTCATGCAGGGTGTGTCCGTGTCAGCCGTTTCTACCACTTTAGTCCTAAATGAACGCCATCCGACAGACTTCTCCAGTAACATCTGTTTGGGCAGGACGGCAGCATTTAGTCCGTCTCAGCGGTGAGCGCTTGGGTTTGGAGGCTCAGAATAAAATAGTGTTTGTTAATCTCATTGTCTGCTGTTGGCTGAGTGTTTTTCTCCCTGTGAGATGGCAGGCGGCCACGCGTCTCCACTGAGCCAAGATTCCACGACTATCGCGCTCTCAATTCACATGGCTTTGTGTTGAGCTGCGTTTCAGGTGTTTTATTCTGCCTCAGCCGCTGAGCATCAGTGTCAGTGAATAACTGCGCTTCTGTCCTCTCTTCATGATGTATTACATGTAGAAACACTGAAGATGGTGCCTGAAGATCAGCTGCTTTTGCATTGATCTGCATTCAAATCGGTGGTTGATATTTTGATGGCTGATATCTTAGAAAGCACAGTGATATGTGACCCTGCAGCACAAAAGCAGTCATGAGTAACACAGGTATATCTGTAGCAATAGCCAACAATACATTGTATGCATCAAAATTATACATTTTTCTTTGGACCACAAAACCAGTCAAAAGGGTAAATTTTTTGAAATTGAGATGTATACATCATTTGAATCTGAATCAATAATCTCTCCATTGATGTATGGTTTGTTATGATAGGACAATATTTGTCTGAGATACAACTATTTGAAAATCTGGAATCTGAGGGAGCAAAAAAATCTAAATATTGAGAAAATCTCCTTTAAAGTTGTTCAAATTAAGTTCTTAGCAATGCATATTACTAATCAGAAATGAAGTTTTGATATATTTACGGTAGGAAATTTACTAAATATCTTCATGGAACATGATCTTAATATCCTAATGATTTTTGTCATAAAAGAGAAATGTATAATTTTGATCCATACAATGTATTGTTGTCTATTGCTACAAATATACCTGTGCTACTCATGACTGCTTTTGTGCTGCAGGGTCACATTTAATATATTTAATAATTATATAATTTGAAAATGAATGAAAATGAAAAAAAATTAATGAAAAAACCCTGGCATCCTCATCGTTCAGCTCTGCATTTATTCAGATTTAATCACGTTTCTATTATTTCCCATCATTTTGTTAAGGTTAGCAATCAAGCTCATTTACAGAAAAAGATTAAATAGCAGGAAACGTGTATTTATTCTTTTCACAGTGCATTTAAAAGATGATGTTTGTGAAAATTAGTGAATATAAAAGATTGAAAGCAAATGAAATTTATCTGCTAGAATGAAATGCGACTCTGATGCCAGCTCTGAATCAGATTTCCTTATATTGTGATCGTGATCACATCATGTAATCAGTGCTTTAATGTGCTCGTTGTTTCTGCTTAAATGACGTTAACTAACTGCATAAACTGTACATTTGTGCAAGATAGCATGACTTTGACTCAGTCACAGAAAATGACTGAATGAGGCATGTATACAGCTCTTTTCTTATGCACTACTCTTAAATTGTGATGAAGAGACATTCGTTTTGTGTGAAGCTGCTTGGAAATGATGCGCATTGTGAAAAGCGCTTGAAGTGCAGTGCAGTGCTGTAGCAAACAGGAGAAATGCTGTCCTCTGATAAAGCAGTGAATTATGAGGTGAAATCAGTGGCACAAAGCGCTGTTTTGATGTGATTGTAACGAGGGCATCTGATGTACTCTCCTGCACAAAGCCAATGAGAGCGGCACGGAGCGTGACTGATGGCTGTTTGTCACACCAGCGAGCGTCAATCGCACCGGCGTGTATTTACATTTTCTCAGTGGAGGCCAGGATTCACTCCGCCTGAATTATTGATGACGGCCAATGAAAAGCACTCAATTATGTTAAAGGAGCGCAGCGTAAATCACAGGCTCAGAAATGCTGTCGATAACTCTCATCTATGATTCACATGATCATGTTTAATGCATGAGCTGGCTCTGGGGGGCCACATTACTGAGTAAGTGGAACATTTAAGTGGATTATTGTGCGTTTGAAGAAGGAAAATTCACATTTCTGTCTTTTTACATGATAAAAAACCACATTGTCAAACTGTGCTTTGAGTTTCAGGTTCTGAATGGATTTGATTCTTGATGCTCCTATAGGGAACTTTAGTAAGAACCTTTAAAAAATGCTTTGCTCTTTTAAAATCATTCGTCTTCTGTTATTTACACATTTGTAGATGTTATTAACGGTTTAATTCTGTTGATATTGGTGATTTATAGAGAAACTGTGCTTATCAGCATGGACAAGTAAAGAGTAAATGTCTGCATGCTGTTACACTGTAAAAAAAAAATATATATAATAATAATTGTTGTTTCAACTTAAAATAATTTGTTACCCCACAACTTTTTGTTTTTGTTTAGTCAACTAAAATATTCCAGTTTTCACTTAATACAACTTCAAATTTGGACTAAACCTTTTTGAGTTAAGTAAACTTTAAGTCAGCGGGGTAACAAATTATTTTAAGTTGACTCAACAAATAATTTTTATATTTCAGTAAAAATATTTCAATATTCATCTCTAGACATTTCAATATCTTTACTAAAATAACTTTGGTGTTAAACAAACAATACAATACAATGCAACTTGGGTTAATAATAATATGCAAGTATTTACATTTTAAATGACTGATGCTGCTATGCACCTGTTTATTACGGTGAAGCTGCACTCACATGATTTGTATTACTATTCAGTGCTAAAAACATAAGTTTGTGAGCAGAAGTACAGAAAACAGTCTGATCAGGCTGGATGTGTTTAGCGTTTTTGATAAATCTGAACTCCGCTCCTTCAGTCCTGTTGTTTGTAAGGAAGTGTTTTGAGCGGGAGAGCAGATCTATAAGTGTTTGTGCTGTAAACACGAGTCTGATGACGACAAACTTCAGCTGGTGTCCGCCTGTGATGAGCTGAATAATCACACACTGATGCTGACAGTTTGTGTTTTCTCACAGGTTCTGGGAGTTTGTGTTGTCGATCTGTGTGTGTGTGTGTGGTTTCCAGCGGCGTGAGAGAGAGAGAGAGAGAGCGAGAGAGGGACAGTGCATGTGTCTCGTCCCCAGGCCAGCGTTTGGCACTGCCTCTCTCATCTATTAATCATGGCGACTGCTTTCTTATTCCGTTGCCATAGTTTCAGGCTGAAACACTGTTGGTGTGTGTGTGTGTGTGTGTGTGTGTGTGAGGGGCCATGGGACGTTACAGACCAGCAGAGCTGCTTAAAGGGGCCATGCTGGACAATAATGTACAGACACAGACTGATAGTCTGATTATTGCTCGTCACGCTCGTCCTGCATTTTAAGAATAAAAAAAAAAAGACTGAGAAGTCACTGGAATTTTCCTGCCAGAATATTATCTGTTAAGTTTATAGACATTTCCTTAACCCTGTATTCAAATTGAGTTGTAGGAGATACTGGTTAACCTAGGATATTTTTGGACTCGTTTCCCATCTCTCTGATGTGGGTATTTCTGGTGCTGTTCTTTCCTGGTTTTCTTCTTATCTCTCTGATAGACAGTTCTACATCTCAGTGCAGGATTTTCGATCCCCTACTGTCCATTTGAAGCAAGGTGTCCCCCAGGGATCTGTTCTTGGCCCATTATTATTCATTATTTACATACTACCCCTGCGTCAAATCCTGTACTGACATGGCTTTAATTATCACTTATATGCTGATGACATTTACTCTATATGTAGGCCCATTCTATCCACCCAAATTGACAAAATCTCTACTTGTGTACATGAAATAAAAGACTGGCTAACCTCAAATTTGTTTTGAACTAAACATGAACAAAACCGAGATCATTATTGTTGGAACCCCATCACTCACTAGAAGCATTCCTAATGACTTTTCTTCTGAGAAAGCTGGTACTCCCATTAGATAATCTTGTACTGTTAAAAATATAGGTGTTATTTTCAATTCATCTCTCTCCTTTCAAGCTCATATTAACTCTGTTACAAAGTCCACATTCTTTCAATTACGTCGCATTGCCAAGCTCCGCGGTTTTATTAGTTTTAAAGATGCTGAAACCATTATTGCAGTGCCCTTTTCAGTGGTTTACCTGCCAGTTCCATTTCCAGGTTACAGGTATATTCAATAATCAATAATATTCTCTATGTCAGTAATATTCTTGAATTTAAATCACTTTCTAACACTCACCTGTTACCTGAATGTTATCATTTATAAGTTATGTCCTACATATTTTTGTTTTCTGAATGCTGCTATTCTTATATTGTGGTGTGTTTTCTCACTGTGTTATATTTAGTTTTTAAGTTGTGCCTATGTTTGTCATGTTTGTTTGTTATATTAATGTTCTTCTTTTCTAATTGTATCTTCACTGTAAAGCAACCTTGAACACTGCAGAATTTGAAGATAATACAAGAGTTAACCATAAAACTAACAAAATACATCATTTAAAAATACAGGTAAAACACCTGTGAAAAATCATATTCATATTAACGGTACACAACACAGAGTTGTATAGGATCATTTTAATCTCTGGACAAACATGTTTATGTTGCTTTAAGTCAAGTCAAGTCAGCTTTATTTATATAGCGCTCTTAACAATACAGATTGTGTCAAAGCACTTAACAGTATTAAACAGGAAAATAGTGTCTGGATCTGGATTCTGTAACTGTCGTCAAGCTCAAGCTCTTTACTTGTTTTAAAGGAATAGTTCACCTAAAATGATAATTCTGTCACCCTGATGTCGATCCAAACCTGTATGACTTTCTTTCTTGAGTGGAACACAGAAGTAAATATTTTGAAGAGCCTTGGAAACCAAACACTGAGACATTCTTCAAAATATCTTCTTTTGTGCAGTCATACAGGTTTGGATCAACATGAGGGCAAGTAAATGAAGATTTTAGCGCTGCCCGTAGATCCTCACCTTGCTCTTCTTCTAGCGGTTATTTTTAGGGAGTCATACTCTTTAATCATGAGATATTCTCCTGAGCCTCGACTCTCTGAATGGAGACGTTTGTCATTCCGCTGTGATTTACTGACCTAAGCTTCTGAACTACAAACACATGAAACGCTCTGAAGCGAATCTGAGTCTTTGAAGTTCATGAGATCATCTCTGAGGAGCAGGTGGAGCTTCTGCGAGTGGCTGTAAATTAAAACATCATCCGTGTTACGTCCACAAGCGCTTTGATGCACAGAATTCAGAGTCTGGATCATTACGAACACAGATTCTAGATCATCTAGTGTTAAAGGAACGTTCCCAGCTAACAGAGAACGCTCTGGTAGAGTTCTCTAAAGCAACGAACAAACGTTCTTCTGGTGACGTTAATAGAATGTTTGTTCAAAGTTATCTGGTCTGTTAACTTTGTTAGTAATGTTCATTCAAAAACATCATTTACACATCATTCATGGAACGTTTTTCTCATGTATTTTAGTTGGATGTTCGTCTAAGATGGTTTAGAGAACATTCAAGCGTAGCGTTCCAGTAATGTTTCAACATAATAAAACGGAACGTTCCGCTTAATGTTGACTTTAACATTCACAAAACCAAAGAAAAATGTTTTATCAGCATTTAGAAAACTGGACATTTTGAATATTCAGAGAACATTCAGAAATAATGTTTTCATAACTTATTGAAATGTTAGCAAAATATTCTTAGAACATTTTTAGGGTGGAGTTATCTGCTCTTTAATTATGTTCTCAAAACATATTATTCAGTTGGATGTTTTCAGAACGTTCAAAGAACATTCGAAAGTAACATTCCCATAATGTTTGCAAAATGATCAAATTAAATGTTCCATTAACGTTCGTATTTTTTAAACTGGACATTTTGAATATCCAGATGGAGTTATGGTTTTTGTAGTTTCTGTTTTTTTTATTTTTATAATTGTCTCAAAATATTAGCACAAAAACGTTATTTATATTCATGGGACTTTTTTCTGAAATGTTTCAGTTGGACGTTTTTCTAACATTTTCTAAATGTTACTCTTTGTTTTAGAACATTCATTAAAAGGGTTACACTTTATTTTGATAGTCCACTTTAGACATTCTACTAACTATAAGTAACTTTGTAACTACATGTCTACTAATACTCTAATGACTGCTAGTAGACATGTAGTTACAAAGTTACTAACTGTTAGTAGAATGTCTAAAGTGGACTATCGAAATAAAGGGTTACCATTAAAAGTAACATTCCCATAATATTTGGAAAATGATCAAATGTAATGTTCCAATAACATTCGTATAACCAAGAAAAAAAGGACATTTTGAGTGTTCAGAGAACATTCAGAACGCAATTAAAAATATTAGCAACACATTCTAAGGTAGTTGTCTGGTCGTTAATAATGTTCTTAAAACGATATTTATGTTGTTCATGGAAAGTTTTTTTCTGAAATGTTTCAGTTGGGTGTTCATCTTTAAATGTTACTACTCGTTTCAGAACGTTCAGAGAACATTAAAAGTAATATAATAACACTAGAAATAATGTTTGATAGCATGTTTCTGTTCGCTGGGTTTCAGTTGCTCAGGCTGATACTCATCTGAAAGGGTTTTATCGGTGGATTAGCGGCCGGCGTCTCACTGCACATAATCTCAGTGATTTGTTTGCGTATGTTTTGTTATTCTTGTAGGCTTTGTGATGAAGCTTTTCCTGCCTGTAAACACACGGCGGCAGTGATTGAGACTCTGCAGACGTTCACAATGCTGTACATTCATGCCACATGCAAGGAACAAATTGCATCCATGTGGCGTTTTGCGACCACAAGGCTCCCAGTGTCGGGCTCGGACCCGTCCATCAGAGCGACGCAGGAGCACTGTTCACCTCTCCGAGTCGCCGGCAGCGTTTCCTTCCTCTGCCAAAAGAGGAACGGACGCAGATCTGTTACACATGTGCCTCCCATGAGCCCTTTCATCACAGACGTCTCTCTGTGCTGCTGTTTCTACCTCACAATCGTCTGTTCTTCGTCAGAGAGGCAGCTGTTTATTCCTCCTGATGATTCACAGAGAGACTGAATGGTAGCTGCTTGTAGAATTTCTCAAACCTCCCGCATCTCCATTTCAACTTGATACGAGAAACGCGTCGTCAGCAAACAGCCGGTCGTCCATCTTGTGTTGTTGCAGGCCGCGTCGCACGGCTAATTTAAGGGTTGCAGCAATATACACCAACAGCTGACCTACATATGGAGCCACAGCACACCTGCGTTTGATCGCTCGTCTGCGGCCCGTCTTTAAGAGCTAAAACAAACAGCGCTTCATGATAAGACGGCGTGACTCTGGAATGCGAGCCACACAATGCCTTCATTCATTGCTGCGGTACTCAAGAATAATTTGGACAAGCGTGTCAGTTGTTTGTAAATGGACACAGTGCATGTTGTGCTGCAGGGTTCACGTCGTGTCACTGAGTTTGCTCTTTTATATCCATGCACACAAGGATTATTTTAATTAGTCGACTTGATTTTATGTTACAGAATAAGACATCTGTTACTGATTAATGCTTTAAAGTCGGCATGAAATGAAAAGGAACTTGTCTGTTTTAAATGCATGTTATTGATCTGATTCATCCATGCATATTTCAGGTTTTCAGAATGTTCTGACCTTGGTGTCATATCTGGATTTTCTCCAATCATTTACAGCGATGCCATAGAAGAACCATTTTTGGTTCCACAAAGAACCATTAAGTCAAAGGTTCTTTAAAGAACCATCACTTTCTTAACTTTTTATAATCTGAAGAACCTTCTTTTCGCCACAAAGAACCTTTTGTGAAACTGAAACCATTCTGCAGATGTTAACGGTTCTTTATGGAACCATTTAGACTAAAAAAGGTTCTTCTATGGCATCATGAAGCACCTTTATTTTTAACGATGTAGTGCTCTTAAGCCCCGCCCCTTGAGCTCATGCATATTTGCATACATGTTTGAGAGCCACGCCCACATCTCAACACCCAATCAACAATCGATACATGAACCAATTCCTGCCCCATATTTGTTCTTTGTCAATAATCCGCTATATTTAGATGTACGTCACAATACGGATGAAAAGATCTGATGCTGCTTCTGTTTTATCAACTTTATCCATTTACAGGCAAAAAATTCATATCAGCTTTTCAGTAATGCTCATATTCACAGCATATGCTGTATGAACAGTAGCGTCTCTATTCAAACCGAAATTCAGATCAATGGCTCTTAAAGTACAGTTCACTTCCTGAATTTGAACTGAGTTATTAAACAGAATGCAGAATTTGAATGTAAGGAAGCAGAATTAAAAATAAATTCAAATTCATATGACTATGTTTGTGTTCCTAATGTTCTCTTGACAGACTTATTTACAGATCTAATATTTACTATATTAACTTTTTTTGCCGTTTTTTACATTGGCTTCCTGTGTGACCAGTTTAATTCAGATCGTTGCTCAAGCCTGATGAACAGAATGAGTCAAACTCGTGGTTTATCTGATGCTCAGCAGAACCGGCTCTTTATCTGCTGGTTTCTGAGTCTCTGGAAACTCAAGAGCATCTCAGTCATTGAGCTTCATGTGGAGCGTCAGATGAAGCGCACCACAGCTCCTGGGTTCTGCAGATCAGATGGCACTCGGATGCGTGTGATGGGTCCGATGGAGGTGTCCGATTCAGGGATTGATTTCAGGGAGTTTCTGTGGTGTTTGGTGCATGTTTCTGTGAGCTTTCAGGACGTAATGACTCTGTTCGTCTTTGTGTTAGTTGATGATCATCTACAGTGATCCACATGAACACACGGATCCATGTGATGGAGTCCAGATCTTATAAAAGAAAGAAAAAGAAGCTTTATTTTGAAGAGTTTAAGCAGTGGAGTCTGACTCATGAACGAATGACTCTCTAACTGATCCCTTGTAATGAATCATTCAAAAAGACTCACAAACAGTCTCAAACCCACAGTTTGAATCAGTTTAATGACTAAGTGTGAACACTGGAGTCTAATTAATCAACAAATCAATCTCTTACTGATTCACTGTAATGAACTCACAATGTGAATTGGTCTAATGACTACAGTGGAGTCTGAATCGTGAGCAAATTCACTGAAATGAATCAGTCTAAAAGACTCACAAATCATCTTAAACTTACAATTTGAATCAGTCTAATGACTCAACACTCCTAAAAATAAAGGTTTCTAAAGGGGGTTTCGCCATAGAAGAACCATGTTTGGCTCCCCAAAGGTCCTTTCAGAACCCTTTTCCACTATAAAGAACCTATAAAGAGGTTCTTGATGGAATGGAATCATCAATGCCATTAAAGAGCCTTTATTTTAAGAGCCATCCAGTTGGTTCTTCAGAAACTCAATATCTGCTTTGTCTCGCAGGCGTTTATCTGTACGACTCCACAGTTTTCATATGCTAATTGCTCTGGACCTTTTATTCTCAGGTTACTGTAATGAAAGCAGTCGTTCATCGTCCAGGCGTCCGTATGGAATGTGACAGTGTGTCAAATAAACGCGGCTTAATTGAGCCTCATCAAACGAGCAGAGAGCTTGATTACAGCACAGGCTGCTCGCTTCACTGCCGCCGCTAGTTAATGTGAAAGCTGCTGTTTAATGGTTAAACAGTTAACAAGAGCACGATTCATGTGGAACTTCCCATTTTGCAATGCACGGCGTGTCAGGAACAATCAGAGCGATTGCACAGAGACGACGTCAACAATCCAGAGAGGAAAACATGATCATTAAAAGAGTTCAAACTAGAGCTGCACTGAGGGAATATAGCTGCGCTTCATCTGTGTTTAGATCACATACAGTTTCAATAGAGAGAATCTGGCTTCCAGCACTAAAAGGTTGATACTAAACTGAATTATTAGTTGTATGCTTTGGTGAATACAGAGTAGAGATGTGTGTGTTTGTACCTACTTCACCATCTTTTGGGGACAAATTTGTATCCATATATGAGCTAAACCTGACAAAACCTCTCTTTTGGATGTCTTCATTTGTGGAAACAGAGCAAAATATTGTAAATAATGCTGAACTAATTTAGGTTATAAAAACATTGTGGGAACATTGTTTTGAAATGTTTCTAAAACACAGAAATGTCTAGATTTCTTGTCATAAATATAAAGTTATTTAAAGGTTACAAAGACATTTCTTACAACAGTCTATTAACTTTATTTTCACACAAAATATAACGTTATTTAAATGTTTGTTAATAGAGCTGGGTAAAAAAACAATTGATTTCTCGATTTTAGAGACGACGTCTCAGATTTCAAACTCTTATCATTTTATTACAGTATTAAAAAAATGTTAAAAGAAAGACTACAACTCACAAAATCAATGTTTAATTTATGTTTGAATAAATCCGTCAAGTTTTTATGACAGCCACCATTTAAAGATTTACATTTCAAAAAAACGGTTTGGAGTAGAAATATAATTATCCTACATAACTGTAACGTTATTATTATAAAAACTTCATTTGAGTGTAATTTAAGCGTTTGTATATAAATCAGTTCATTTTAACCTTATATATTATACTAATGTACCAACTGACTCTCATTTATTTTTAAAGCATTAGTTGAGAGATTTTATTTCCTTGAGAAACTTCGGCATGTACTGTACTTGATATATATCCAAAATAATCAATATTGAATTGAATAGAATCAAATTTTAAATCGAATCCTGAAATTTGTGTCAAACCCAGCTCTATTTATTAATATTCTAAGAATGTTCAAATGTCCACTTTGTCCACTTTTCTTAGATTTTTTGTCTTGTTTCCAGCCAAAATAGCCAATAATCTGCCAAAATAGCAAAATAATCAAATAATCAAAATAATAAAACAATGGGGTAAGCAAAATAATCTTATTTCAAACAGAAAACAAGACTATTTTGCTTGTTTCAAGCAAAAACTCACTTAATTTTGACTTGTTTTTTTCTGAAAACAAGACAATAATTTAGACTTGTCTTGAAAATCCTTCTTGATTTAAAATTTTTTAGATATTTTGGCTGGAAACAAGACACAAATCTAAGTAAGAAAAGCATTTTTTGCAGTGTTGTATTTAAAGGATACAAAAACTTTTCTAAGAATTTTCAAGCACAAATAGCATAAGGACTTTCAGAGGATGTTGATCTACAAATATTTTCTCTCAATGCTATGAGAAAATTTATCAAATATTAATAATGCTACAAGAGCGTTCCATAAACATGACATTAAGAACATTTCTATAACTTTTAAAAGCATTAGTAAAAGTTGTTAGTTCCCTGTTTGCTTTATTATTTATTTATAGTAGTAGCAGTAGTTATAGTTACAGTATTTATATTTATTTAGCTTTATATAAAAACCAACAGATGTCTATGCAATGTGCCCATTTAGATAGCTGTGTGTGAGTGTGTGTGTGTGTGTGTGTGTGTGTGTGTGTGTGTGTGTGTGTGTGTGTGTGTGTGTGTAGACAAAATATTTGACCCACGAGGCCACAGGAAGTGGCGTCTGTCTGGTTTCTCATCTTCAGACCTTGTAATAATCAAATGCAAGACCTTCAGAAACCTGTCTGACTGGAACGTTTCCTCTTATTTGGGTTAAATATACTGAAGTGAGAGAGACCATCTATCTGACCTCAACCACACTGGTTTAGAATTAAATGAGCCCTAAAGCAAAAGAAGAATCATGGTTTTCTTCAGGCGTGCAATTATTCAGAGGCTTCATTAAACAGCAGCAGCAGGAACATACATCCGTTTAATGGATGTTTCCATCAGCCGCTGAATAGCTGTGCATCTCCCAGCAACACGCTACAGTAACGCCACATTCCCACACGCTAGAGCAGGTCAAAGGTCACGAGGATGGAGGTCAGTCAGCCCGGGATTAGGATGAGGATCAGCTGTGTTTCATTAAAGTTTGACATTAAAGCCAAACTGCAGGTGAGATTGTGTCTGATTCCTGCGATGGATTGGCCCCGTTTACATGA
This sequence comes from Barbus barbus, assembly GCF_936440315.1. Taxonomy (NCBI): domain Eukaryota; kingdom Metazoa; phylum Chordata; class Actinopteri; order Cypriniformes; family Cyprinidae; genus Barbus; species Barbus barbus. The sequence continues at coordinate 30,457,472 of NC_136756.1, forward strand.
TTTATCTGAAAATTTTTCACTACAGGGTCATGTTGATGTAATTTCAGTTTCTCAACTGGTAGAAAGGTGTCAGCCAGTGGAGATTTTGTATTATGTTCTGTATTGTGGTTATACGTGATGTTGTCATAGAAGTTTTCTTTTGCATGTATTTATACCCCTCAAAAAAAATTATTCTCTTACTTAGTGCTTTTGTCTTGTTTTCTAGTATAAATATCTACACATTCTTGAATCAAGATGCATTTACTTGTTGTTTTCTGTCGTAGCTATACTAAAATTTGATTTCAGAACAGTATCATAGCTATTAAACTATATATTATTATAGTTTTAAATCTGGATTTAACCCCAGTAATGAGTGTTGAGTGCTAATGTAAGGTTAAACCTACCTGCTTTAATTATTTGAAAATGATTAACAGTTGAAAACATTTGTTAGAAATTTAGAAAAGTAATCAAATGTAATCAGTTACATTAATAAAGTAATTGAAATAGTTGCACTACTTATTAGATTTGAAACATGGTAACTTGTAATCTGTAACCTGTTACAGTTCCAAAGTAACCTTCCCAACACTGTCTGTGTGTTTTCTCTGTGTTTGAGAGGCTGGTTGAGGGCCGAATCCTCCAGTAATCTCATCTAGTGCTCTGGATGACGGAGGTGGATGTGTAAGACAATCACACGTGATTATGTGAGCGCTGGCGTCACCTTCTCCTCCCGCTCACGGTCACACGGCTCGTCTTACAGAGGAGCGTTTGACAGATAAGGTGGATCTTGTCATGCAGAGCATGCTGGGAGTGGTATGTGGGACCCCGTGCATTCAGGGGCCATGTCACCCCATGGGGCTCGGCTAATTGGTGGTCCTGGCTCAGACTGGTTTTCAATAGGTTTTGGACAAAGGCGTCAGTGTGGATCACGTGGGCAGGGCGTTGAGAAAGAGGCTCCCAGAGAGACGAGACGAGGGGCCCGAGACAAAGAGCTCAGGACGCCCCATTACTGACCACAAATCACCCCGTGTTCGGCCCCAACGCGCTATCTGACCCACATACCCATCCGTGTGTGAAGAACGGCTTTATTCGGCTCCGGGACGAGGAACGAGGAGCGCTTCAGGTCTTCAGGATTGATCTCTGGGACTGAATTCATGTCATTAAAGGGGTCCTTCACTCAGAACATCAACATTCTGTCATCATTTACACTGCAAAAAATGATTTTCTTACTTAGTATTTCTGTCTTGTTTTCTAGTATAAATATCTAAACATTCTTGAATCAAGATGCATTTATTTGGCAAGCAAAATATCTGCCAATGGGGTCAGAAAAATCATCTTAATTCAAAGGCTGAACAAGAATATTTTTCTTGCCCCATTGGGAGACATTTTTGCTTGTTTTAAGGAAAACCTAACTTCATATCTTAAGTCATTTTACTTGTACAGTAACTTCATGTTGATTCAAGAATGTTTAGATATTTATTCTAGAAAACAAGACAAAATCACTAAGTGCAACATGCAGTGTACTAAAAGGTTTGTGAGAAATTTCTTTGGGCTGGGTGATAAGACATCTTGATTTTATTTTATTTTTTTCAGAAAATTTTACCGATTCAACAATGTTTTTGATTTTTTTTTTTTTACTCATCAACTTAAAACCTAAGTTCAAGTCTCTTTACTAACCATCTGTTTAAAGAAAGTTCTGTTCACACACATGATGCTCATCGTGGTGTAAGCATGAAACAAATGTTGCCTTAAACATATCCTATATGTTCAGAAAGAATATAAAATAACAAAAATGATCAATATTTATTTGCCAAAACATTCAATTGTAGCAAAACATTACATTTGAATTAATCTGAAAAAAAACAAACAGAAAAATCTCCCAGACTTCGTTTGTTGTCATTACAGTGAAAGTCAATGGAGTCTAGTGTTTGGTTCCCAGCATTCTTCAAAATATCATCTTTTACAGAAGAAAGAAACTCATACAGGTTTGGAGTGATGTGAGGATGAAAAAAATGATGACAGAATGATAATTTGTGGCTGATATATCCCTTTAATTCTTATTTTGTTGTATTCATTCGGTCTGCTGATGCACACTTCCTTTTCTGAAGGATGTGACATCACTGATTCAGCCTCCAGTCGGATGATAAAATGTAAAAATACTGATGAACAGGAATGAAATGGTGGATTCAGAGTACCACACAGACGTTCCTCATTTGTGTGTTTAGGTTTTTATTGCAGTGTGTGTTTGTTGGTAACTTTTGGCTACAGATTTGGACCCAGAAGTGATCTAAACCTGACCAAACCTCATTCTGAGGACATCCTCATCTGTAAAGCTAGGAATGTAGCGCTGCACAGAAATGACAGCTGGGTACGTGCCTCAGTTTTCTCATGCATTAAGCAGCACATGCATCTGACAGAAGGGCAAACCGCTTTAAACTGTATGAAGCGTTGGTCTGAAACACTTTATATAAAGCATGGCTTGTGTTTCATATGTGTTCTGTGTTTAATATACAGATGCATTTGCAACATGAAGGTGTATCAATATAACAGTAGGCATATCTCTCTAATTTGTTGTCTGAAAATATATGGATATACCTTACAAACAGAGTTTCTAAATACGTTCCGTACACAGAAGCTGCAGTGATGAGAACAACGTACCCAGAAAAGTTTAATACGAATACATGTACCTTTACACCCCTAGTAACAATGCTACAAAAAAAAACAAGATTACTTTTCTTGCCCGATATTCTTGGCAGATATTTTTGCTCGTTTTAAGCAAAAAATAACCAAATTTAGATAAAATAAAAAAAGACTTAATATCTTAAATTATTTTACTTCAGGTAAATTTGTCTTGATTTAAGAATTTTTTGATATTTTACTAGAATTATGCAAGACAAAAACACTAAGTAAGAGAATGATTTTTTGCAGTGTTACAGATCCTGAGGTGTGTTATGTGTTGCTCAGGTGAGACATGGCCTGGAGGGAAAAAGCTGTTCTTGTGTCGATCTAAATATAGAAATATAGCTGTATATAGAAACAATAGAAGTCTGAGGAATAAAAATGGTCAAATGAAAAACAGCAGGTGGCCTTCTGTTAGTGTCATGGATGAGTTTTAGTATTTATACCTCGCTGTGTGTGGAGTGTCCTGGTTTAGTAAGCGTGTGTGTGAATGGATGTGTTGTGTTGTGGAGGAGTGGTGTGGGATGTGAGGAACGAATTCAACAGGAACGCTGACGCTTTTAGAGCGATGGCTCCTGCTCTCGCTGATGTAATGAGCGCTAATCGTCCGCTGGTGTTCTCTTACATGCGCTCGGTCAGCATCATCTGTGCTGCCGGATTGAGTGTCTTTAATCCGGTTGAGTGAAATAAAGGAGCAGCGCTGGAGGGGCGTCTGTTCTCTCAGATAGAGACGCTAATCTGCTGCGTTCGCTGAGATTGACCTCGAGCGTCATGAGCGCGCACACAGTTCATTGTTCGCTGCAGGTGTCATGTGACCGTCGCTGTCTGGACTTCCTGTGTGTCCTGATGTGCTTCCTGCTTCACTGCTCTGTAGGGATGGGAGATACCACTTAATTAGTTTTTTCGATACGATACCGATACCTTTAAAGGTCAGTATTGTCGATACCGATACCGATACTTCTAAACTGAACTTTTAAATGATGAAATTTATTAAATGATTAAATTACTAAGAGTAAAATGGGTAAGGTTAACCACTTAACTTTATATTTGAAACGTATTTTAACATTCAATATGCCTTAATTGCAACTATATTTTTCTTTACACTGTTTATTGTTGTGGTAACCATGGAAATCTTGAGTGTACTAGTGTATGAAAGATGGGTTCAAGTGGTAATGTAAGAATGTAAAATGTATTTATATAGCACTATTAAAACAACACGTTGACCAATGTGCTTCACATCATCTCAATGTAAAGATAAAATAAACAAAGAAAACATCACCTAAAACAACAATAATAATGATCAAATTTATCAACGAGGAATGTTGAATTTGAGTTGTTGATCTCTTCCACTGTTCTTCCATTCTGATACTCAATTAGCAACTCTGATACTGTAGACAAGTCGGTGCAAGGCCGTGCAAAGACTTATACACTAATAAAAGAAGCTTCAAATCAATTCTATGAATGAATGAATGAATGAATGATGCATTTATGTAGCGCTTTATTGTGTATTGCTGTACACCCAAAGCGCTTTACAATCATGTGGGGGGGTCTCTCCTCAACCACCACCAGTGTGCAGCATCCACTTGGATGATGCGACAGCAGCCACAGTACAACGGCGCCAGTGCGCTCACCACACACCAGCTACAGGTGGAGAGGAGAGAGAGATAGAGCCAATCAAGTGTATGGGGATTATTAGGAGGCCATGATAGACAAGGGCCAGTAGAGGGAATTTGACCAGGACACCGGGGTTACACCCCTACTCTTTACGAGAAGTGCCATGGGATTTTTTAATGACCACAGAGAGTCAGGACCTCGGTTTAACGTCTCATCCGAAAGACGGTGCTTTTTACAGTATAGTGTCCCCGTCACTATACCGGGGCGTTAGGACCCACACAGACTGCAGGGTGAGCACCCCCTGCTGGCCTCACTAACACCTCTTCCAACAGCAACCAAGTTTTCCCAGGAGGTCTCCCATCCAGGTACTGACCAGGCTCAGCCCTGCTTAGCTTCAGTGGGCAACCTGTCTTGGGCTGCAGGGTGATATGGCTGTGGCTGTGGCCTATAGTGTACTGAAGCCAATGACGGAGTAATGTGTTCACGCTTTTTAATATTCAATAGCAGCCTTGCGGCAACATTTTGGACCTTCTGCAACCGTTGGATAGATGCTTGACTAATACCCTTGTATAACGAATCACAGTAATCAAGTCTTGATGATATGAGAGCATGGACTGCAATTTCAAGACTCTTCAATGTCAGACATGCCAAATTTCTCAAATGAAAAAAACTTGACTTTACCACATGATTGATCTGAGTGTTCAACTTCAGGGAGCTATCAATACAAACACCCACGTGTTTAACCTGTTCTTTGACACAATGACAATGGGCCAAAATTTAACCCCTGGCTCCTCTGGGGCCAAACACTACAATCTCTGTCTTATTTTCATTGAGATATAAAAAATGAGATGCAAGACATATTTTTAGATTGGAGAGGCAAGACATAAGATGTTCTTAACTATTTTAGTAAGAAAAATGCTGAATATTTCTGAGCCAAAATGTAGACATTCAGTTTTAGAGTCAAAAAATCAAGACAATTCAAACTAAAAACATGTCTTATTGTTAATAGTTTTATTCAAAATGGCAATTACTCGATTTTACAAAAATAAAATCATGGCGAAACATTAAAACTATAAGAATGGCTCAGCTCTAGTCCGTGTGTTTGAGTGTGTTGATCATGTGAAGCGTTTGTTGATCTGGGATCGCAGCAGGAGGTCAGATTCATGTTTTCAGTAAAGCTGTAGTTGTGTGTTCGATCAGACGTCCATCATTCGTCCTCCGCTGAGGTGTTTGTGTGTCAGTCATTGTTCCTGAAGGAAATAAAGGCTGTGGCCGCAGCGCTGGATTCATTAGTTGAGTGGATATTTGAACTTAAGCAGCTCCTCCATTCCATTACGCCACTTTACATTATTCAGCCGCTCATTCTCCACATATTACACAGACAAGCTTTAACATCACTCAACTCTGATATTTTAGTATCAGTGAGATACTATTATAGTTGATATTCATATTTTGAATTAAATTTGATTTTTGAAAGAAAGTTCTGTTCACATGAAGTTCAACATGCTGTAAATGCAAAACAAATTCACTTGTTAAATATCTTTGCAGGAACGATGCATGGAATATGAAGGCAAATATTGTCTTAAGCATATCCTATATTTTCAGAAATTATGTAAAATAAGAAAAAAACTAAAATTTTCTTAGCCAAAACATGCATTTTCTGTGTAAACATGCACTTGACGAACGCGTTTATATATTTTTGTTTTCCACCTATTTTTAAAGTTTTATTAATTTTGTTGTATTTTTTTATTTTTTATAAATATATTAATTAATGTAGACATACTTTTTTATTTTAGTTTTATTTATTTTAGTACAAGTTGAAAATGTAAATGAAAGAAATGCTTTTATTTCAAGTTAAAGTTATAGTTATTTGAGGAATCATTCATGTCTGTAGCAGTGTTATTTATTTTTAATATACACTCACCTAAAGGATTATTAGGAACACCTGTTCAATTTCTCATTAATGCAATTATCTAATCAACCAATCACATGGCAGTTGCTTCAATGCATTTAGGGGTGTGGTCCTGGTCAAGACAATCTCCTGAACTCCAAACTGAATGTCAGAATGGGAAAGAAAGGTGATTTAAGCAATTTTGAGCGCGGCATGGTTGTTGGTGCCAGACGGGCCGGTCTGAGTATTTCACAATCTGCTCAGTTACTGGGATTTTCACGCACAACCATTTCTAGGGTTTACAAAGAATGGTGTGAAAAGGGAAAAACATCCAGTATGCGGCAGTCCTGTGGGCGAAAATGCCTTGTTGATGCTAGAGGTCAGAGGAGAATGGGCCGACTGATTCAAGCTGATAGAAGAGCAACTTTGACTGAAATAACCACTCGTTACAACCGAGGTATGCAGCAAAGCATTTGTGAAGCCACAACACGCACAACCTTGAGGCGGATGGGCTACAACAGCAGAAGACCCCACCGGGTACCACTCATCTCCACTACAAACAGGAAAAAGAGGCTACAATTTGCACGAGCTCACCAAAATTGGACGGTTGAAGACTGGAAAAATGTTGCCTGGTCTGATGAGTCTCGATTTCTGTTGAGACATTCAGATGGTAGAGTCAGAATTTGGCGTAAACAGAATGAGAACATGGATCCATCATGCCTTGTTACCACTGTGCAGGCTGGTGGTGGTGGTGTAATGGTGTGGGGGATGTTTTCTTGGCACACTTTAGGCCCCTTAGTGCCAATTGGGCATCGTTTAAATGCCACGGCCTACCTGAGCATTGTTTCTGACCATGTCCATCCCTTTATGACCACCATGTACCCATCCTCTGATGGCTACGTCCAGCAGGATAATGCACCATGTCACAAAGCTCGAATCATTTCAAATTGGTTTCTTGAACATGACAATGAGTTCACTGTACTAAAATGGCCCCCACAGTCACCAGATCTCAACCCAATAAAGCATCTTTGGGATGTGGTGGAACGGGAGCTTCGTGCCCTGGATGTGCATCCCACAAATCTCCATCAACTGCAAGATGCTATCCTATCAATATGGGCCAACATTTCTAAAGAATGCTTTCAGCACCTTGTTGAATCAATGCCACGTAGAATTAAGGCAGTTCTGAAGGCGAAAGGGGGTCAAACACAGTATTAGTATGGTGTTCCTAATAATCCTTTAGGTGAGTGTGTGTGTATATATATATATATATATATATATATATATATATATATATATATATATATATATATATATATATATATATATTCAGTAATTTTTTGCATGTTTTTCTGATTTTTATTACTTTAAATGTCTGTATAGTTGTTTTTTCAAATTAATGTTTATTTAATTTTTTGTTATTTTAGTACAAGTTAAACAACAAAAAGAGAAATGTTGCCTTGTCAACTAGCTGAAATAAAATAAGTTTGTTTATTTATATTTAATTTAAATTCAGTCAATGTTTTAGTTAACGATAGTAACCCTGCTTCATGCTGGAGCTTATCTTCACAGATATTACGTCCTGTTCGGTCAACGATGATAAATGACCTGGACAAAAGCGGCTGAATGGGATGATAATATGTGGAGACTGTGTGTGCGGCTCATTTAATGGCAGGAGATCCGCTGGGAAAAACCATTTATTCCAGGAATTAAATACATGTTTGTCTCACATTGACTTCATGACACTGGATTGAGATGGATTGGTCTTAAATGCTCTTTTGTGTGTTTTTACATGATATTTTTCATGAGTTTTGTCACTGAAACTATGGCTGGGCAATAAACTTTAAAAGATTAATTAAATATTTAAAATGTAATCAAATGAAAATATAACAATTCTTTTACATTGCATTAGTATTGTTATTATTATTTTTTTATTTATTTTTTGTCATATAAGATGCTGCACCAAATAGCTGTATAAATTACAACATGGTAGTTTAGCCTTGTTCAGTCTTTGAATTAAGATTATTTTTCTTGCCCCATTGGCAGATTTATTTGCTTGTTTTAAACAAAAACTAACAAAATTTTGATAATCTAATTTTTTTTAAATAATAATATAATATCTTAAATAATTTTACTTGTCCAGTAAATGCATCTTGATTCAAGAATGTTTAGATATTTATTCTAGAAAACAAGACAAAATACTAAGTAAGAGAATCATTTTTGGCAGTGTGGGTAGTTTGACGTGAACATGAGCGTGTGTTTGATGTTGTTGAGGGTATTTGGAGGTGTTTGGAGGATGCTGGATGGCTGATGTTGTTTGAGGGTTCATAATTAACATGAACGTGTGTGTGTGTGTGTGTGTGTGTGTGTGTGGATGCCGACGAGGGCTTGGACGCTGATGTTGGTTTCTAATGCAGGTTCTCCTGTGGCTGATGTGATAACACCTCTTTGTTCTGCTCGTCTCACACAAATACTCCAGGCCTTCAGATCATTTTTCATGGTGAGCTGATGCTCATCTTCTCCGTCAGGAATCCTCCAGGGCCGTTTTAAAGTCAAAACTTCCACTTTGCGATATCAGAATGCAATTTGTGGCGTCTGGAGCGTAAGCTGCTTTAGCGCTGCTGTTTATTTTGCAGCGGCGGAGGGTTTTATCTGAAAGGGAGCGTAATCCTCGCGGCAGGCGTTCGGCGCTGAGATGTTGCTGACAGCTTTGAGTCTCTTTGTGTTTGAGCGTTGAGAAAGGGCTCCTGTTAAACCCCAGGAACCTTAGAACCTCCGGCCGTGAACTCCAGAAATCATCTGCACACACATCAGTCTAAACTCAGAGAATATGGAGACTTTACTGAGAGCTTTCAAACTTTTTTATTAACAGAATCTGGAAGCATCAATATATTAAATCAATTAACCACTGGTCTGTGATTGCAAGAACTGTATTCTTCAATAAAACAAAACGATGCTGCAGTGATAACGTGTTTTTGTAAGTTGAGCATTACTCTGGTTCCCTTGAAGGATTTCTCTATTGGCTTAAAATAAGCACTGTGACCCACAGAAATGTATGATTCTTACATGTTTTGTTCATCATGATAATCCTCACAAACAAACACAACTTTCATGAATTTTGAAGCCTATCAGCAGAAGTGAAAAGCTAAACGTAGAACTACACCGCGGTCACATGACTTCAGCATCACCAACATTCAGCTCCCGACCACTCTTTTAGGCTTTATTTTAGGGCCACTAACGACTATTTTTATTTCGATTAATCTAACGACTAATTTTTTGATTAATCGATTAATCTAAACGATTACTTTCCCACAAAAAATCAACAATTTTACTTAAAAATATTTTATTAAACCAAATGAAATCCAAATGTCTATGAAATCCTTTTTTAAAGCAAAAGTGAAGTGCAGCATAGAGTACAAGAAGCACGTGTCCATCTCATAATCACTGAATCAGTTCAGTATTACAGTGAGAGAATGACATCATATCCACCTGATCTAGTCTAATAATAACATAATCATCAAACAACACTGTTTAAAGGAGTATTTACCAGAAATATTATTTACCAGAATTTATTTAGGTGAAAAATGTAAATGTGCAGTATTTCTGAAAAAATACTTTTTTTTAAATATAAAATCAATTAATTGAAGATGCTTTTTATTATTAAAATTTAATGGAACAATTAAAATGGAATCCAGAAAATAATGGAAAACAGAATTTGGTACAGATACAACTGAAAAACTCAATTAATTAATTTTTGATTAATAAAATTTAAAAAACTGAAAAAGAAATAACTATATATATTGTTTTGTAGTAATAAAAATGGATTTAAGTGAACAATAGCTTTTAAAATGACTTAACCCCTTAACTGCCCCCCCCCTTTGAAATCAGACTTGAAAGTGCACTATTTAAAGTTAAATTGTAATAATTCATGAATGCTCCTTTTAAAGAAGACAATCAGCAGATTATTGCAGAAGTGAAATAATAAAAAAAAAATTTTTTTAAAGTTATAAAAGTTTACATTTACTGTAAATAAGATGTACGATACTATTATTATTATATATTATATAAAATAAATATTTTACAAAATATGCTTTAATCCAAATTTGGCATAAAATTAAAGCCATATGTCTAAATAAGTTGTGTTCCAAATTTGAAGTTGATCTAAAAAGAATTGCGGTTCCTATGTCATTTTGTTTAGGCGTTACACCACAAACAGCCACCGGGTGCCATTCAAAGTTTTTTTATGCACTTTTCTGTCACAAATGTATCAATTTCTCTCTCACTCTTACTCCTATCACAAAATAACCAAATATGGAATCTTGAGACTCAGACTTTCCGATGATATGTATCTTGTCTAGATTATAAAAAGTTTTGATTCTATAAGACCGTAATATATTTGGAGTATGACACCTCCCACTAAGGGGGAGGAGCCCGCTAAAAGATTTTAAAGTACCATTTCTATGGTGACGCAATGTCCGATTTCAAAATGGTTTGCACAGTATGAATTTTGAGATTTTAAGCTTTCAAATGATATATAATATATGATGATTACTAAAACATGTGATAGGAAAAAAAGGAAACGAATAGAATTTGTGTGTCGAAGGTCAGAGCTCCTGTTGTGGTGTATATGTTTTGAGGTGCGCTCTTGTCATAAATTAATCTATTACTGCTCCTACATAATTTTTAACAACAAACAGTGGTAAAATATCTATATAGGAGTCTTGGACCTTTCCAGCGATATTTAGTTTGTCATGATTAGATTACGATTTAATTGTAATATATTGAAGTAAAGTTAGGCGTCCCGTATACAGGACGGTGACAGTTAATAAAGTACATATATAATAGCAATTATGCAATAATAATTAGTTCAAATAAAGTATCAAAAGCAAGAAACATATGGTTTTATTGAACAAAACTGTTAAAATATATAATGTATTATAAACAATAGAGCTAATGTAGATTACGCATTACAACAAAGGCCTGATGATTATTTTTACACATTACTGTTTAATATTGACCAAGCACCATTTAATTCAAACGTACACTTAATCTTTAATATTTGTCCATCTCTTTAGGACAGAAATGCTCCAGCTGCTGTAATTATATGATTATGTGGAGATCTATCCGTGTAACTCAGAGTGAGGGTTTGAGCTTTTATTTTGAAATCTCGATGTATTCTCCTGTGTTTGTGTAGATTTATAAATGATTTACCTCACAAATCTGATGAAATGGCACACGTTGTGTTCCCAGATGAAGGTTATAATAAACCCAAACTCAGAACAGCATGCAGAGATGAGTTTGAGACGCTCCTCATGTAAATAAGAGTTTCTGTGGAGCTGCTGTGAGACGCACAAACTTATCTACACGCATGGAAATAATTAAAGAGCATATACTGTGTGAACTGCATCGCATATCATTATTTAATTAAATCATAGCTTTTCTGAATTCACAATTATGCTTAATTATGATTTTTAAATGGGTTTAATGTCATGCAGCCTTGGAAAATAGCCTAAAATGTGTTTTCTGGATTCTCGTCCGTGAAATGCGTCACTTCCGGTATTTTGCAAAATGAAGCCGACGATTTTTTAAAAATCGACTAAAAATCAACGAATCGCGACAGCCCTACTTTATTTAAAAGCTTTTCCCTGAAAGTTTGAGTTAAGCTCCTTGCACACTGAGTTTTTTTCATATTTGTCATCGTTTCCTATCAAAATGCTTGCTAAGGATGCAAAAATGCAGAAAATCGAACCTGATCCGGATGAAAGTTCAGAGGCAGTCTGTAAACGAGATTGACACAACATGAGGTCGTATTTATTTTATAATGTGATACAATTTTCGACTTAGTGTGCAAAGACCTTTAGAATTAAGAGCTGGGCGATATGGCAAAAAAAAAAAATCTTGATTCTTTGTAAAAAAAAAAAAATGTCAGAACATTGAACCAATTCAAGATTACTTTAAAACATTTTTTAAATATTTAACTAGTCAATTTAAGAACTAATCTACAGCATCATCCAAGTAACATTCTCTTTATTGACCATCTGGTTAAAGACGTTTCTGTTCACATGAAGTTCAACATGCTGTAAATGCAAAACAAATTCACTTGTTAAATATCTTTGCAGGAAAGATGCATGAAATATGAAGGCAAATATTGTCTTAAGCATATCCTACATTTTCAGAAATTATGTAAAATAAGAAAAAAACTAAAATTTTCTTAGCCAAAACATGCATTTTCTGTGTAAACATGCACTTGACGAACGCTCTTTTGCAGCGTCAATTCAAAACCATGATTCATCAGTTTAAAAAAATAAAATCATGGCAAAACATGACATTCAAATTAATTGATAAATCAGGGAAAATTCACTCAGCCCTAGTTTGCAAGAGCGCAATTATAAACTCTGAAAGCATCTAGTGAGTAGTTGAGTTTACCTGTTTGCTTTGATGGCATTTATTGTCCCAACAACCTCCGTAGTGCCATTTAACATGAAAATATCTTGAGTTTTTGTTCAACACAGACCTCGTTTCATGTATTTAAAAAAAAGAAAAGAAAGAAAACCTATTGATTTCAGGCCAGTGGAACCGGAAGTGCTCAAATGCAACTTGTTTACTATTTTGGCCTAAAAACTTTTTTTGTACTATACAGTTGTTGATGAACTTCACATGTGTTTTTAGGATTGTAATTAAGCCCTGCGGCTCTCTGGATCTAGAGATTGACATGAGATCTACACAAGATACCAAAGTCTCAACATGAACTCGATCATTTCTCATCAGATGAGGTGATCTGTCCTGTATTTGTTTTATTCCTCTTGAGGACTTTAACTTAACTTTAATATGTATATACTGATGTTCTCTCTAAAGCACTTTAAATGATGATCACGTATAATGTGGTTGTGAGCAGTAAAGTGGCATCATTTTCCTCTGTCCTGAATAATGATTGCTGCTATCGTTGTTGTTTTGTCTCTCAGTCCCACGTCTCTATACGTCACTTTCTATATTCTCCTCATGAGCACTCCAAATTAGCACCAATTATTCTAAGTGTAAAATTAAATTACAGGCTCTAATGAAGGAGTGGAGCTGCTCCGTAACTCTGCATGCGGATCACGTAACCCCACAATTCAATTGAGATGCTTTTCTCCCGCAACACTGTTTTGCCTCGCAGCGAGACAATGACTGCGAGTGCAACCTTTGAGAAACGCAGACCTGTGATCTATGACGCCAGACGCTCAATTAATGAGAAATCTCCATTAGAAAATTGCATGACACAGCTGATATCAGGAGCGGCTCGTCACAAACGTCTCCTGACGCGGTAAAGAAATGAGATATTGAACAGCTGTCGCTGTGGGAAATCTCTCGGAGAGAAATATGAGACCAATGCTCCTGTGTGAACCAGTTTTATTTCAGCATCATCACCTTTTATTCCAGTTTGAGTTATTTTAGTGTTTTAAAGTTACACTAAATGAAAATGAGAAATTATGCTTTAGCAACAAGCTGAAATAAAAGAAAACATATTTCATTTAAGGTTCATTTATTTCAAGTAACAAAAATTAAAAAAATATGTTTTTCTTCATTTTTTGGTTTTGTTATTTTATTTTTGTACATAACATTAAACTGAATGAAAATGAAAAATGGTCCGTGTAACGGTTTGCAGTTCTTTGTTCAATTTGCAGCATCAAAATTAACCAGATAAAATTTGGCTTCAAACTTTCATTTTTCGTTTTTTTCAAATACCTCACAAACGAATAATTGTCTCTCTGTTTGATTTTCCAGTCTACAAGTTTAGGTTGTGGCATCCGAATAAGATTTTTGAACAAACATAAAACATGACTCGTTATTCTGATTTTCCATTTTTTGTGTTTTGCGCTCGCGGTTGGTCCGTACCATTACTGCCGGGGGACGGACTGGGGGATTACTTTAAGCCTGCAGCGGACCCAGAGCGCTGCCGCTTTAATAAGTTGCAAAAAGTTATTGGCTACTGTGACTGTTAACTGTGACTTTACAGATTTTCTGTACGATGTGTGAGTGGAGTGCGCTTGATGATTACGAAAGTATAATCCGCAGGTTAGTAGAGGAACTGCAGCTGATACAACTCATCCATCTTTTGGCCTTCTTGAATGATGTGTGTCCACGCCCAGTCGTTGACAATGATGCAGATTCCGTAGCTTCTTCTGTCAAGAGCGCGCACCGCCACCTACTGTTCCAAGTGCAAATGCCTCTCCTGACATTTCTTCAGATCTTTTTTCTGATCTACTGGACTGCTTGTGCAATATTAACTTTTTTTTCTTTCTCATTACCCCTTTTCTTTCATATATCGTTCTGGTATTAAACACACCAGATAAGCAGATGGGATTACTAGAAACTATATTGGTGCTGGTTGGAGCTAGAGCACCTCTGTTTGAAACCTTTTGCTAACTCATCTGCAGCTTCTTTTCTAGAAATCCCTTCATGTGCTGGTACCCAGTAGAATCTGGCTGTCCTTTAAAGGCATACCTATTTCTTTAATCAGATCTTTTCTGAGTGATTTCCAAGGATTGTTGTTAATTATGATGCTGAAGCAGAACATATCACTACTATGTCATGCTTTGTTTAATCTATGTTAATCTATGTTTATTCTTGGTCACAGTGTTTATCTTAAACCCTAGTTAAACACACCTGAAAAGAACAGAGATAGTGCTCAGCTAGATCTTCAAATATAAATTAAAATGTATCTAACATGAGCATACATAAAAATGAGAAGTGCATTTATAGGTGAAGTGAAGTGACATACTGTCAAGTATGGTGATCCATACTCGGAATTCGTGCTCTGCATTTAACCCATCCAACGTGCACACACACACACACACACACACACACACACACACACACACACACACACACACACACACACACACACACACACACACACACACACACACACACACACACACACACACACACACACACACACACACACACACACACACACCCGGAGCAGTGGGCAGTGGGCAGCATTTATGCTGCGGCGCCCGGGGAGCAGTTGTGGGTTCGGTGTCTTGCTCAAGGGCACCTCAGTCGTGGTATTGAGGGTGGAGAGAGCGCTGGACATTCACTCCCCCCACCTACAATCCCTGCCGGCCGGAGACTCGAACCCGCAACCTTTGGATTACGAGTCCGAATCTCTAACCATTAGGCCACGACTTCCACGATTTATAGAACATAAGGCACTTGCATTGGTAATTACACACAAAATATTGGATAAGAAGTAGAGATCACAGTCCTCTAATGGTTTAACAAATAAAAGGGGAACAAATGTGAGCACAGCTGTCATTTATAAGGCATGTGAAGGCATGAGATTTGGTGGATGGATGGACTAAAAGGGCTTAGCACTTGCTCTAAAGATGCAGCACAGAAACAAAGAACACTTTTAAATATCACCTGATTTAGCTAGGAATCAGAATATTATTTGAAAACTACAGTGTGTTGGAGCAGGAATGTAACTAATCTCTGAACGTCTGTGGCCTGGATTAGACGGCATTTCTTAAATTTGGAATATACGCATATTCCTGTTGTTCTTCATGGCTGTATATTCTGTCCCCTTACCTTAAACATACCCCTATAAACATAAAACAACTTTGTGCATTTTTTTTGGTTTAATAAAAATATGAATAAAATAAATAAATAAAACATCATTCTGTATAAACTTGTTTCCCCATGGGGACCTAATTTAGGTTCCTACGGAGACCCATGAGTCAGTGCTTATTCAAGTTGCAGTCCCCATCGGGATAGAAAAACCCGAACACACACACACAAAATATAGCCTATATATTCTCTCTCCATATAGGCGGAGGTTGACCAAACTGTTAGTGTAATCGTTTAACAACGCACATTAGATGCCAGTCTTTTTAGGCAAGTATACCAGGTAATGAGTGTCACGTCATGAAATGTTTTTAAAACGACTGAAACTGTGTAACGTGATCACAATTTAATAAAAATATTGTAAGTTAGGCCTATTAATTGTAATGATTATTTCAAACAACGAATAAATTGATAAAGCGAACAAACAACAAAGTATCCTATCAAGGGAGCTTTTTGAAACTCCCAATCAGACCACTGTTTCGAAGCGCTTCAATCGGATCGCGAATCAGTTGTTTAAACGGGACTTTAAAGCCCGTATTGCGAACAATTTGATTTAAACGGGACATTAAAGCAGGTCGAATCATTTGATTTAAACGGACATTAAAGCACGTATCCTGAATCATTTGATTTAAACGGGACATTAAAGCATTAAAGCATTAAAGGTCCCCCCGGCAAATCGCACCCTACCTATACATAAAGCGGCAGCGCTCTGGGTCCGCTGCAGGCTTAAAGTAATCCCCCAGTCCGTCCCCCGGCAGTAATGGTACGGACCAACCGCGAGCGCAAAACACAAAAAATGGAAAATCAGAATAACGAGTCATGTTTTATGTTTGTTCAAAAATCTTATTCGGATGCCACAACCTAAACTTGTAGACTGGAAAATCAAACAGAGAGACAATTATTCGTTTGTGAGGTATTTGAAAAAAACGAAAAATGAAAGTTTGAAGCCAAATTTTATCTGGTTAATTTTGATGCTGCAAATTGAACAAAGAGCTGCAAACCGTTACACGGACCGAAAAATGTAGCTTTTTTCTATTTTATTGTAAGTTAATGTTTAATTTCAAGTAATGAAATGTTTTTTTTAATGGTTTTAGTTTTAGCTAATGATAATAACCCTGGTATGATTGTGTGTTTAAATATCGTGATGTGCGGTGTATTCTCGTGATGTGCGGTGTATTCTCGTGATTTGAGGTGTATTCTCGTTATGTGCGGTGTATTCTCGTGATTTGAGGTGTATTCTCGTTATGTGCGGTGTATTCTCGTGATGTGAGGTGTATTCTCGTGATGTGAGGTGTATTCTCGTGATTTGAGGTATATTCTCGTGATTTGAGGTGTATTCTCGTGATGTGCGGTGTATTCTCGTGATGTGAGGTGTATTCTCGTGATGTGCGGTGTATTCTCGTGATTTGAGGTGTATTCTCGTTATGTGCGGTGTATTCTCGTGATGTGAGGTGTATTCTCGTGATGTGAGGTGTATTCTCGTGATTTGAGGTGTATTCTCGTGATGTGTGGTGTATTCTCGTGATTTGAGGTGTATTCTCGTTATGTGCGGTGTATTCTCGTGATTTGAGGTGTATTCTCATGATTTGAGGTGTATTCTCGTGATTTGAGGTGTATTCTCGTGATGTGTGGTGTATTCTCGTGATTTGAGGTGTATTCTCGTTATGTGCGGTGTATTCTCGTGATGTGAGGTGTATTCTCGTGATTTGAGGTATATTCTCGTGATTTGAGGTGTATTCTCGTGATGTGCGGTGTATTCTCGTGATTTGAGGTATATTCTCGTGATTTGAGGTGTATTCTCGTGATGTGAGGTGTATTCTCGTGATTTGAGGTATATTCTCGTGATTTGAGGTGTATTCTCGTTATGTGAGGTGTATTCTCGTGATGTGAGGTGTATTCTCGTGATTTGAGGTGTATTCTTGTGATGTGTGGTGTATTCTCGTGATTTGAGGTGTATTCTCGTTATGTGCGGTGTATTCTCGTGATTTGAGGTGTATTCTCATGATTTGAGGTGTATTCTCGTGATTTGAGGTGTATTCTCGTGATGTGTGGTGTATTCTCGTGATTTGAGGTGTATTCTCGTTATGTGCGGTGTATTCTCGTGATGTGAGGTGTATTCTCGTGATTTGAGGTATATTCTCGTGATTTGAGGTGTATTCTCGTGATGTGCGGTGTATTCTCGTGATGTGAGGTGTATTCTCGTGATGTGCGGTGTATTCTCGTGATTTGAGGTGTATTCTCGTTATGTGCGGTGTATTCTCGTGATGTGAGGTGTATTCTCGTGATGTGAGGTGTATTCTCGTGATGTGAGGTGTATTCTCGTGATTTGAGGTGTATTCTCGTGATGTGCGGTGTATTCTCGTGATTTGAGGTGTATTCTCGTGATTTGAGGTGTATTCTCGTGATTTGAGGTGTATTCTCGTTATGTGAGGTGTATTCTCGTGATTTGAGGTGTATTCTCGTGATTTGAGGTGTATTCTCGTGATGTGCGGTGTATTCTCGTGATGTGCGGTGTATTCTCATGATTTGAGGTGTATTCTCGTGATTTGAGGAGTATTCTCGTGATGTGCGGTGAATTCTCGTGATTTGAGGTGTATTCTCGTGATGTGCGGTGTATTCTCGTGATTTGAGGTGTATTCTCGTGATGTGTGGTGTATTCTCGTGATGTGCGGTGTATTCTCGTGATGTGCGGTGTATTCTCGTGATTTGAGGTGTATTCTCGTTATGTGAGGTGTATTCTCGTGATGTGAGGTGTATTCTCATGATGTTTGGTGTATTCTCATTATTTGCGGTGTATTCTCGTGATGTGCGTGTATTCTCGTGATTTGAGGTGTATTCTCATGATGTGTGGTGTATTCTCCTGATTTGCGGTTTATTCTCATGATTTGAGGTGTATTCTCATGATGTGTGGTGTATTCTCATGATGTGCGGTGTAGTCTCATGATGTGTGGTGGATTCTCGTGATTTGCGGTGTATTCTCGTGATGTGCGTGTAATTCTCGTGATGTGTGGTGTATTCTCGTGATGTGCGTGTATTCTCGTGATTTGAGGTGTATTCTCGTGATTTGAGGTGTATTCTCGTGATGTGCGGTGTATTCTCGTGATGTGTGGTGTATTCTCGTGATTTGCGGTGTATTCTCATGATGTGCGTGTAATTCTCGTGATGTGTGTTGTATTCTCGTGATGTGCGTGTATTCTCGTGATTTGAGGTGTATTCTCGTTATGTGAGGTGTATTCTCGTGATTTGAGGTGTATTCTCGTGATTTGAGGTGTATTCTCGTGATATGCAGTGTATTCTCGTGATTTGAGGTGTATTCTCGTGATGTGCGGTGTATTCTCGTGATTTGAGGTGTATTCTCGTTATGTGCGGTGCATTCTCGTGATTTGAGGTGTATTCTCGTTATGTGAGGTGTATTCTCGTGATGTGCGGTGTATTCTCGTGATGTGCGCGTATTCTCGTGATTTGAGGTGTATTCTCGTTATGTGAGGTGTATTCTCGTGATTTGAGGTGTATTCTCGTGATGTGTGGTGTATTCTCGTGATGTGCGTGTATTCTCGTGATTTGAGGTGTATTCTCGTTATGTGAGGTGTATTCTCGTGATTTGAGGTGTATTCTCGTGATTTGAGGTGTATTCTCGTGATATGCAGTGTATTCTCGTGATTTGAGGTGTATTCTCGTGATGTGAGGTGTATTCTCGTGATATGCAGTGTATTCTCGTGATTTGAGGTGTATTCTCGTTATGTGAGGTGTATTCTCGTGATTTGAGGTGTATTCTCGTGATGTGTGGTGTATTCTCGTGATATGCAGTGTATTCTCGTGATTTGAGGTGTATTCTCGTTATGTGAGGTGTATTCTCGTGATTTGAGGTGTATTCTCGTGATTTGAGGTGTATTCTCGTGATATGCAGTGTATTCTCGTGATTTGAGGTGTATTCTCGTGATATGCAGTGTATTCTCGTGATTTGAGGTGTATTCTCGTGATTTGAGGTGTATTCTCGTGATTTGAGGTGTATTCTCGTGATATGCAGTGTATTCTCGTGATTTGAGGTGTATTCTCGTGATGTGCGGTGTATTCTCGTGATTTGAGGTGTATTCTCGTTATGTGCGGTGCATTCTCGTGATTTGAGGTGTATTCTCGTTATGTGAGGTGTATTCTCGTGATTTGAGGTGTATTCTCGTGATGTGCGGTGTATTCTCGTGATGTGCGTGTATTCTCGTGATTTGAGGTGTATTCTCGTTATGTGAGGTGTATTCTCGTGATTTGAGGTGTATTCTCGTGATGTGTCGTATATTCTCGTGATGTGCGTGTATTCTCGTGATTTGAGGTGTATTCTCGTTATGTGAGGTGTATTCTCGTGATTTGAGGTGTATTCTCGTGATTTGAGGTGTATTCTCGTGATATGCAGTGTATTCTCGTGATTTGAGGTGTATTCTCGTGATGTGAGGTGTATTCTCGTGATATGCAGTGTATTCTCGTGATTTGAGGTGTATTCTCGTTATGTGAGGTGTATTCTCATGATTTGAGGTGTATTCTCGTGATGTGTGGTGTATTCTCGTGATATGCAGTGTATTCTCGTGATTTGAGGTGTATTCTCGTTATGTGAGGTGTATTCTCGTGATTTGAGGTGTATTCTCGTGATTTGAGGTGTATTCTCGTGATATGCAGTGTATTCTCGTGATTTGAGGTGTATTCTCGTTGTGTGAGGTGTATTCTCGTGATTTGAGGTGTATTCTCGTTATGTGAGGTGTATTCTCGTGATGTGCGGTGTATTCTCGTGATTTGAGGTGTATTCTCGTTATGTGAGGTGTATTCTCGTGATGTGCGTGTATTCTCGTGATTTGAGGTGTATTCTCGTGATTTGAGGTGTATTCTCGTGATATGCAGTGTATTCTCATGATTTGAGGTGTATTCTCGTGATATGCAGTGTATTCTCGTGATTTGAGGTGTATTCTCGTGATGTGCGGTGTATTCTCGTGATTTGAGGTGTATTCTCGTTGTGTGAGGTGTATTCTCGTGATTTGAGGTGTATTCTCGTGATGTGCGGTGTATTCTCGTGATTTGAGGTGTATTCTCGTTATGTGAGGTGTATTCTCGTGATGTGCGTGTATTCTCGTGATTTGAGGTGTATTCTCGTTATGTGAGGTGTATTCTCGTGATTTGAGGTGTATTCTCGTGATGTGCGGTGTATTCTCGTGAATTGAGGTGTAGTCTCGTGATTTGAGGTGTATTCTCGTAATGTGTGGTGTATTCTCGTTATTTACGGTGTATTCTCGTGATTTGAGGTGTATTCTCGTGATATGCAGTGTATTCTCGTGATTTGAGGTGTATTCTCGTGATATGCAGTGTATTCTCGTGATTTGAGGTGTATTCTCGTGATGTGCGGTGTATTCTCGTGATTTGAGGTGTATTCTCGTTGTGTGAGGTGTATTCTCGTGATTTGAGGTGTATTCTCGTTATGTGAGGTGTATTCTCGTGATGTGCGGTGTATTCTCGTGATTTGAGGTGTATTCTCGTTATGTGAGGTGTATTCTCGTGATGTGAGGTGTATTCTCAT
This sequence comes from Barbus barbus, assembly GCF_936440315.1. Taxonomy (NCBI): domain Eukaryota; kingdom Metazoa; phylum Chordata; class Actinopteri; order Cypriniformes; family Cyprinidae; genus Barbus; species Barbus barbus. The sequence goes on from NC_136756.1 coordinate 30,478,792, forward strand.
GATGTTTGGTGTATTCTCATTATTTGCGGTGTATTCTCGTGATGTGCGTGTATTCTCGTGATTTGAGGTGTATTCTCACGCACATCACGAGAATGCGGTGGTTTTCTCTGTGAATGTGTCTGTAAGCGTGGGTTCAGGTAGGTCTCGTTTCTGCTGATTAGTGAGGTTTAACTCAGATGAGGGTGAGTGACTGAGAACGAGTCTTTAAAGCATCAGATCCAATTAAGAGCAGCTGTAAGGAAGCTCAGGTCGACTCGGGCTCTCTGCGTGTCTGCTCAAAGTGTTGTTTTGATGTATCAGACGTCACACAGGAGCACGGCTTTTGCGTTTCTCTGCTGAATACTAGAGATTCACAGAGAGTTTGAGTGCAGGTTAAAGCTGCTTCAGTGCGTTTGTGTTTGCCTGAAGCACAGTTCATTCATTCTGATCATGATTTTAGTTTGAGGCCTCAGAGCTTCTGCTGCAGGTATAACAGGATCATTAAGCCATCGTTCCTGTCGTGTGTTCATATTGCTGTCATCGTGTGTGTGTGTGTGTGTCACTGTCACTGTGTTTATGAAGCAGATTTATTGTTTAGTTGTTTCTGTCACCTGATGGTCAATCTAGTGCTGATCTACTGTAGAGCCCTGTGAAAGATCCCAGCTCACACATTTAGGTTATAAAAATGTTGTAGGAACATTGTTTTGAAATCTTTCTAAAGCATTTAAATGTTTAGTTTTCTTGCTGTGATTATAATGTTATTTAAAGATTTAATTTATCCAAAATATAATGTTATTTGAATGTTTATTTTTAATATTCTAAGAACACGAAAATGTCCAGTTTTCTTGTTATGATTAGAATGTTATTTAAAGGTTACAAAAAATGTTTCCTAGAACGTTCTTAAAATTCAAATAACATTATGAGCACGTTCAGAGGATTTTGATCAAAGAACGTTTTCTCTTAAAGGAGCACTGCGTAAGTTCTGAAATTTCTAACAGTTACTGACACCAGTGGCCGTTAGAGGAACTGCAGCCATTCTCATGCTTGTTCTCGGTGCGCACTAGATAAGGCTTTTTTTTATTTTATTTTAAGCTTACGAGGAGTTTCCGTGGGTGTCTGGGTTGTGCTGGAGGCTGGTCGCTTCTTTCCGTCCGCAGGGTCCATTTCAAACACTACCGCTAGTGATTGCCGCTGTAGACGAGAACGCGCATGACATCACATTTTGTGAATTTTCAAAAATCATTAGGATATTAAGTAAAGATCATGTTCCATGAAGATATTTACTAAATATCCTACCGTAAATATGTCAAAACTTAATTTTTGATTAGTAATATGCATTGCTAAGAACTTCATTTGAACAACTTTAAAGGAGATTTTCTCTATATTTAGATTTTTTTGCACCCTCAAGATTCCAGATTTTCAAATAGTTGTATCTCAGACAAATATTGTCCTATCATAACAAACCATACATCAATGGAAAGATTATTTATTCAGCTTTCAGATGTTGTCAAGTCAAGTCAGCTTTATTTATATAGCGGTTTTAACAATACAGATTGTGTCAAAGCACTTAACAGTATCAAATTGGAGGATAGCGTGTCAGTAATGTATAATAATAAGATTAAACACTCAATTTTCAGTTAAAGGCATTTCATTATTGAATTCAGTGATGTCATTGTCCAGCTCAGTTTAGTTTAAATAGTACCTGTGAAATCAAATTGACGATAATCGCTAGAAATTAAGATGATGTATCTCAATTTCAGAAAATTGACCCTTATGACTGGTTTTGTGGTCCATGGTCATATTTTACTGTAAACTATAGAATGTATTACAGTTTCCTCAAAAATATTGGGTACTGGGTGTCTGACATTACTGTAGTGTAACTGATTTTTAACTCCAGCTCTGTGATGAGGACTCTCTGTCTGTGTCTGATATGTAGATGTGTGTCTTCTCTTGCCGGCGGGTTCGTGTGGTGAAAGCAGCATGAGTTATTTATTCAGCGGCGTGTGATGAAGAGCAGATGAACCAGCCGCTGCGTTCGGCCCTTTCCTAGTAAAATCTGACTTTGAGCAGCTCACAGAAACAAGGAATTCGTCCTTCGCTCTTTCATTTGTTTGTACTGGTCAATATTATGTTAACCAGCTTCTAGTTTAGTAACACAAGTGTTGTTCTCTTCAGGAGGGGCAGAAACATCATTTACTGGCATTTCAATTACAGGGCAGCTCATCAAGCGCTGCTTTAATTAATTACAGACTGTGGTTGCGAGCGAGACCCACCTGGTGCTCACATGACGCTCGATCTGCTCTCACTGCGTCTGATCAGAGCCGTCCATCATCAGTCTGAGTCTGAGAGATCACATGATCGTCAGGTGTGTGTGTGTGTGAGAGAGAGATTTGTTTTGTGATACCTGATGTGTTCACTGCAAAAAAATATTTTCTTACTTAGTATTTTTGTCTTGTATTCTAGTGTAAATATCTAAAAATTCTTGAATCAAGATAAATTTTGTCTTGTTTTCTGTAAAACAAAATAAAAAAAACAAGCAAAAACATCTGCCAATGGGGCAAGAAAAAGCCTTTGAATTAAGATAATTTTTCTGACCCGATTGGCAGATATTTCTGCTTGTTTTAAGCAAAAACTAACAAAAGTTTGATTATTTCTTTTAGAAAACAAGGCTTAATATCTTAAATCATTTTACTTGTACAGTAAATTCATCTTGATTCAAGAATGTTTAGATATTTATACTAGAAAACAAGACACAAATACTAAGTAAGAAAATCATTTTTTGCAGTGGTGATGGATCCTGGATTATGAACACACACATGTACGTTCACTATATAAACAAAAACATTGCATAGACTTGCACATGCTATTATAAACAGATAAAATGTAACACTAACAAAAAACTTCTGCATTTTTATAATTGAAAAAAAAAAAGATTTATTGTTATACTGTTTTTACGAATAAGGATGTCCACAAAAGGAGGTTTTAGGGAGCAATGCACTGAAATTTCAGCAACTGAAATTGTTTTGCTGAAACTGCAATTTTCAGTTTCGACTGAAATAGTTTTATGGCCAGAATCATTGACTGAAAGAGTTTACTACTAGTTACAGCAGCAAATAAACATGAATAAATCAGAAAAACTCACTGAAATGAATCATGTGAATCAATCAGCGATTCAGCCGCAGAAAGACATCAATAAAACAGCTTGAGATCAATAATATCACCTAACATCACATTTACCTCAGAAATCACAATCAATGTCCATAAACTAAAAAATTAACTCTAGACAGGAGCATTTTGATAAATATATGCACTATATTACATATTCATGATATTTTTACTTAACCTGTGGTTCAATATTTAATGTATGATTGCATAAATCTGTCAAGAAAACAAGTTTTTATGCCACTGTTTGAATGTTTATATTTCATCAACAACTTGGAGTAGAAACCTAATTGTGTTATTAAAACCATGACATAAAAACTGCCTTTTGTGCAATTTAAATGTTTGTACATATTAAATATGATTAATTAATTGAATGTTAACTTAAATTCAGACTAGGTTTGTACATCCTGAATTGTTTTTTTAAATTATTATTTGTATAGCGCTTTTCACGATGAAAATCGCTGCAAAGCATCTTTACAGAAAGTTAAAGTTTCTACATTATATTTAGTAGTAGCTTATCAGTGGTGACTGTCAAGTTGATGTGCATATGGTAGAAATGTACAGTAAAAATCATGCAGCTAGTTAATGACATGCAATCAAACAGACTGTGAACACTATTAACTGCAATGATTATATGTTGTGATCAAACTTATTGCAAAATGTGGTAGTTTTGTATGTTGTTCGAGGGTTGGCATCATCTGCGGTCCTCTTCAATCCAGAATTTTTATTTTGGTGCATCACTAGTTTTTGAGGTTTAGTTCGTGTCTTGGTATAAACACCAAGGCTTTTCACGTGATCTTATCACATGTGTGTGTGTGTGCCATTCAGTTATGGCCGAACCTCATCTAGTAGCTCACAGACTCTACTGCAGAAACAAGAACCTGGGAGAAAATAACGTGCTTCAGTCTTTTTCTACTTAAATGCATAAGCATTAGGTCATGGGTTCGATTCCCAGCGAATGCATGAACCCAGTGATGTGTGGCTTGAATGCAGTTTGAGTCTCTGCTAATAAAAGTGTCTGCCAGATGCATGAATGTAAAGCGTGAGGTTTGATCGCTCTATGTCTCTGAGCCATCGCTCACACATGTTTTTCTCCAGTGCAGCAGGATCTGATCTGCAGTGATTTGTGGGTAATTTGTTGCACAAGGAAACTCATGCGTCCCTGAGAGCATGCGAGGTCAGAGGTCAGCGTGTAAATCAGAGCGCCGTATATCAGTCCATCCCATCGCTGAGCTCATTCTCTTACAGGCTGAGGTTCATGTCAGCAGTTCTCTCAGGTTACCCATGATGCTCAGCGGCACGATTGATCTCTGACGCATGTTCTGCTAAGCCAATTAAAGCAATCTGCTGATTAGGTGTATGTGTGTGTTTCTGCAGGCTGAAGTTCAGAAGTGATCGAGCGGAGCGGCAGGACTCAAACATGCGGTCGCAGGCCTTGTTGCTGTATTTCACGGTGCTGCAGACGGCCGGAGCCGCTTTCCCAGAAGACACCGAGCCAATCAGTATTTCACACGGCAACTGTGAGTAACTGCGTCTCATCTCGTCTTGTTCTCATCCCACCATCGTTTTCTCACTGCAGCTCTGTGAAATGTGATCCTGGTGGCCAGAGAAATGTTATGATGAAAATGTTAGAATGTTATGTTCTCATTCTAGTGCAGAGTTTCCCAAGTTGATAAAAAGCTAATAATGAATTAACTTAGACACTACAGGCAAAACCAGTGTTTTTTCATGCACTTGTCAGTTTGTCTATTCTGCTTCCATATCATGTCTCTTCTTTCAGACTAGTGGAAAGAAAACATCCAAAACACACATTTTAGAAATACACTTTATTTTATTGCACTTTATTTGCCTCTTTCAATCTCAATCCATATCTTTAACGAGTTTTTTCTCTTACAAAAAGCAAACTTTTTTATTTATTTATTCCTCTCTATATTCTGAAGGTTTGTTCATATTTCATTCACACTGATTTGTACAGTATTTTACTCCTAAAAACATGTGTTTGTTTGTTTTCTGTCTGTTGACAGTATTTTCTGATTTATGGAGTGAAAATAAATCCAGAATCCCCATCCGGAAAAACTCTAACTCTAATATGACAACAAAATCTAATTATAATTATGGACTTTATCCAAAGTTCAGATTTATTCTCTTGAAATGCATGCAAATTAGTGCATATTTAATTAGAAGATGCCTCATTTTCATATTTTAACATAACATTCAGAAAACTTGTGATTACATTTTTTTTTCCGTTCTTAATGTAATAAATCAGCTAGAGAAGTATGATAATGTCTATTATTGTTAAGCTCAAATGAACATTTCTACCCTTATTCACCTCTGGTGTCTTGCCTTAAATCATCAAAATGTACAATTAAAATAAATTATTGAAAAATAAAATCAATTAAAATAAAGCATTTACTAAAAAGATGAACCATTTTGTTTAGCTGCATATCATGCGATTATTGTCCGACATCACAGAGCTGTGAACATGAGATAAATGATTCAAATATTAACTTAACTCTTACTCGAGGAGGATTCAAGTCAATGTTCGCTCAGTTTGGCCTGTTTTCCTGAATGATTGTGGTGTTGAAGAGTGTAGCTCTGCTGAAGGTTTATTGTCTCGAGTGGATTCACAGCTCTGTAATGAACTGAGCTTTTGCCACGAAGCGTCTGCGAATCAAACTCTGTTCCACTTCCTTCCCTGTCAGATACCAAACAATATCCAGCGTTTGTGGGACACAAACCGGGAAGGAACAACACGCAGCGGCACAAGCTGGACATTCAGCTGATCGTCATCATGAACCGGACTCTCTATGTGGCCGCGAGGTGAGTTTGCTATTTAAAGATCGTCCCGGTTATTAGCAGACACTGGTAAAGAGCAGATTGAGCAGATTGTTGGCATGGTAACCAGCAGCCCATTCACAGCAGCACATGTTCAGAGTCAGAGAGCCAGCGGCCGTGAGAATCAGACGCTCATCAGTGCTTTACAGTCATACTTGACAAGTTTTAGTTTCTTCATTTGCTCTTCCATGAATTAAGTCCTTAAATCAGAGCCGAAAATCTTAAAATGTTAAATGTTGCATGAACTGCAAAGCATGAATATCTTCATCGGTCTTTTTGTCTTGTTTTCCAGTACAAATATCTAAACATCCTTAAATCAAGATACAGATGCAGAATGAAGATATGGAGTCTTGTTTTCTGCAACATTAAAAACATTAAACCATAAACTTGAAATAAAATAAAAAATAAATAACTTAAGCATGTCATTTCAGTACTGAAATAAAGAGGATATAGATATTTATAGATATATAAAAAAAAATGGACAAAAACACACAACAAAATTACTTTTACCCAAAATTTAAATAAAAACGAATAAAAATATTTATAAAAATTAATTAATAAATATTATTAAAAATAATCAAAACAAAATAAATAATAAAACAAAATAATAAAAACAGTAATAGTATCTCTGATATAAATTAACACTGGTTATTAGTTGTATGTTAAGTTATTTGTATATAAGTTTGTGAAAATGTGTTTCATTTATTTTTTACAATTTCTTTAAGTGTCTTAAAAAGTCTGACATTTATCTTCATAAATCCTGCAGAAACCCTGATTTATGTTTCACAACAGGACCTTCTAAATCTAATTATTTTCAGGTCTTCTGGTGTCTGATTGTTCTGAATGTGTGTGAATGTTGTGTTTCTGCCACCTGAACTAATAATCATAAGATCTCTTTATTAATTTAACAGCTGTTATGTGTGTGTGTGTGTGTGTGCGTGTGCGTGTGTGTGTGTGCGTGTGTGTGTGTGTGTGTGTGTGTGTGTGATCTGAGATCTTAATTCTCATGATAAACATTGGTGTGTTTTGGCCAGAGATACAGAGCGTTACACCTGATCCCACTCTGATTGATTGATTGATTGATTGATTGCTGTAGGCTCCGCCCACTCACTCTGCACTAATGAAAACGCTGGAGCTCTGATTGATTGATAGCTGGAGGCTCCGCCCACTCAATCCTCCACCGGTCAGATCTCTGATCACTGATTACAGGAGGTTTGAAAGCTCTAGCGGTGGCTCAGTGTTTTTCTGATGGTCAGATCACAGCTCTTTTCACACTTCTGCAGTTTATCTCTCCTGCTTTCAGCTCCAGGCTCTTCTGGGCTTTCTGTTGTTTTGTGGCTTTATTTAGGCCTGTGGTGGCTGATGTGACTCAACAACACCTCTGTAAAAACTGTTTTCTTTGGAATTTTTCTTCAGTTTTTGTTTCTTGAAATCTCAGTGCTACTCAAGAAAAAAAAAACAGTGTTGAAAATACAGCAGCACGGAGAGAAAGAGGAATGAAGTTGTGATCAGTGACCGGTTGCATAAACTGCTTCGATTGCTCTTGAAAAATGAGTCATCTAATTTTTTCTTCAAACCTGGTCAGAACTTTTTAAAGCCAGCTACAAAAGAAATTCAGTTGTAAATTGCTCTAATTTGAGTCCAGAAATAAGACTGATTAACTCTAACTAACTAACTAACTGCTAGTTAGTCAAACTAGATCTTAAGGCATTGTCTCTGTGTAACTGGACCCTGGTGATGTGAATCTAAAACACACGCTCAGAAACCTTTAAATACAGGAGATCTGATCTATGTGCGATCCACACTGATCTGCTGTGTATTAATTATGGATTTAGACGATATTGAGCTGAAGTTTCTCAGAGAGTGTGTTGCAGTGGACATATGAAGCTCACACACAAACAGTTTCAGTTCAGATTGTGCTATAAAGCAGCTGTAAAAGACAACGGAGTCATTATTCAGATCGGGACAGTTCAGATAGGACTGCAGGATGAATCCTATTTTAATCATGATTTCCGCTAGTACTCATTTCTCAATACTTGGGTCAGTTTTTCAAAAACTCTTCACACAGTTCTCCTAATTAACGTTCAGCTTGATACAGCAGTTAATGTCACAATATTGGAAATATTTCTGTTTTAAACCATGAAGGCTGATATCAAGTAACGTGCAGACTTTGCACAAGACTTACGCCGGTGAACGTCTTTACCTCAGTCAATTATACAGAAAATAAAAATAAAAACTGTCAAGACAACGAGATACAAATCTACTATTTCTCTTGTGGCCCGTATATAGTGAAAAAAATGAAACACTTTGCATTAAACAGTTTGTTTTTGAAAGTCAGTGCTTGAAATAAAGCTGCTCTTAAATTTCACTGATAAATGCATAATTATAAGCCTATAAATCATTGTTTAAATGAATAGACCTGTTATAAAAGAACTTTTTAAAAACATTTTCAATGATAATAGCCTAATCTTTTATTATCCTCGCAGCGCGTCAGTTATGCGGCGATGTGCTATGAAATTATTGCGGGGCAAATTAATTGGAGTTTAATAATAAAAGCAACTTAATAATAATAATAGGCATAATAATAATAATAAGAAGAAGAATGGAGCAGGCCTACATTAACTGGAAATGCCAAATCCTCTTAATATTGCGAATATTTTATGCTTTTGACAATATCTCTGGCTATAGTCGACATATGATTTGATGCAACGCTGCGTAAACATGCCTTAATTTCCCTCTTTTGTGTAGATGCCATGAAACTGAAAAACTCATACGGTGTAGGTGTTGAGCTACACTGAATAGTGTTTATAGTATTTCATATTTTAGATTTGGTGTATACTTTAATACAGTATTACTGTAGAAATATTCCAGATTGCTGTCTTATTCAGTTTAGTATTATGTTAGGTTTGAACTTGAAGTTGAACAGTTTTGTAAAGTGTGTATAAATGTGCTTGTAGGTTCGTTGAGTTTTGGTGGTTTTTTGTCATTCGAAAGATGTTTTCACTGAATGCATTTTATGCATGCATTGATAAATGATCCAGTTTATCCACAGATTCTGTTGAGCTTTGCTGTGTGAAGAGTTTTGAAAGTATTGAGGCATGTGATTATCAAAGTCTGTAATTATGGATTTAGTTGATTGCAGACTCTGATATCTGCTCAAGTGGATTCAGACCTCAGTAGATGTGAGAGATAGAGCTGAAGTTTCTCAGTAGCTGTTTCCATCCACCTACTTTTAAGAGCAACACTGGATGGAAACGCCAAGATGCACATCAATTCTAAAAATGAGCATAAAAAACATATGCACACAATTGAGTAGGATCAACTTTTATCCAATAAGAAAAAATGTGCATAAACTGCTGTACGATGGCAACACATTTACTGAATAAATTCCACCAAGTGCATCAAAAAACCATCTCTGCAATGTTAAAGTGGGACTACAACCTAAGAGGCATTATTAAAAAATCCCATCAAAGGCTTTTTTTCCTAAGACGGCTTAAAAAGTTTGGCGTATCTGAAGTTGATATGTTCAGTTTTTATGGATCTGTCATTGAAAGCGTGCTGATTTTCTGAATTATAGTGTGGTTTGGTAGCTCCACAGCTCAGCAGAGAAGTCAGATTATAACTCAGACTGCTTCAAAAAATTTTGGTTGTGATCTTCCAGCTATTGATGAGATCTATGTCTCATGTTTGCAGAAAAAAGGTCTTCCAATGCTGAAAGATCCCTTACATCCAGCCAGACACCTCTTTACGCCTCTTCCTTCAGGCAGACGCCTCGGAGCAATTAAAACTAAGTCTAGATGTTTTCTGAACAGCACTTTATTGTAGGATTGTGCATGCTCTTAATTCCTCGTATCTATGCATCTGCATTTCACTCTTTTTTTAATTGATATGACATAGATGTATATATATGTATAGATGTATTTATGTCAAAGTCTGCTTTACTGTCAATTCTGCCACATGTACAGCACATGCATACAGAGAATTGAAATTGTGTTACTGTCAGGCTCTTGGTGCATACAGATAACACTAACAGCAGAACGTAAAAATACAGATAAATACAGATTAAATATAAATGTGACCGTGGACCACAAAACCAGTCATAAGGGTACATTTTTCATTGGAAAGCTGAATAAATGGTTTGTATGGTTTGTTATGATAGGACAATATTTGTCTGAGATACAACTATTTGAAAATCTGGAATCTGAGGGAGCAAAAAAATCTAAATATTGAGAAAATCTCCTTTAAAGTTGTTCAAATGAAGTTCTTAGCAATGCATATTACTAATCAAAAATGAAGTTTTGATATATTTATGGTAGGAAATTTACTAAATATCTTCATGGAACATGATCTTAATATCCTAATGATTTTTGGCATAAAAGAGAAATGTATCATTTTGATCCATACAATGTATTGTTGGCTATTGTGTTTATGTTTAAAGTGACAGAGCTCAGAGAGTATTCTTTATTTAAACTACATTTATGAATGTATTTTAATGTAATGTATGTTATTATTATTGTTGATGAGCTCACCAAGCAAATTCCGAACAACTAGGTCGTTATGGCAATAAATAAGTCATGTGACTTTGCACAATGAGACAGGATAACTTGACTAACCAGTTTTCATTATTTCTGAAAATGATTATATATAGTGCCAGTTTATCAGGAAGTGACGATTTTGTTCTCTTTGACTCGTTAGATGGAAACAGTGCTTTATTTGCAAATATTTTATGCGATATTCCAATTTTGCACAATTCGAATTCACACACGCAGACAGACAGACAGACACACACACACACACACACACACACACACACTCTCACACTCTCACACTCTCACACACACACACACACACACACTCTCACACTCTCTCACACACACACACACACACAGACAGACACAGACAGACAGACACACACACACACACACTCTCACAGACAGACAGACAGACAGACACAGACAGACAGACAGACAGACACACACACACACACACTCTCACACACACACACACACACACACACACTCTCACACACACACACTCTCACACACACACACTCTCACACACACACACTCTCACACACAGACAGACAGACAGACAGACACAGACAGACAGACAGACAGACAGACAGACACAGCTGAGCTCTGGGTCTGGAGGTGCTCATGGGACATTGTCCACATTCCTCAGGCTGCGGCCGAGGTGTCCCTTGACAACCCAAACCCCCCGTCATGAGAACAGAGAAACGCTGCTCCACTGACCCCAGAACAGCTGAGAGACTCCAGAAGGTTCTAGAGCTGTGTTTGAGGCCTCACGTGTGATGGAGGGCGGAGCTTCGGCGGAGGATTGACAGGTGTGAGACGCATACTAATGAGCTCCTTTCTCTGCGAACACAGAGTGAGAGAGTTTGACAAAAGGCCACCAGATGGACGCGGCCGGCCCGTATGAGAAGCACATTCCTGCACACAAAGAGCCTCTGTTGAGCTGCTGGATGATCGGCACAAACAGTATCAGACCTGCACTCAGTAAAACCCATCAAACGTGAGAGGGCTTGTGTGTTTTAGTGCGTTTGTAGCAGATGCGCATGCTTGAATGTGATGGATTATTCACTTTCTTTCCTTTGGAGAAACAGACCAGAAATCTGGAGCTTTTTGTCTAATCAGATGAAGTCAGTCATGTTTATTTCTATATTGTATATACTTTATACAATACAGATTGTGTGAAAGCAGCTTGACGGATAAACAGGAAAATAACAGAAGAGAATAATAGAAGAGAAACTCAGGGATTGATAAATAGATTCTTGATGGTCATTCTAACAGAATTACAACAAACGTTTCTATGGCTCAGTCCAATCAGCAGCAACAACCAACAGAACAATCAGTGAAAACAACACATTTCAATCATTTCAATCCACTGATGTACTGATAAATCTGCATGATAAATCACATTTGAATTATGATCATGGGTTCTGGTTCTTTGGGAGAACCTTTAACTCTAATATGAGAACAAAATCAAACTTATGAACCTGACTTTATCCAGATTTGTGCTGGAAATTTGTGCATATTAAATTAGAGATTGCCTCATTTGCATATGTGACAGGTATATTTGTAGCAATAGCCAACAATACATTGTATGGGTCAAAATTATACATTTTTCTTTTATGCCGAAAATCATTAGATATTAAGTAAAGATCATGTTCCATGAAGATATTTTGTCAATTTCTTACTGTAAATATATCAAAACTTTTGATTAGTAATATGCATTGCTAAGAACTTCATTTGAACAACTTTAAAGGAGATTTTCTCAATATTTAGATTTTTTTGCACCCTCAGATTCCAGATTTTCTAATAGTTGTATCTCAGACAAATATTGTCCTATCATAACAAACCATACATCAATGGAGAGATTATTTATTGTTATTGTTGTTGATTGGAAGGCATCAGCTCATATAGGCACAAATAAGACATCGCTCTTGTGTCTCAGAGCTGGTGATTTCTTCTTGAAATAATGTGGAATGAGATGTTTTTCTGAAATGTAGTGGAGTAAGAAGTACACTAAAAAATAAAAATACTTTGAAGAAAATCAAGTACAGTAAGACAGTAAAAGATGCTGGTGTGATTGTGATAGAGATGCTCCGATCACACTGACCGCTGCTCGTCTCTCTCATAGCAGGACCGTTTCAGACGTAGATCTGTGTTCAGAAGCGCTCCTTAAAGTTAATGATGCAGGAGACAAAGCTGTTTAACACCGGTCACTAGTGCTGCTGCTGATAGACACGTCATCAAACACTATTCAGTTCTGCTTCAGAAGAGTCCGAGTCTGTGTGGAGAAATAAGAACATTTGTTTCTGACCGTCTGCCCAATTCAACAATTACAATTTATTTTTTATTTTTTTACATTCCACTAATCAACTTAATTTATATAGTGCTTTTAACAATACAGATTGTGTCAAAGCAGCTTTACAGTATCAAACAGTAAAATAGTGTCAATAATGCAAAAGGACAATAGTAAACACTCAAGTTTTAGTTAAAGGCAGTTCAGTTTAAATAGTGTCTGTGTGATCAAGTCGACGATATCGCTGGAAATTAAGTGTCCTTGGAGTGTCCTCCATCGGTGACAGAAATCAGTGACATTGTCTTTATTAAAGAAACAGAATAAGTATCTTGCTAAACTATCTGGTTTTAGAAAGTTTACAGATATTGTCTGCACTGCACACTCGTATCATCTCATGTTTATAATGAAACTGAACTCATCTGCCAGCCATCATTTTCATGGAAAACTGTGGAATCCACTTTTTGAAAAGGAAAAAAAAAATGTTTCATGTTAAATTTCCAAGTCAGATAAAAAAGATCTACTATGGTTTATACTAAAACTTTCCTTAAGCTTGTCTTCAGACCCAATCGTATCATTCTGAATTGTGAACTGAAGGGAAAACATGCATTATTAATGCCATTCTAGAATATTACAAATATTAGCCCTGCATAGATTCAGTCTTCCTGGTATTCTGTAGCTTATATAAACGGATGATGTTAAAGAGTTTTATGTCTGTGTTTGTGACTCAGAGACTGAAATCTGTAGTTTTCAAATCTGTCATTTTTACAAAAGTCTGATGTTTAGATGGATTTATATAACACACGTCCCACTAAACACTCAAACTCTTGGGTTGTTTTGCATAGTAAATGATTTTTCTACGTTTTTCTACATAAATCAGATTATTGGAGTGCGTTTGACAAGAAAATACTATTTCTCAGTCTTTCTACTTAATAACTTTGTGTTTAATTCAATGTCTTTCAGTTTCATTGTAGCTATTTGTTCAATTTTATTAGCAATCTTTGAATCTTTGAAATCTTTGAATCTTCTACACCAGATTGTTTCACTATATATATATATATATGACAAATGATATATTTTTTTTTTTTTTTAGTTTCAGGCTTCAGACAGAAGTTACTTGGTTTTTGCATGAATCTATGACACATTTTGGCTTCCAAACAGCAAAAAAAAATATTTTGTTCCTACAATAATCATGGAACTTAATTATCTAACATTAAAATGCTTAATTTTGTCTTGAAAGTTGCGTTGAAAATGAATTTGGCTCATAAATCTGAGGGCCGTGAGTGCATCAACATGAGTTTCACATCCGCTCTTCATCAGACCTGAAAGTTCTCGGCTGCTCTGCAGTAACTTCATCAGTTCTCACTGAGATCGGCAGTAATTACGCGCTAGAATGGAATATCACTAACGAGTGCAGAGCGACACGTACCTGTGCTGATTGAAATTCATCAGTCAGAAACACAATCGCTGTGTAACTCCGTCAGATTCACGAGCTGATGTGATTAATGCTGCTGGAGGACTGAACGAGTGTTTCTGTCCATCTCTCACACACTTCTGATGCCTGTGATTAATAACTGGGCTTTTCATAACGTTTGAGGAGTTTCATTGGTCTCCTCTGTGGCCTGTGCAACAGCATTCATTTCACAAATGGCTTTTCTATTAGATTGAGGAAGATTCGATTGAATTGAGCTCCTGTCTGAACACTGGATCAGATTCAAAACATGTTCCAGTCGCATGAGATGATGATCTTACACAGATATGAACATCAACATGGCAGCTCAGAATAGAAGAAATGACCAGAACACTACAATTTACTGAGTTACCATTCTGAGCAGCTAATGGCATTCTGGGAAATTAAATGTTGTCCATACTATTTAATTTTTTAAGTGTATATAAATTTTCATCTTTCATTGTTTCACTTTTGCACAGTGTTATTTGTATACTATTATAGTTTTTGTTAAAATTTAAAATGACCTTTTATGTTTATTTTCAGTTTTCATTTTTATTATAGATTGTTTTTTTGTAGTTTGTAACACTTTTAAAATATTACTATTTGTGTATTTCCATTCATTTCAGTGCTTCAGTTTAAACTTATTTACGTTCTAATTTTTACTCACCTGGTTTCATTTTTATTTTATTTCCAGATTTCAAATAGCTAAATTTGCATTAAATGTTAGTCGAGCCATAATAACAACCCTTTGTTTCTAACTAATTTAGCTGAGTTTTAGCTCATTGTAACTCTGCTTTCTGAAATCCAGCGCTGTATCCTGAAATGCTTGCCTCCATTCAAAGTCTATTCAAATTTAAGAACTGAATTTGTAATTCTGAAAATCTTCTCGGTTTAGTTGTGAGTCAGAAACTCTAATTCTAATTAACTTCCATTCAATTCCAGTATGGACCCACTGGGATTAATTTCCAGGGTCTTTTTTAACCTTTTGAAAGGGCAGTTTTTCCATAATTACTTTATTAAATATATCAGTTTTTTTTCATGACAAATACTTAAATTGAAGCAGCTACTTCAATCAGAATCCTATATTTTGTTGCTAATCAAATGTGATCAACATTAACACAAGCCAATAACACAGACCGCTTCTAATGCTGCTCAGTGTTTGCATAAAACCTGGAGCTCAGTATCGAGGCAGAATCCTCACTGTTGATGGATGTTTTTGATATTGTAATAGTGATTATTAATGTGGACAGTCTGTGATACTGAAGCTGAAGACGAATGAAAGTGTGAATATCTTCACAGGGATCACATTTACACGGTGGACATCGAGACGGCCAATACAGAGGAGATCTTCTTCAGTAAGGTGAGTCTGAGGATAGAGTTCTGTCCTCCTCTTAATTACCTGGCAGCAAACGAAGCGAGCGTCTCTGTCTCTCTCTAAGAGCTTTATCCCATCAGGAGCCGCTGTCACGTGGCATGTGCGTGCGTAACCGGCTGATTGATGGGGATCGATCGCAGCGGCGTGTACTTTAATCGTTTGATCCTCCGGGCCGTGACAGAGAGCTGTAATTGAGTCCAATCTATCGATCTGACATTGATCTCCTGTACACAGAAGCTGACGTGGAAGTCCAGACAGGCCGATGTGGACACCTGCAGGATGAAGGGAAAACACAAGGTACAGCCGGATGATGATGATGATGTCACTGATCACACGGCTCTGCTTCTCCAGGAAAATATCTGCTGATTTGCAAAGAAAGGCCTAATATTAACAAATTCGATGATTCAAAAATATCAATTAAAAACTTTCCATGTTTTTTGCAAAATGAAAAAAAAAAAAAAAGTGCATTAATGCACTTAAGAAAATCACAAAAGCAGCCAAATTACAAAAATTGTCATTTTAATTTACATGCTGCAAAGGAGTGGAAAATGTTCAAATACTCCATTTAATGTCAAAGAACTTTACATAAACGCAGGTTTGTAAATAAATGAGCCTTTTTCACAAGATCTGTGATTATCTGTGGTGGTTTAGATGCACTAAAAGCAGAGAAAATCATGGGGAAAAAGTTCCATGTGCAGTTTTTTCTCTAAATAAGAATACAGATTTTTCAAATTATATACATGTATCAGCTTTAATAACTTATCAAAGCAAAAAGTCAGATGACAGAAATATCAGTTTTAATTATAAAGAAGCATTCAAAATGCATTATTTAACTTACAATCTCCAAAGGAGTGCAGAAAAATGTTTAAATACTCAATTTAATGAAAAACAAGTCTACAAAGACATGTTTAGAATTAAATAAGCTTTTTCCCAACAATATCTATAATTTTCTGGACATAATTCTGTCCTTGAAATCAGGATCACAATATAATGCCATTCATGTGAAAATAGGCTGAGAATTGAACAAACAGTTGTGATCTGGCTCAGAATCAGACAGAAATCATGTGTTTGTGGTGATTAAGGGAGAATAAAAGACTAATTGACAGCACAAATGCTTGCAAAAGCAAAAATGCTATGAAATGCATCATATTTAGTGAGAAAGTGTGACATGTTCCAGCAAAACAGACACTATTTTTGGAATCAGCAGCCAAAATTAGTAAGAATTGGATTTCATTCAGCAGATATGATATGATTTTCTCGTCTCGTTCCAGGACGAGTGCCATAATTTCATCAAGGTCCTGCTGCAGCAGAGCGACGACTCTCTGTTCGTCTGCGGAACCAACGCCTTTAACCCGTCCTGTCGGACCTACAGGGTAAGACTGCAGTGTTGGCGTGACCTCTGACCTCAGCCGTGCTGCACATTTGATAGTCAAGAGTCAGACAGTGATGGATAAGAGTGTATGAGTGATTGTTGAGAGGTAACATGAAGACCAGTTCTGAACGATACATGACGATGATACAATGTTGCTGTGGGTTTTTTTCAATGGCTGTCCTTTTTCTTTTTAAATCCAGGTTATTATTCAGAAGAGAACACATCGAAAAAGAATAACAAATGAATATCAAAAATATCTTGGTTGATTTTTGTAGAGTGAAAACTGACTTGGATCTTCAGAAAGCTGGAGATGTGTTTCTCAATTATAATGTCAGAATAAATCTGAAGTCCCTTAAACAACATAGAGAAAAGTCTCAAATCTGAATTATTTCTGATCTGAAAGACCAGAGATGTTTACAATCAGAACCTTGTCTACGATGTTTAATTCAAAACTTCACAAAATGCAATGTGTGTTTCTAAACAGGCATGCTAACATTTATAGAGATCGGCCTGTAGGTGGCATTATAAAAGTTAAACTTTTGTTTTTATAGTAAATTACTTCGAAATGCCAAAAATGCTCATTTTAATCATTTAGGTGGTTACAGGCTTGCTAAATAATTTATTAAATAATATAAATTACCCATAAGTTTCTATAGTTTTGTTTTTCTTTTAAGGAATTTTTATTTTAACTTTTGCACAAACGTTTTCTCAAAAACCTTTTTTTAAAACATTTTTTGAATTTCAGTTCATTTTAATTCTACTTTCTTAAATTTAAATAGCAGTTCTTTTGTGATATTTGTTTTTTACATTTTTGTCAGATGTGAATGAGAATTAATTTAGCTTTCATGTGCATAATGCATTATGCATTGCCTTAAAAAGCGTTTCAAGACATTAATTTTTCCCAACTTGTTTATGGCTGTTAAACCTGTTGAATAAAGCAGCTTTAATTCACGCTGAAAGTGTTGATGTGCTGCTGTATTCTCTGTTTATTGACTAATAATGAGTATTTTTGCTTTATATTGTTACATTGCCGCATTCATTTCTATAGCGCTTTTTATAGTGCAGTTTATTTCAAAGAAGCTTCACAGAAAATAACAGAATCAGTGTTGCAAACTTCATCATAAAGCCGCTCTACAGAAGATAATAGTGTCGTAATTCAGCTCGAGTCAGTTCAGTTGCAGTGTTGGGGGTAATGCATTAATCAGATTACTTTTCTCAAGTAACTAGTAAAATTTACAATGAAATACCTGAGTTACCTTTTCAAATAAGTAACGCCAGTGACTTTGTTTCCCCATGTATTGACTGACAGCTCTCCTGTCCTCATGTTGAAAGAAATCCAGAGTGAGTGCAGAGACAGAAGCTCACTTATTTCACTTTTGGTGTGAAAGGAACTTTATAGTTGCTAAAAATAATTTTTGTTGTTATTAAAAAACAAACAAGCAAACCTAGCCTCGGTGACAAAAAGTAACACAAAAGTAACAATTTATTACTTTCTATAACAAGTAATGCAATTAGTTATATTTTATAAGGTAACGCAATATTGTAAAGCATTTACTTTTAAAATGAACTAACCTAGGGCTGCAAAACGATTAATCGCGATTATATGTGTGTGTGTGTGTGTGTGTGTACTGTGTATATTTATTATGTGTATATATATAAATACACACACACGTATATATTTTTTAAAAATTGTATGTATTTGTATGTAAACACTTATAATAAATAATATAAATAATATTATTAAATATTTATAAATAATTAATAAATAATTTATATATAAATCTAAATATTTTACATATAAATATAACATCTGTTTCCTTGATATATACATGTGTGTGAATTTATATATACATACTAAACATGCACCGTAGACATAGTATGCACACACAAACTTTTATTTTGAATCGATTAATCGCGATTAATCGCTTTGCAGCCCTAAACTTACCCCAACACTGTTCCAGTTGGTGATAGGGTTTTTTAAAACTTGCCCTGAACTCTTAAACTTGTAGGATCCCTGTGTCAGCGTGAGATTGGGACCGTGTGTTTTCTGAGCAGTGATTGGTGAACCGGTTTAGAAATAGTCAACACTCTTCAGCTTTGAGCTCACCAGTGTGTTTGTGAGGGAGCTGGAGAAAAGCTGGTTTTTGCTGTGATGTATTAGCTCTAAACGCTGCTGTTTTCACATTGAGCGGCTGCTTTAGTCTCATTCAGTGTTTTTGCTCGATTTGACCCCATCATCTGCTGCTCTGCAGTCAGTGAATCACAGAATGACCGGAAGATTTCTGCCAGCCATTGCTGTCTAATAACTGGCTCTAATAACTGAGAGATGCTGAAGCATGTTTGCCAAAAGCAGCACTAGCCGCTGACAGATTCCCCCCCACGGACGCTCAGCCTTTGGAATCCCTCGAACAGCATAGTGTCCGCTCTGCTGTCCACGGCTCTGAAAACAGCGTCTGTTTGAGGGCCAAAGTCGTCCCACTTTAATCATCGGCGAACAAATGTTCTCCTGAACGGATGCTTGGATCCGCGGCCTCCTCCCGAGAGCCCATCTGCGGCCCGCTCCGAGCTCCTGGATTTACGGCTGGTGTCCATTACATCAGCTGTTGCCGGGCGAAGCGGAGCGTAACTATCCCAAACATGATCGGAGCGCATGCTTTCCTTCTGACTGCTTTATGGTGGTCTGATGCTGGTCCAGACTGGTTTATACTGGCTCTAAACTGGTACAGAATGTTTTACACTGGCTCTGAACTGGTCCAGACTGGTTTATGGTGGTCTGGTGCTGGTCCAGATTCCAGAATGGTTTATACTGGCTCTGAGCTGATCCAGAATGTTTTACACTGGCTCTGAACTGGTCCAGACTGGTTTATGGTGGACTGGTGCTGGTCCAGACTGGTTTATACTGGCTCTGAACTGGTCCAGACTGGTTTATACTGTCTTTAAATATAAACAATGAAATTAACATTTTAAAAGTTTATAAATATGTAAATAAATAAATGTGTTAATGTTTGTGCTTCTGTATCTGCTGACCAATCTACAGTATTTTTGTCTTTTTTTAAAAAGAAGAACAGCATGTCGTATCTGTAGTTGAGAGGATGTTTCTGTTCGTTTGTGTAGATGTTGCATTCATTTTAAAATGTTTAAATCATTCCCTGACTCTAATTAAATCAATGAAATTAGTACAGTGAGGCCATGATTTAATCAAACGAGGGAACAAGTTGAGTCTTAGGAATGAATTCTCAATATATCTTTGTCATGTGTGGCTCAGTACATCATCCATCTGATTTGTGTTAATAAGTTCTGTTTAATATAAATGAGTTTGTCATTGTACTGTTTTATTGTTGTAAGAATAATAATGAATCCAGCATTTTCAAGCATTGGTTATGTTCAAAATAATGGAAAGAAGATCTAATGTTTGAGATCGAAGTAAACGCTGTATCTGATGTAAAAAGTGCGGTGTAATCGCTAATATCGATTCTGTCTCAGGTTTATTAATTGCTGAGATTCCTGGTTTGCTCTTCCTCGCTGTCATGCGGGAATACCGTGACATTCCTGATCCGTGTTTGTTTCAATGTATTTTGGGAGGAATGTTAATTGGGTTCCTGATACGTCACATGTGAGCGCTCGACTCCTGATTAACCTTCTCCAGAATCGCCAAGATCGAAATAGCCAGCGAAACAAGCGGCCTCAGACAGGAAGAGCTTTAAAAATAACACTATCAAGTGTGTGGAAGTCTCAGACGCTGAAGGTTAGGGTGGGTTTGACCTCTGACCTTTCCCTTCATTCCTGCAGATAGAAAGTCTGGACGCCGTGGGCGATGAGATCAGCGGAATGGCGCGCTGCCCGTATGACGCCAAACATGCCAACGTGGCCCTGTTCGCCGGTAAGACACCGCCGTCATGTCTGAAACGCTTTCATAACGAATGTCTGTCAGAGGAATGCTGGTACTCCCGCCGTGGCTCCCTGTTTCTGGGAAGAGCGTTTGCTGGCAGCTGCTCGTGTGCGGCCGCTCTGGAAACACATGAAACTATTGTGCTGTGGTTAGAGAGCGTCTCTGGGAGTCCCTCCCCGAAATACAGCAGCAAAAATAACCCTGGAGATGGAAAACCCGCATGACTCATTCCTCCATTAGGGCCATAAAACCTTCCATTCGCAGGCCAGAGAAATTTCTGCATTCCCAGCGGCTAAAATAACACCATTATACGCTGCAAAAAACGTTGTTTAGAAGTTAAAAACAGATTTTTGGAGTACGTTTTACAAGAAAATACTTCTTTCTACTTAAAACAGTCTTTCTACTTCAAAATGATGTTTAATTCAATGCGTTACTTGCTGTTGCTTTGTAATTATTTGTGCAATTTCTAAGTGAAAATTGCTTCTGAGTAAATCCTACAGCAAATTCAGGAAAACTAGGAACGTGAATTCAGGAAAAGTTACCTACAAAAAAAAAAAGACTTATAATATGGTCGGGAATGTAGTAAATTATGAATAAATTCATAATTATATATATTTTTTAATTACATAATTAGATATTACAGTACATTGGTGGATATAATATCAACAATTAAATGCAGCCCGTGGTTTATAATTAATATTAATGTGATATTAATCTTTATAGGCGATTTCCTCACAAGCTTATATCGCTAGATCAATTTTGTGTAAATCTGCCTTATTAAAAATATAAATTTTAAAACTAATGTTTATCTGCTTAGTTTTTAACCAACCAACAGTATTTTTGCCATGTTTACAGCAGGTAATGAATTATAAATATGTAAATTCAAAATGAGAATTAGAGATATTATAATAAATTGGTGGATAAAATATAAACCATATAATGAAAATTAATAAAATTTATCAAACGCCTCGGTTGTATTTAATATCAATATGCTATTTTCTCAAGCCAGTATGTCTTTATACATGTACCTTTATATAACTCTAATATATATTAGTGCTGTCAAATAATTAATCGCGATTAATCGCATCCAAAATAAAAGTTTTTGTTTACATAATATATGTATACTGTGAATTATGAATATCAGTCAGACAGTATATTTTGAAAATATTTACATGTTTATACATTTATATTATATATAAATATATTTAATATATAAACATAATATATTTTTCTTAAATATATACTACATCCATGTGTTTGTATTTATATACATAATAAATATACATAATAATACATATTATAATTATATACATTTATATACATAATAAATATACACAGTACACACTCATATATTATGTAAACAAAAACGTTTATTTTGAATGCGATTAATCACGATTAATCGTTTGACAGCACTAAAATTTATAGATATATTTAATAAATTTATGTAAATAAATAAATGTGCTAAAATTTGTGCTTCTTTGTCGTATCTGTAGTTGAGAGGTTGTTTCTGTCATGTGTAGTTGTTGGATTGATTGTGAAGTGTTTAAACACTATTGTTTTCTGCTGTAGATGGGAAGTTGTACTCGGCCACGGTCACAGACTTCCTGGCGATCGATGCGGTCATCTACCGCAGTCTGGGCGACAGTCCGACTCTCCGGACGGTCAAACACGACTCCAAATGGCTGAAAGGTGAGCTGATTTTACCATGACCTGCCGTCACCTCAGCGTTAATCCTGTCGGAGAGCCAGTGTTGGAAAATTACTTTTAAAAGTAATGCATTACAATATTACGTTACTTATTTACTTTTTATGGAAAGTGATGCGATACGTTAAATTTGAGTTACTTTTTAAATCTGGGCAGGACTTGCTTGTTTGTTTTTAATATAAAGTTATTTTACAAACGTAAAAGCTCTTTAACAACAAAAGTGAAGTGAATCCAGCTCAGACTGAAGGAAATGTAGATTCAGGTCTGTACAGTAGAGGGCGCCGGTCAAACTAATCACATGAAGAATATGACGCAGGAGAAGAAAGTTCAACACTATTCAGCAATAACTACAATCAAACACAAATGAGTCATTTTTGCTTATTATGGTTGAATTGGATCATGGAGGGTCAGTAGCAAAGACATTAGTTAATAAAATGGGATTAAATACATAAATTATATTTGTCTTATTTAACATTTAATTGCTGAGGAACACTGAATGTGTTTTAGTGCAGGTGAGATGAGTAAATAATGTTGATATTTAGTCTAGAACTACAGTAAGATCATGTAGATATTTAGTCTAGAACTACAGTAAGATCATGTTGATATTTAGTCTAGAACTACAGTAAGATCATGTAGATATTTAGTCTAGAACTACAGTAAGATCATGTTGATATTTAGTCTAGAACTACAGTAAGATCATGTAGATATTTAGTCTAGAACTACAGTAAGATCATGTTGATATTTAGTCTAGAACTACAGTAAGATCATGTAGATATTTAGTCTAGAACTGCAGTAAGATCATGTTGATATTTAGTCTAGAACTACAGTAAGATCATGTAGATATTTAGTCTAGAACTACAGTAAGATCATGTAGATATTTAGTCTAGAACTACAGTAAGATCATGTAGATATTTAGTCTAGATCTACAGTAAGATCATGTAGATATTTAGTCTAGAACTACAGTAAGATCATGTAGATATTTAGTCTAGATCTACAGTAAGATCATGTAGATATTTAGTCTAGAACTACAGTAAGATCATGTAGATATTTAGTCTAGATCTACAGTAAGATCATGTAGATATTTAGTCTAGAACTACAGTAAGATCATGTAGATATTTAGTCTAGAACTACAGTAAGATCATGATGATATTTAGTCTAGATCTACAGTAAGATCATGTAGATATTTAGTCTAGATCTACAGTAAGATCATGTAGATATTTAGTCTAGAACTACAGTAAGATCATGTAGATATTTAGTCTAGAACTACAGTAAGATCATGTAGATATTTAGTCTAGATCTACAGTAAGATCATGTTGATATTTAGTCTAGAACTACAGTAAGATCATGTAGATATTTAGTCTAGATCTACTGTAAGATCATGTAGATATTTAGTCTAGATCTACAGTAAGATCATGTTGATATTTAGTCTAGATCTACAGTAAGATCATGTTGATATTTAGTCTAGAACTACAGTAAGATCATGTAGATATTTAGTCTAGAACTACAGTAAGATCATGTTGATATTTAGTCTGGAACTACAGTAAGATCATGTAGATATTTAGTCTAGAACTACAGTAAGATCATGTTCACACACAACACTCTGCACTTACTCCTGATTTCTCTCAACACCAGAGCTGTCACTCAATACATCAGAAACACAGGAACTGGTGTGACTTATTTGAAAAAGTAACTCAGATATTTCCTTCTAAATTAAAAAGTAATGCATTACTTTACTAGTTACTTTTCAAAAGTAATCTGATTCTGTAGCTCGCAGTACTTGTAATGCATTACCCCCAGCACTGCAGAGAGCGTTAATCGAGTCTAACCAGCGACGGACATCACTGAGACAAGCTCATCACAATATGCTATGATTTGAATTCATGTGTTGATGCTCACAGTTGCTCTTGTTGATTTCAGAGCCGTATTTCGTCCAGGCCGTCAATTACGGCGAGTTTATCTACTTCTTCTTTCGGGAAATCGCCATGGAGTACAACAGCATGGGGAAGGTATGGGAAAATCATCTAGCGTGTTTTCCTGCTTCAGCGCCGCAGACAGGAAGTGACAGGAAGTGGGCGTATGAAGTATGTGAGGGTTTTTAAGAGATCTCAGGCGCGGTCCGTCAGGACGCAGGTACTAAAAATAACACAAACATTGTCTGCTATCCCAACGACGAGCCCTAAATAGCTTTAGGTCCAGAATTCACTTCCTGGTCTGTGAGTTCTATAAGCAAACAGACTAGTGCATGACAAAGGCTCATTGTTGTGAGTTCAAAGGCAGAAGACGTGAGATTTGAGAGGCTTCAGCGCTCTGATTCAGAGAGGAGTAATTACAGCCTGAGCGTCTCCAGTGAATATGAGTTTCTCCAGTTACTGTACGGACCAACCTGCCAGATTACTGTAATTACAGCAGCCTGACGCGACCCTCGTACTCCACACTAACAGCTCAAATTACAGCAGAATCTATGAGAGCGCCGTCAGCAGGAAGAATATGTCGTCACATTTGTTTCTATAGCTCTTTATACAATACAGAATCAATGATTCAAACTTCATCAAATAAGAAACCAGTTCAAATTTCAGTCATTATTCAAATCAGATCAGTTCAGTAACTGTAAAATCCCATCTGATAGTAGCAATGCATTCAGATCAACAATATTACTGACTATTAATTAGGGCTGGGCATTGAAACAAATTTTATGATTTGTTTTTTATTCACAAGCTTACAATTTGCAATTGGATATATAGGCAATCAGGTCCAGTACATGTCAATTTTTATCAAGGAAAAATCTCTCTCGACTAATGCTGTAAAGTACTATAAACCCTGTCAGTTGATGCATTGCTATATTAAAGTCATTCATAAAATTTTTAATTGTACATAAGCAGTTTGTTATTGAAATATAAACATTTAAACAGTGGATGCCATAACATGTTTGCTCGATGGATTTATTCAAACATACATTAAATATTGAAGACAACAGGTTTAGGGTAAATATAATGAATATGTAATATAGTGCATATATTTATCAAAATGCTCCTTTCTAGAGTTATTTTTTCTAGCTGTTTATGGAGTTTATGGTCATATGGAAATGTGACATTAGATGATCTCAAGCTGTTTTATTGGCATCTTTCTGCGGTTGAATCACTGATTGATCGATTACATGATTCATTTCAGTGAGTTGTTCTGATTCGTCTGATGTTCGTTCGTGTTTATTCACTGCTGTAACTAGTAGTAAAGAGGAAGAGATTACCTGTGATCTGTCAGCAAAAGAGCCACAAAAACACATTATTGATTGGATCTAGTGATAAAACTGACAGAATTTGAAAGCTGATATTTTGTTTCATATCAAAAGTAACAAAGCACAAAGATGTGTCTGTTTATTGGATGGCAGAAGCTACAAATAGTGTTTTATTCACACATCAACGTTCATCAACTTCTTGGGATTTAAGAATCATCAAAATGAGAATTAACTGTGGTAACACTTTATTTTGATGGTCTCTTTTTGAGTTCTGTTGACTATATGTAAACTTTGCACATACATGTCAACTAACTCTCATTAGAGTACTAGTAGACTGTTTATGCTTAATATCTGCTAACTCTTTATTGTGATAGTGTCCCAACAGACATTCTACTGACTATAAGTAACTTTGCAAGTACATGTCAACTTATCCTAACCCTACCAGTCTACTAACACTCTAATGGGAGGTAGTAGATTTGTAGGTGCAATTTTACTTAAAGTCAACAGAATGTGTTTAAGGTACCATCAAAATAAAGTGAAATGGTCTTAAAAATCAAATGAATCAAGCCAAAGGTGACAGGAACAAGAAACCTAAACTCCATCAGGGACAGAAGTGCAAAATCCAGGCTCAGTTTAATTCTTCTTAAATAATAAAATAATTTCTAGTGTTTCTGAGAGCATGATGCAAATGTCAGGTGTGTTTAATGTCTCTCCGATCAGGTGATGTTTCCGCGAGTGGCTCGTGTGTGTAAGAACGACCGTGGCGGCTCTCAGCGAGTGCTGGAGAAACAGTGGACGTCTTTCCTGAAGACGCGCCTCAACTGCTCCATCCCTGGAGACTCGCACTTCTACTTCAACATCCTGCAGGCCGTCACCAACGTCATCCACATCAGCGGCCGCGACGTGGTCATGGCCACCTTCTCCACACCGTACAACAGGTACAGAATTAGGGCTGTCAAAAAAAATATTCGATTTTTGAATATTCATCGAATTTCAAAATAAATTCCACATTTTGTATTCGAATTTTAGGTGTGTGTCATGCAGCCTTATCAGTGGCACACAAGATGCGATGACGATGTAGGTGTCGTTACATTTTAGCCTATCCAGTTGAAGCCATTGGATGCAGCGCAGCTGCGTTGTTCATTCAAAATATTGTTTATGGTAAAACTGAAACCAAGCCCTTTACATAGAACGCATATTTATCGCATTTTCTAGAGGGACATCTATCACCGCTGCACTCGTGTCTCACACAAGAGAGCTGCATGTTTAGAAAACCATGTAAAATTAATGTACAATTCAAACTTTTAAAAAACATGTCTCAAGAATTGATGGCGGTTTTTCAGCCATTTTGACAGCTCTAGAACAGATAACCGCAAATTTACCATCGTTGAGATCCAGCAGATTCCTGTGAATGAACTCATGTTGATGGGAAGGCGACACACAATGACCCTGTTAGTCAGAGCTTCTGTCTCACTCAGATTCACAGTTCATACAATCACAGTCCGGCCCTTGTGTGCCGCTGGTGTCCGAGCCGGAGTGATTCACAGTTTTGTTATTTTGCTGAAAGCGTGTCTCCGTGATGAATGTGTGTTACAGTATCCCGGGATCGGCTGTCTGCGCATATGACATGGTGGAGATCGCAGGGGCCTTCACCGGACGCTTCAAAGAGCAGAAGTCACCTGATTCCACCTGGACGCCCGTCCCAGAGGAGAAGGTGCCCAGACCCAGGTATTCGTCCCACACGCTTCACTACAGTCCAGCTCTCAATCATTCTCCTCGTTCACAGGCGAGACACTGCAGACCAAACCAGTGTTTATGTACTGGGCAGTTTTGAGGTCTATTTTGCTTCCATATCATGCCTTCTTTCAGTCTAGTGGAAAGAAAACATGCAAAACACACATTAAAGTGTTTGTTTTATTGCACTTTATCTATCTGTAGATTTCAATCGCAATCCATGTCTTTAAAGAGTTTTTTCTCTTACAAACAGCAATCTTTGTTTTTATTCCTCTCTGAAGGTTTGTTCTTATTTCATTCACACTGATTTATACAACATTTTACTCATAAAAACATGGAGAAAATGTTTGTTTTCTGTCTGTTGACAGTATTTTCTGATTTATGGACTAATAAGAGAAATCCAGAATCCCTTCTAGAAAAACCTTTAACTCTAATATGACAACAAAATCGGACAAGAATTATGAACCTGACTTTATGCAATATTGTATGGACATCAGTGTATATTAAATTAGATAATGATAATTTGATCAAATGAGGAAGTGTTGTAAGATCTATTAGTTACATTTTTACCCTGTTCACCTGTAGTATCTTTCAGCTCAAACCACCATAACTAGTTATGAAACCATAATGCGGTCAGCAAACCTAAAATTCTGCTCTGACTTATAGAAGCATCCTATAACGTCTGACAACCAATCAGAATCAACTATTTAACGTGTTCTGGGATAATCAACATTAATGCGTGCATTCAAGTATAGTCTTAAAATGATTTAACTAATTAAAATATTTAAGTTAGATTTAATTTAATTTATTTTTTTATTTAAATTAATAAAATTACATTTTAATTAAATATTTAATTTAAATTTATTTATTTTTTTAATATATATTTTATACATTATTTTATTTGAATGTATTTGTCTGTGTTATGCACACACAAGCACGTAAACCTAATTCTCCAGATGCAGCAGCTGATTAAATCGTCTCACTGGACCGTTTTTACAAAGCGAAGATCTGCTGCCATATGGCTCGTCTTTGTGTCATGAACGGCGGGACTATCGCCTGCGCTGATTAATATAAAATTATGTGTTTGTGTGAAACGAGGTCAAGTGTTAATGAGAGTGGCCATGCCAACCACGTCTCAATGTAATTCTGTTTCCTCTGTGCGGGAATGAAGCAATGCATTTCCCATTCAGAACCATAAACCTTCTATATTTATCTTAGGCAGCTGAGATTCATTACAGTGATTTAACCGTTCAGTTCAAGGCAACATATTCATCACAGTGATTTAGGCTCACTGTCATGTGATTATGGCATTAGTTGGTCAGTTCTGTGTTGTTTATATCACTCATGCAGTAGATAGAGATGTTTGATGATCACTGCTGTCGTCTTCAGGCCGGGCGTCTGCGCAGGATCTTCCTCTGGAGAGAAATTCAAAGTGTCCAACGAGTTTCCAGATGAAACGCTGAACTTCATCAAGCATCACCCGCTGATGGACGAGGCCGTTCCTTCCATCGCCAATCGCCCGTGGTTCCTCAAGACGATGGTTCGGTGAGTCGAGTCGGGTCAGAGGTCCTTCTAAGACATGAATTATGCATGGAGATTATTGTCATGCAAATATGGATTGGTGCCCATCTTCATAAGCACTGCTCATTTCCATGGATGAATCGAGTCATTTGCATGCGATTCAGACATGAAGCCTGAGCGATTCATGAGTATCTGGAGATATTTCATGAATCATTATATTATATCAGCTCGACCCTGAAGGAAAGATGATGTTTCTCTCTAAAAAGCAAAGCGAAAGACTGCCGTCTGTCTTCCTATAATGACGTGGATTATGGGAGAATTATCTGTTCTAGCAGAAAGAGACTCTTTGAAACGACGTCTGCTTTCAGTCTGATAAGTTTGTTCATTTGGGTTTGTGTAAATTTGCCCCAGTAAAACCCAGTTATTGAAAACACATTTGCTGAAGAAGCTGTATCTGTTTCTCTCAGCTTCAAAGACTCCACAGATTTTGAAAGATCAAAAAACATGTATAATTTATTTGTCATCTTATTTCCATCTTGCCAGTTTTAATCATCCTGAAAATGTATTTGCATATGGATTTGGAAATTATACATACATTTGATTAACACTGAGATGAGCTGCTAATTGGAACGGCAGTTGCCAGATAACGCCCTTTAATTCCGTTAGCGAGAGCCGAGTCGGAAAACCAATGGAAATTTCATTGTAATAGTGTTCATTTTGTCAGTCATTTTTAATCTATTCTTAGTCCTGTGTCGAATGTCCTTTTTAGTTTTCATCATATATCTGACCCTGCAGCACAAAAGCAGTCATGAGTAACACAGCTATATTTGTAGCAATAGCCAACAATACATTGTATGGATCAAAATTATACATTTCTCTTTTATGACAAAAATCATTAGGATATTAAGATCATGTTCCATGAAGATATTTTGTAAATTTTCTACCGTAAATATATCAAAACTTCATTTTTGATTAGTAATATGCATTGCTAAGAACTTCATTTGAACAACTTTAAAGGAGATTTTCTCAATATTTAGATTTTTTTGCTCCCTCAGATTCCAGATTTTCTAATAGTTGTATCTCAGACAAATATTGTCCTATCCTAACAAACCATACATCAATGAAGAGATTATTTATTCAGCTTTCAGATGATGTATAAATCTCAATTTTGAAAAATTGACCCTTATGACTGGTTTTGTGCTTCAGGGTCACATTTTTCACTTTTTTGTTTAGTCAAGGTTTAGTTGACTAAGGCCCGGTTTCACAGACAGGGTTTAGCCTAAACCAGGATTAGGCCATAGTTCAATTATGACATTTAAGTACTTTTTATGAGAATGCCTTAGAAAAAACATTACTGGTGTGCATCTTGAGAAAAAAAGGCACTGGTTTATTTCAAGATCAGTCAATGCAAGTTTCTTTCATTTGAAACAGCTCAGATTTAGATTTGAGTCTGGGACTAGGCTTAAGCCTTGTCTGTGAAACGGGGGGTATAAATCTGGGAATTTGAGTGCAGTTTTAGACATTGTAGTCCTGTTGCATAATGGTTAGTTAAACTGATTATCACAATTGTTTTCTTCAAAATTATAATGGCGATTACTGATCATGATTGTTGTCGTTTGAGAATTTGGCATAACACCAAGCAGGAAAACATGTGGAGGTCGAGATTTTTTGTTGAAGAAAATAGAGAAATTTTGGATAAAGAGAGTTGATTTTTTTAAATAAATTTTAGTCTTGTTTACAGTTACAGTGTTGAGACACTTAAAATTACATTTTATTAGCCACAGATTCTGTCAATGCTGTTGCTTTGATTTTATTAGATCTCAGCTCAGCTTTTGACTTGGTTAATCAGACTATACTTATCTCTTGTCTAAAAAATTGTATTGGCCTGGGAGGCACTATGTTAGAATGGTTCCGGTCCTTTCTAACGAACCGAAAGGTTTCTGTATGTATTGGACAAAACACTTCTTCCACTACCCCTCTGTCTTGTGGTGTTCCTCAGGGCTCCATTTTGGCTCCGACTCTGTTATATATAGTACCTTTGGGGTTGATTTTCAAGAAATATGGCATCTCTTTCCATGTATATGCTGATGATATTTAGTTGTATCTTTCTTTTAAACAAAATGGAGTAAATGCACTAGGAGATCTGTATGCATGTATCCAGGAACTAAAAATATGGCTTACAGAAAATTGTCTGATGTTAAATGAAGGTAAACCAAAGTAATTTAGTTTGGACCCAGTGATGCTTTTAATGCTAGTAATTATAACCTTGGTCATTTGCATTGGTGGGTTACTCCTTGTGCAAAAAACTTAGGTTTTTGGTTTGGCTCGGGCCTAAAGTTTGGCAAACAGATAAATGGTGTAGTTAAGTCGTGTTTTTTCCATCTTCGTCGCCTGGCTAAAGTGAAATCGTTCTCATTAACAGAGAACTTTGAAAAAGTAATTCATGCATTCATTATTACTCACTTGGACTATTGTAATTCTCTTTATTATGGGATTAATTGTTCATCTATGGAGTGGTTACAATTGGACCAAAATGCAGCAGCCAGGCTCCTGACTGGAACTTGTAAATATCAGCATATTTCTCCTATTTTGATCTCATTGCAGTGGTTGCCGATAAAATTGAGAGTTGAATTTAAAATACTAATTTTGGTTTTTAAATCACTAAATAGTCTTGCACCGGTTTATCTCACTGAGTTGTTGCTTTCACAAAAATCTGTGAGATCAGTAAGGTCGGAGCATTTGTGTCACGTATTCTGTGGGTGTGCCCTGGTTGGCCACCAGATGTCACTGTCTTGTCTGAGCACATGGGTTTGTGTTGTGATTGTTCCATGTGTTCCCCGGTTGATTGTCTAACTCCGCCCTCTTGTTATCTCGTTATTGGTTTAGTGAATTCACCTGTTCCTGCTCGTTTGTGTCCCTATTTATGTTCCTGGTGTTTGCAGTTCTGTTCGGCCACGTTGTTACATGTTGTGTACGGTCAGTCGTGTGTGTTCCTGATTCCTGTTTTTGCCATGCTCTGTTTTCCCCCTCGGGGTAGTTTCTTTCTGTTTTGTTTGTTTTTATAATTAAAACCACCATTCCCCTGCACTTGAGTTCTCGCTTCATTTGCACTGCACGTATCATGACAGAACGTGGCCGACACTGAGAACTCAGCGGGGAATGGATCCACACCATCCTCCAGCCGCTAACGTGAGGAACCCTCGCTACTCACGGATCCTCCAGGTCAGGACGCTGCGATCCCTCCGTCAGAGGGGCACTGACGTGAGGAGATTTGCCCTGACGTTCTGTGAGGCAGCAGAGGGTTTGGGCTACAACGATGCGGCTCTCAAGGACTTTTTTAACCTGGCCCTGGAGGAGCCACTCGATGAGGAGTGGATGAGGGGGCTGGGCCGCTTGACTTTTGGGGAGTTTGTGGAGTTTTTGGCGCATCTCCAAGCGGCGGTGCCCACTCACAGCGCTCCCGAGGCGGCGGTGCCCGCTCACAGCGCTCCCGAGGCGGCGGTGCCCGCTCACAGCGCTCCCGAGGCGGCGGTGCCCGCTCACAGCGCTCCCGAGGCGGCGGTGCCCGCTCACAGCGCTCCCGAGGCGGCGGTGCCCGCTCACAGCGCTCCCGAGGCGGCGGTGCCCGCTCACAGCGCTCCCGAGGCGGCCGTGCCCGCTCACAGCGCTCCCGAGGCGGCGGTGCCCGCTCACAGCGCTCCCGAGGCGGCGGTGCCCGCTCACAGCGCTCCCGAGGCGGCGGGGCCCTCTCACAGCGCTCCCGAGGCGGCCGTGCCCGCTCACAGCGCTCCCGAGGCCGCGGTGCCCGCTCACAGCGCTCCCGAGGCGGCCGTGCCCGCTCACAGCGCTCCCGAGGCGGCCGTGCCCGCTCACAGCGCTCCCGAGGCGGCGGTGCCCGCTCACAGCGCTCCCGAGGCGGCCGTGCCCGCTCACAGCGCTCCCGAGGCGGCCGTGCCCGCTCACAGCGCTCCCGAGGCGGCGGTGCCCGCTCACAGCGCTCCCGAGGCGGCGGTGCCCGCTCACAGCGCTCCCGAGGCGGCGGTGCCCGCTCACAGCGCTCCCGAGGCGGCGGTGCCCGCTCTCAATCCCCTAGTGGTGGCCGAGGATGCCGCAGCGGCGCCCCGCTCCCGGAGACGGAGGAAGAGGCGGAGGAAGGCCTTCTCCGTCCCACAAGGCCAGGAGGCTACCCAGGAGCTCACTGCTGGCCAGGAGGTCGTGCCAGAGCCACCAGTGCTCCTCGCCCTGCCGGCGCCACCCGTGCTCCTCGCCCTGCCGGCGCCACCCGTGCTCCTCGCCCTGCCGGCGCCACCCGTGCTCCTCGCCCTGCCGGCGCCACCCGTGCTCCTCGCCCTGCCGGCGCCACCCGTGCTCCTCGCCCTGCCGGCGCCACCCGTGCTCCTCGCCCTGCCGGCGCCACCCGTGCTCCTCGCCCTGCCGGCGCCACCCGAGCGCCTCGCCCTGCCGGCGCCACCCAGACTCCTTGCCCTGCCGGCGCCACCCGAGCGCCTTGCCCTGCCGGCGCCACCCGAGCTCCTCGCCTTGCCGGCTCTACCCGAACTTCTCGCCCTGCAGGCTCCACTCGAGCTCCTTACCCTGCCAGAGACCGTCCCTGAGTTCACTGCCTGCCCTGTCACGGCCACAGAGGCCGTTTCTGAACTGACTGTCTGCCCTGTCACGGCCACAGAGGCCGTTTCTGAACTGACTGTCTGCCCTGTCACGGCCACAGAGGCCGTTCTTAAAGTCACTGCCTGGCTTGTCCCTCCGGCCCCACCCTGGCCGTGCGCTGGGGTTCCTGTTGGGCCGGAAACCCCCTGGTCCGTCCCTCCGGATCCGTCCTGGTCTCCTGCTCGGCCTTGGTCTGCGGGCCCCCTGCCTCTGCACGGGCCTGGCCCACCATCCCTCCCCCTGATCTGTCTCTTGCCCACCTCCCTTCTTGACATTTTGTATTTTCATTTTTCATGTTTTTGTGTTCTTAGTGTTGCAGATGGAGCATCTGGGAGCTGCTCCTTTGTTGGGGGGTAGTGTCACGTATTCTGTGGGTGTGCCCTGGTTGGCCACCAGATGTCACTGTCTTGTCTGAGCACATGGGTTTGTGTTGTGATTGTTCCATGTGTTCCCCGGTTGATTGTCTAACTCCGCCCTCTTGTTATCTCGTTATTGGTTTAGTGAATTCACCTGTTCCTGCTCGTTTGTGTCCCTATTTATGTTCCTGGTGTTTGCAGTTCTGTTCGGCCACGTTGTTACATGTTGTGTACGGTCAGTCGTGTGTGTTCCTGATTCCTGTTTTTGCCATGCTCTGTTTTCCCCCTCGGGGTAGTTTCTTTCTGTTTTGTTTGTTTTTATAATTAAAACCACCATTCCCCTGCACTTGAGTTCTCGCTTCATTTGCACTGCACGTATCATGACAATTTGATGCTATCCGTTCCTAGGTCCAGACTGAAACATCGTGGTGATCGAGCTTTTGCTGTTGCCGGGCCAACTCTTTGGAACAATCTCCCTGTAGCTATCCGAACAGCACCTTCTCTATACACGTTTAAATCTATGCTTAAATCTTATTTATTTTAAAAATTTATGATGGGTTAAAAATATTTTTTTATTGTGATGTTTTTTGTATCTTGTCTAAATTTTGATTGCTGTTTTGTTTCAATTTCCTGTATAGCACTTTGGTCAACCTTTTGGTTGTTTTAAAATGTGCTTTATAAATAAAGAAAGAAGAAGTAAGAAGACGTGTTTAGTGATGTCAGTCTCGTCTTCGTTCATAGGCATAGTTTTCATGAATGAAATTAAGACTGCATTGTAACCTGTATTCTGTCTCTGGCAGATACCGTCTGACACATATAGCCGTGGATAACGCCGCCGGCCCTCATCGCAACCACACCGTGGTTTTCCTGGGATCAGAGCGAGGAATCGTGCTGAAGTTCTTGGCCAAGATGCGGAGCGGCTTCCTGAACGACAGCCTGTTTCTGGAGGAGCTGAGCGTCTACAACCCAGAGAAGTGTGTATTCCATTAGGACAAGCCGCTCTGTCATTTACACCCGTTTATCAGGTTACAGCGCGTGGTTAGTAAATTAAAGAGCGCTGCTGGTTTGGACCGCCAGGCCTCGCTGAATGATTAAAGCAAACAGAGAGTCTGGTTAATATGTGCTGACGGCCACGTCACAGCGGAATAAACAGGCAAACGCTGCCCACCAGGCTTTTTGAGGACAGCGATGCTGCGTTTAACCTCAACGCTAAAATGTTTAGCTGCTTTATTAGCATTTTACATTCATGCATTTAGAAGATGCTTTTATCCAAAGCAACTTACAAAAGAGGAACAAAGCAATTTGTCTAAGAGCTAACAATATGTTTAATGCATAACGCCAGATTTGCGAGGGAACTGGATGAGGAAGCAAACTGGAGAAGAAGAAAAATGCAGAGAGGATTTTTTATATTAAGCAACACAGCAGAACCACATTACTGTGATTTACCATGTTCAAAACAATATACTGGATTATTGCTTGAATATTGGGGAGATGCGTTTTTATTAACAATGATTATAAATATACACTTATGAATAGTAACAAGCTTTGGTTATTAGCATAACTGTATGCAAAGCAACAAGAAACTTTCAACATGAAGCAAATGTGAGTCTACAGTGTAAAAAAAAAAAGAGGCATTTATAGGATTTATTATAATTTTGTGAATGTGTCGAGCAATCTGGTGTGAATCTGACGAGTGATCTGGTGTGAATCTGACGAGTGATCTGGTGTGAATCTGACGAGTGATCTGGTGTGAATCTGACGAGTGATCTGGTGTGAATCTGACGAGTGATCTGGTGTGAATCTGGTGTGAATCTGTCGAGTGATCTGGTGTGAATCTGACGAGTGATCTGGTGTGAATCTGGTGTGAATCTGACGAGTGATCTGGTGTGAATCTGACGAGTGATCTGGTGTGAATCTGGTGTGAATCTGTCGAGTGATCTGGTGTGAATCTGACGAGTGATCTGGTGTGAATCTGTCGAGTGATCTGGTGTGAATCTGTCGAGTGATCTGGTGTGAATCTTTTGAATGATCTGGTGTGAATCTGACGAGTGATCTGGTGTGAATCTGACGAGTGATCTGGTGTGAATCTGACGAGTGATCTGGTGTGAATCTGGTGTGAATCTGTCGAGTGATCTGGTGTGAATCTGGTGTGAATCTGACGAGTGATCTGGTGTGAATCTGACGAGTGATCTGGTGTGAATCTGGTGTGAATCTGTCGAGTGATCTTGTGTGAATCTGACGAGTGATCTGGTGTGAATCTGTCGAGTGATCTGGTGTGAATCTGACGAGTGATCTGGTGTGAATCTGGTGTGAATCTGTCGAGTGATCTGGTGTGAATCTGACGAGTGATCTGGTGTGAATCTGACAAGTGATCTGGTGTGAATCTGACGAGTGATCTGGTGTGAATCTAACGAGTGATCTGGTGTGAATCTGTGGTGGTGTTCAGGTGCAGCATTGATGGCGTGGAGGACAAGCGCATCATCAGCATGCAGATCGACAGCAGGAGTCACTCTCTGTTTGTGGCCTTCACCTCATGCGTGGTCAAAGTCCCGCTGTCCCGCTGCGAACGTCATGGGAAGTGCAAAAAGTGTGTATGCTTTCTCTCTATTTGAGCTGTTCATGCAGACCACTGGCCTTTCTCCACATTAACCCCTCATGTGTGTCTCTCTCAGGTCCTGTATCGCCTCCAGGGACCCGTACTGCGGCTGGGTGTCAGAGGGTGCCTGTAAAGAAATACCATCTGATCCAAAGTAAGTGGCTCATTCTCAGTCTGTAATTATAGATGGTGCGTGCCAAGCGCTGATGTCAGTCTTCCTTCGCATTGTGGTTTGAGCTGCTGGAGAAAAAAGCGTTTGACCCCAGAAAGCCTCCATAACTCATCTCTTTATTAATATAGCGTATTGAATGCACAGCATGTTTCCGCTGCCATCCTCACGTGAGCTCATCAGCACACATTTTATACGCTGTTATTATTATTTCTGTTCTGATTGAGTTTTCCACTTCAGAAAGCAAGATGTATGGAGGTTATGTGAGACCGGCTTGTGCAATTTCTCTAAAGTGAAGGATTATGGGATACGATCTGTGTCTGTAATTCAAAGGCTTTTGACTTGATGCTTTCCCTGTCGTTTCAGAAAAAGCTTTTTATGAAATGGACCCTGAGAAAGAAGTAGGGCGGCCATCCGTCCGGTTTTAAATTGGACAGTCTGGTTTTGAAATACCATGTCCGCTCATTTGTCTTATGCTTTATACCAGTGGTTCCCAACCTTTTTTTCATGCCCTCCCCCCCACATACACACATGGTAATCTGTTCATTATCAAAATCAGTAACATCTGTAAAAATTGCAACAACCTCCTTTTTTTATATGGTGAAATTTTATTTTTCTGACTTTGAGTTTTATTCAAATTAACCATTGTTCTTCCATAGTAGCATACATTTACATCAGGATAACCAGAGTTAAAACCACACATATAGCACCTCAATACTGTGGTAAAAATGCAACTATATGGTTTCTTGGTGGCCTATTTATATTTAAAACAGTAGTCTAAATACATTTATTATTAATGCACCTAACACTAGCTTAATCACAAATATAGTGTAATTACATTCCATTACTCCTTTAATACACGTCTACATTAATATAATAAATTTGAGATAAATACCCCACATTTCTGCCACAATACCATGGTGCAGTTAATGTTACTACAGTAAATCCATGGTAAACGATGGCGATTTGTAGATTGAAAAGCCTTCTGACTGTATCGTTGTACGCAGTGTTTTTCTGCTGTTTGTCAGCACTGTTTTATCTGGACTTAAGCTATACCAGTTGACTGATATCGACTGATACTAGTCATTTGTGTTCTTCGCTGAATTCAAGCACTTCTCACTGGATCTCACAGCGCTGTTTAGTGGTTGTGTGATCGGTGAGTAAGCACATCTGCTCTAGTCAGCTCGCTCTGCGCCGCTGTTTGAACCGAGCGGATATGGTCCGTGTGCCGCGGTTCAAATGAGTAGTGATGTTTTGTTACGCTTTTCCCGTATAAACATTACATTGAATGTTTATTGAACTTGTTTTTATCAAGGAAAATTATATCGCTATAATTATAGTTATCATTTTATCGCCCAGCCCTACCCCAAAGTATATCTGCTCCCGCGCCCCCGCTGTGAACTCTGGCTTTATATGAAGTACTGTACATTTTAGACACAATATTGTCATTATGGACTGTTTTGCTCCCAGATTAACACAGTGGTGTTTCATTCCTGAATGATTCGAAAATCGAGGGAGTCACTGATTTAATAAGCCATGCATACTAGTATAGCCTACTAATCTTACAATTTTTTACATCTTTCTGTGACATAAGTAGTAAGAGTAGTATGCTAATGCCCCATTCCAAAATCAGCAAGACACTTGTTTCGTTCCTGAATGTACCAGCTCATTAAGACTTATCTCCACACCTACTGGTGGTTTTTATTTCCTATTCAAAGTAACATTTAATTGTTTTTATTCAGTATATTTTATATTTAACACATTAATCTCCTAACATTATGTAGTTGCAGCGTAAATGCATTCATGGCATCTCTGAGCTGCATTAAACAGTCAAAGACTGATTTTGTTGAAATTTATTTAATTTGATTGGTAACTGGTTATTTTTCAGTTTTTATCCTGGCTTCATGAATCCTGCAAAGTGTCCTACGTTTTGGTGTTATAGAAACGGCCAGCCTATAAAACAGCGTCTCGGTGTTTCTCATCTAAGCTCTGTTCATGTGTGTTTGAGGTGTTCTCAAGTTCATCTGAGCTCGGTTTCATTCTCATCAGTGGTTTCATTTCAGTGTATTTCTCTCATCTGTGAGATGATGAATCTCTCGCTGGACGGTTGAGGGTTGAATAATAAATGGCTGCTCTTCATCACAATCCAACCAGCATCAGTGAAACTTCAGAAATAAACATCTGTGTTTTTATTAATATTCACGTCACATTTACAATCCTGTTTTCTGCTTCATTTTCTCATGATATTGTTTGAACGACACATTGATTCACTCAAACATTTATTAATATTGTTTGAAAATGTACTTGAGATTGAAGTCAGTGAGTGT
Organism: Barbus barbus; assembly: GCF_936440315.1. Lineage (NCBI taxonomy): Eukaryota > Metazoa > Chordata > Actinopteri > Cypriniformes > Cyprinidae > Barbus > Barbus barbus. The sequence goes on from NC_136756.1 coordinate 30,517,980, forward strand.
GAAATGGAGGTGTTGAAGTCACTTGCTCACTGCGTGTGTGTGTGTGTGTGTGTGTGTGTGTGCGCAGATGGCCGTTCGAGCAGGACGTGGAACAGGGCAACACAGATGGACTGGGCGACTGCCAAAGTAAGCAGAACCCGTTTATTGAGCGCTGGGCGCTTCTCAGACACAGCTGCACTCACACACACACTCCTGCACTCAACAAGAAGACGCGTTCACACACCAGGAACTACAGCGACGACTGTATTAGTGTCCACCATAACGTTGTTTTTATATGTGTGCTGTCACTTTAAATGCTTGTGCTCTTTAAAGCAGGATGGATTCTGATTAGCTGTCAATGTTTTAATCATTCATCAGCTGGAAATTGATTCCAATAATTTCCATTCTAATAGGAATTGGTTCCTTGGCTTGTGCAAACAGATTTTGCTCATTTTCAAGGTTGTGGCTAGAAGGCATACAACTGAAAGCTAAGAATAAGTTAAATTGTGTTTCATAAACGTCTACACCTAACCCAACCCTAAACCTACCCCTTACAATAATGCAAAAAAAAAAAAAAAGTGTAATTATTGTCGTGCATTGTGACAAAAATGACGCTATATTGATGTGTGCATTCCCAGTAGCCGCAGTTGTATCCCTTCTAGCCTTAACCCGTTTTTTAAATTGCTCATGTGAGATTACATCATTGAACAACAAAACAACTCTGTCGTTATCATTATTGTTGTAGTCTGGGCTTGATATTCTCTTAGAGTTTATTTAATGTTTATTCTAAGCCCGTCTGTCCCTTTAAATGCTTGAGCTCTGTACAGCAGAATGGATTCTGAGGCTGATGATACACGGGGGAACTTTTTGAGCAATTTTGCTGGGCAACTTTGCCACTAAGAATGGGTAACACATCTCTATCTGGATACTTTAGATCGGTCATGGGCCCTGTGTCTCACCTGGTTGCCCACTGACGCCAACATTAACCAAAGTTGCCCAGCAACATTGCTCAATAAGCTGCCCTGTGTATCATCAGCCTGATTGGCTTTCAGTGTTTTTATCATTCATCAGCTGGAAACAAATTGCTCTGAAGGTGATTTCAGCGATATCGCTCAGGTGCCATATCTTTGTCGAAGTTTTGTCATTCTAAAATGAATTTATGCAATCTCAAATTTCGGCTTGGGGTGAAACACTTCTGCATACAGATTTTCAAATTGCAAAATTGGATTTGCCGCTTCAAACAACAGAAATTATTCTGTTTATTGTAAGTGTGCTGCCATTTGTCGTCTATCATTTTCAATGCTTAAGCTCTTTAGAATTGATGGATTCTGATTGGCTGTCAGTGTTTTTATCATTTATCAGCTGGAAAAAAATTATTTGAAAAAAATTCAATTCTAGATGAATTTACTGTACAAGTAAAATGACTTAAGATATTATGTCTGGCAATGGGGCAAGAAAACTAATCATGTTTAGTCTTTGAATTAAGATTATTTTTCTTACCCTATTGGCAGATATTTCTGCTTGTTTTAAGGAAAAACTAACCAAATTTTGATTCTTAAATCATTTCACTTGTCTAATAAATGCATCTTGATTGAAGAATGTTTAGATATTTATTCTAGAAAACAAGACAAAAACACTAAGAGAATAATTTTTTGCAGTGTAGTTTTGATTGTAAATCTTTCTATTTATCGTTATATTATCAGCACTGCTGTGAACAAGTCTTCAGTCGTCTTAAGACACACACGAGTTATTTCTGAGCTCTGTTATGATGCTGTTAAATGTTCTGCTGCTGCAGTTGTAAATGTGTCGTTAGATTAATTCAGTATTAAATGATGTGTGTGTGAGAGAGAATCACATTTCAACCAAATGAACATGTTTTTTCATTTATCTCCAGATTCGTTCGTGGCTCTCAATGGTGAGTAAAGCTCTTCTTCTCTCGTCTCTCATCGTTATCTGACTCTCTGTTGGCGAATGTTTCATTTCTCTGATTGCGTTTTCTTGTAGAGCATCAGCGCAGGCAGCAGGGTGTGAGCGATATTACCCAGAATGCTGCACGCGGTTAGCGTCTCCAGTGTTTCCCGTGTGTAGATGTAGTTAGAGACGCTCTGACCTTTCATTCCCTAACTGGATGGATCTCTGCGCTTTATAGAGCAAAGGATTGTGGGTTAGAGACAGTCGAATGCAAATGACTGTTTACAGGGAATAAACACTCAGGGCTTCTCCCAAGACCCGGCAGAAATTATTCATGAAATACAATCAGGCTAAAAACACACAAACACACACATGATTGACAGCCCTCCCCCGGCAGCCAGAGTGAATCTGATTGGCTGAAGCAGCGATTGTGACCTACATATCACATGCGCTGGTGTTTATTGGTAATATTAGCAATCTTCTCCTGAGCTTCATTAGCGTTTGTGTGTCTGTCGCTCCAGTACTTCATTTATTCTGTGTGTTTGATGTTGTTTTCCCTCCGTTTCCTTCATAAGCGTGTCCGCTTAGCTTTATAAGCACATATTCTTCCGTCTGGACGGCTGGTTTCTCGTTCTGTTTCGCTCCTTGGCTGTTGAGAGCTGATTTTCTCTCGGTTTTCCTCTTGTATGTGTGTCATCGTCCTCGCTGGCTCTTCCTCTGGCTGTGGAAAATGAATTATAAAATAGAGCTGTCACACTAATCTTGCGGCCCGTGGCGTTTCTTAAATAAATCGTGTTAATGACTGCGGCTGGGAGACGCTCGACCGGCACAACACACACAGAGAGAGTTTATCTGTGGATTAACACGAGTTAAACTAGTCCAGCGGTTCACAAACTTCATCAGCCTAACCCCTCTGACCTAAAAGATTTTAGTTCATATTTCAAGAATTGAACATATTCGCATTTTCAAAATATGCCAGTTACTGGTTAACATGACCAAAGAATGTATATAGAATACAAATATATATCATAAAAATACAATATTTCATCCTTTTAAGTATTTTGTTTTTATTTGTTTTTATCTGAAATGTTTATCAGAATTTTTTTTTATTGAATTATTAGCGTTTCTTCATCCCTCAAGAAACTAGCTGTTTGTTAGCATTACAGCTGTATTTAACTGTAGTTATGTCAGATTGATTTGGGTTGGTTTCGTCTTGATCATTGCAGCAGTTGGTTTAATTTCACATGACCGTTTCATATGAGCAAATACACTTAAAAAGAGGCTTTCCTGTAGCTCAAATAGTAGAGCATGGCGCTAGCAACGCCAAGCTCATGGGTTCGATTCCCAGGGAAAGCAAGAGCTGATAAAATGTAAAAACTGTAACTGAATGCAATGTAAGTCAAAGCGTCTGCTAAATGCATAAATGTAAATAAAGGTGCTTCACGATAGAATAACCTTTTTTGTCTAAATGGTTCTAAAAATGTTCCTTTGACTGAATGGTTCTTTGTGGAACCAAAAATGGTTCTTCTATGGCATCGCAGTGAAAAACCTTTTAAGCACCTTTATTTTGAAGAGTGCAGTTAATTTTCAGGTCAGCTGGTCACACGCGAGTTTAACATAATGGAGTTTATTCTGTGATTATGAGCAGTTTACTGTAAATTACTCTGGTAATTACACATTATCAGCAAACAAATCAATCAGCGGACGTGAAATGTTGATTGGAGCGTGAATGATGTGAGATACGAGGTGTGTGTGTGTGTGTGTGTGTGTGTGTGATTCCCCGTGTTTAGTCCTGTCTTGTGTCTCAGATGCAATGTTGATGTGTGCTGTGCTCCAGCAGGCCTCCTGACCACCATCCCTCCTCCGGCCCCTGGGGGCCCGCTGCTCCAGGGCCGTATGGTCAAGCCGAAGGAGGCCGTACCGTCGGGCGATCAGAGCGACCCGTATGTGGCCGTTCCCTCAGAGACACAGCAGGAGAACGCCGGTAAGCCTGGGAACGATCGTCCTGTGGAGGAAAGAGCTGCTTCCAGCGTCTGCTCCGTCAGAACACGAGCTGAGCTCAAACCCTCGCAGATCCGCCAAGATACACCAAACCCTCACAGATCCGCCGAAATACACCAAACCCTCACAGATCCTCCGAAATACACCAAACCCTCCCAGATTCAGATTCAGTTCAGTGTCAATGCAAACAACTCAGTCTAATGACAGTTTTACATGGATGCATCTGGCAGATGCTTTTATCAAAAGCGACTTGCTTTGCATGTAAGGTTAACATTTGATCAGTTCATGCATTCAATGGGAATCAAATTCATGACCTTGTCATTGAGTTACTGTTTGAGATAAAATACAGCATCAATCTCTCATGAGCATGACTGTATTTGGGCTTGACGTGCGACTGAAGGTTAATGTAGAGCGTGTAAGATTATGGGTTTAACATAAATTAGATACTAATGTCGTTTTTATTAGTAGTTTTATTAGAAGTTTTAGTCATTTTTGGTTTCTGACTTTATATATTTATATTTGTATTTATAGTTTTTAATGTCTATATAGTATAAATATAGGCATGCTTAAAATTACACTGGTAAACATGATTTTTGTCTTGTTTTCTAGAATAAATATCTAAACATTCTTGAGTCAAGATGCATTTATTGGACAAGTTAAATTATTTAATATATTAACTCTTGTTTTCTAAAAAAATTATCAAGATTTTGTTAGTTTTTAATTAAAACAAGCAAAAATATCTGCCAATGGGGTAAGAAAAATAATCTTAATTCAAAGACTAAACAAGATTATTTTATATCCCATTGGCAGATATTTTTGCTTGTTTTAAGGAAAGCAAGACATTATATCTTAAGTCATTTTGCTTCTACACTAAATTCATCTTGATTCAAGTATTTTTATATATTTATGCCAGAAAACAAGACAAAAACACTAAAAGAATCATTTTTTGCAGTGTGTGTATATATATATATATATATGTATCAATGTCTAAATAGTTTTTATTATTTTGTATTTCAGTTTTAGTTATTTTAGTACATCAATGTTTCCTTGAGAACTAGTTGAATTAATTATTTTTAAACTATAATTAGCCTGTATTTGACATCATCCCGCTTACAGTATGAGTCTGAACGACAGAACGATTCCAGCATTTATCGGATCGATGCGTGTGATCGAGTGTAACAGATGACAGCAGGGCTGAGCTCATTAGCAGCCAGCAGCGTTTAATTGACATTGATTATCAATAACGAAGCGGTTAATCTCCTGACAGACATCAGTCGTGTCTTTAGTACTGAAGCGATGAAGGACTGACGGTCGCTGGAAGCAGTTCCCGTGTTCAGCACACACACAATGGTGGCAGAAAGCATCACTGCTGACGTATGAGCCTCGGTTGCAGCGTTTACCGCGGTACTGAACTGAGGCTCACACGCCACATCAGCTTCTTCTCAAAGGCTTTGTTCATTTGATGATTGGAATATGGGTTGCTCTGAGTTCTGCTTGAGTTTTCTTTATGATCATAAGCTGTGTGATTATGTTGTTTGCTTTATGATGCATGGCTTTTATATTCACTGCTCTTGATTTTTTTCAGACTTTTGTGGCAAACGCTCTTCCTCACACGGCCAGATATTTCCTTTCTGCTTAACATATTAACAAGCTCATGAATATTCATGCAGGCTCCGCCCCCTCCCTCCTGTGTGGCAGTCATGTGACGGTCAGATGTGCTGCGAACATAATTCACCACTACATCAACAAGAAATAGTCAAGTTTACTGTATTTCTATAGCACTTTATACAATACAGATTTCATAGAGATAAACAGGAAAATAACAATCAATGATGGAATGATGATTTCAGCTCTGCAGAAGACAATAGTGTCATTATTCGCATCAATTCAGATCTCTGTTGATTCAGATTTGGTTCAATTACTGTAAAATCAATTAAATATTAAACAAATTCAGTTTCAGCTGTAAAGCAGCTCTGAAAGACAATAGCTTAATTATTCTCAGTTCAGTGTTGATTTAGTTCAGTTCAACTGTCAAAATGTGCAAAATTCATCATGAAATACAAAAACATTTTGTTTAATGCAGCTGATTTTTTTGCATTGATTTGTTTGTTTTTTTTCCCAAATATTTTGACATTTTAGCCTAAATCCTGATTAGTGTAATGTAAAAATCACAATCTTGTCAATTTAAAAAGAAAAATTATTTAATATATTATTAAATGACTTTAATTTACTAATTTAAATAAAATATATTTATTATTTAAATGGTAAAGTATTTGTGTATCACAGTTGTAGTATTTACACTGCTTATATATGTTGTAAATAGACTGTAAAGACTATAATAAATAAATTAATTAAATTACATAAATGTATTTATCTAATGTGAAAGTATATTTATTATTGCATTACTGTAATGTAAAAATCACAATCTTATTAATAAGGTATTAATTTAATATATTATTAAATTACATTAATGTAAAAAATATATATATTTATTATTTAAATGGTACAGTATGTATTCATGATAGTAGGAGTATTTACACTGCCTATTAATGCTGTAAATAGACTTCATTTTCTTTATCCAAAACAGTTTCTATTTTTTTTTTTCCTGTCGCTTGATTTTGTGGTTTCATGATTTACTGATGTTTTGGATGAAGATGTCAGGTTGAGCTGGTGTTCACAGCACATTTGAAGCCGTGTGTGTGTGTGTGTGTGTGTGTGTGTGTGTGTTCATCCTCCCCTCCTCCACCATCTGCTGCCATTGTGATTCCACAGGACCTTCATCCTCCCGATGGATCGTTCCAAGGCTGAACCTTTAGTGTAGCCACAGCGTTTGACTAACCTTAATCTAGTGTGTCTCGCCCTCCTCCCGCTCTCTCTCTCTGCAGACCTGTGGCTCTCGCTCGCCCCATCCTCTTCTGTGTCTCTAATTTATAGGTCAATTACAGACTCTCTCACACAAACACACACACACACACACACACAGAGAAGCGTCTCTGGGGTTCGTGTTCCTGCTCGCACATACTCTCACACACACACACACTCACTCTCTCTCACACACACACACACACACTCTCACACACACACACACACAGCATCGGCCGTGGCTCAGGAACACTGATGCAGTCAAACACCATGCAGGACATTTGCATTTGTTCTATTGTGCAGCTGGACTGTCAGATACTGAATCAATTATCACATGATTCATATGATTCACACGAGTCTTCGAGTTAAACTGATATATCAGCAGAAACCTTGCTTTTATTCTTTTATACTATAGAAAACTAGATTTTATTTTTATATTTTCATTTTTCATTTTAATATCAATTTGTTTTTTAGTTTAACATGCTTTTGTCATTTTTAATAGTTTTTTCCCCTATTTAAATATTACTATTTACATTTTTATTAAATTCTATTTTATTACATTTTTAATTTCTATTTTAATTCTATTTTATTTAGTTTGTTTATTTTCAGTTAGTAATTTTAGTGCTTCTTTTTAAACTTGCTGTATTTCAAATAATTGTCAAGGCAACATTTCACATTTTCAAGTCTTTATCTAATAATTTTATATCAGCTATATTCAATTGATTAAATGTTTTTAGTTAAGGATAATGACACTGGTGTGCCGATGTGAATATGAAAACAGAACGCAGAAGATATCATGCTGTTCATTGTTGATATTCACATGCAGCTCTGAGTGTGTGTGTGTCTGTGCGTGTGTGTGTGTGTGTGTGTGTGTGAAAGAGAGTGTGTGAGTGACTGTCAGTGTGTGTGTGTGTGTGTGTGTGTGTGTGTGAAAGAGAGTGTGTGAGTGACTGTCAGTGTGTGTGTGTGTGTGAAAGAGAGTG
>NC_136756.1:30528215-30540715 GCF_936440315.1 Barbus barbus
AAACAATGTGTAATTAAATTACAGTTACAAAAGGGTGTTACATCTGAATATTTTCACACATACAGATATGATTGATTTCTTTCATAAATTGCAGTGACTGCTCTAAAATATGAGACACCGATGTTTCAGGACACATGCTTATCCAATAACGGTTGTATTTCCTATTTGGGTTTATGTATATGCTTTATTAAGATTTTTTTCCCAAGGCATTGTTAGATGCCAGTGTTTCCTGTCATAGCTATGCAAAGATTTGATTTCAAAGACAATATCATAACTACACAGCAAAAGTGTATTTTCTTACTCAGTGTTTTTGTCTTGTTTTCTAGTATAAATATCTAAACATTCCTGAATCAAGATGCATTTACTTGTGTATCACTACTGATCTATTGATTTAGCAGTTCAAACAACATGTTTTGCTTCTGTTTGATATTTTGCTGTGATATTTTCTCTAACTCTACAGGATGTACGTGAGCAGTTTCAAATTTGATCAAATAGAAATAACGAAATAAAAATACATTAGCACTGTCAAAAGATTGTAATAAATATCTTGTGTGTCAAACTGAATGTGACACTGATAGTGGAGCGTTTTTCAAAGAATCAAGACTCCAGACATCCAGCTAACAACTTTAGCTTATACAAACCTTAAATGGAGTCTGTTGTTCATGCACAATATTGATTTGTTTTTAGTGGAGTCATTGTAATAATTGCCATTTTAAGCATACTAATGATAATGCTGAATAATATCATGTGTTGTATCAGTTAATGGGAATATTTCAGAGATTTTCAAGTGTCCAAATCTAGTGTACATGCATGAGAACAATCTGAACAGCCCTGACGCGGTCCATCTGCAGCCCTCCGTTTCTCCTGGTTTTGTCCTTTTTATGGCTCTTTGAAGTTGAGTAACAGTGCATTAAGGTTAGAAAGGATCTTCAAAGGTTTTCTGAGTGCTGGCGGTGCTCTCCTCGTCTTCAATATGAAGAGCTTTTAACCTTCAGGAGATGTAGAAGAGTCTTCATCTGTGCTGGATCTCCAGCCAAACGAGTCCAGCTCTGCCGATCACGTCACGTGTCTCTAGCTGTGCTTGATTAATAAACATATGTGACCCTGGAGCACAAAAGCAGTCATAAATAACACGGATACACTGCAAAACATTATATTCTTACTCAGTGTTTGTCTTGTTTTCTAGTATAAATATCTAAACATTCTTGAATCAAGATGCATTTACTGTACAAGTAAAAAGATTTACTTGTTTTCTAAAAAAATAATAAAAATTTAGATCGTTTTTGCTTAAAACAAGCAAAACTATCTGCCAATGGACTAAGAAAATAATCTTAATTCAAAGGCTGAACAAGATTAAAAATTTTTTCATTGGTAGATATTTTTGCTTGCTTTAAGGAAAAACTAATAAAAAAATTTATATACATTTTTTAAGCAAACAAGACATAATATCTTGTCATTTTACTTGTCAAGTAAATGCATCTTGATTCAATTTTTTTTAGATATTTATACTAGAAAACAAGACAAAAACACTAAGTAAGAGAATAATTTTTTGCAGTGTGCATTTGTAGCAATAGCCAACAATACATTGTATGGGTCACAATCAAATTATCAAAATTATACATTTCTCTTTTATGACAAAAATCATTAGGATATTAAGATCTTGTTCCATGAAGATATTTAGTAAATCTCCTACCGTAAATATATCAAAACTTAATTTTTGATTAGTAATATGCATTGCTAAGAACTTAATTTGAACAACTTTAAAGGAGATTTTCTCAATATTTAGATTTTTTTGCTCCCTCAGATTCCAGATTTTCAAATAGTTGTATCTCAGCCAAATATTGTCCTATCCTAACAAACCATACATCAATGGAGAGATTATTTATTCATCTTCCAGATGATGTATACATCTCAATTTCCAAAAAAACTGAGGTTTTGTGCTCCAGGGTCACATATAAAACTAACTGCTCTGAAAATATTGTGGTACTTTTCATGAAAGAAGAGTCTTTCTGACATGAAAATGAATCCGGTAGAGCCGTGTTATTTCTCAAGACGCATGAAAGAGACGCTTTAAAACATCAAACAGGTGAGGAAGAGCGTCTCCTGAGAGGAAGAATGAGAGTGAAGTTAAAAAGAGAGAAGCACCCCTCAGATCTAAACACATGACGGTGTTTTGTCATCTTAGAGAGAGACTCCTTCAGAACATCCAGAGCTCTTCGTACAGCCCACATAAGAGCCACGAATATTCAAAACAATACGAGACTCCGAGTCCATTAAACATCTCTAAAATCTCGACCCACGCTAGCCGTGTGGTCTGTCTGTGTGTTAATGTGTGTGTGCTCCCCACTGAACAGCACTTCTGCCTCGTCTATTAGCTTTTATGAGTTTGCAACAATTGTAAAACATTGGATTTATTTGCCTCTGTGGAGATATAGCAGCACCTGTGTGTATTTTAAATGGCTGATCTGCTGAGGATTTTGTGGCTTGTGGTGTTTGGATGAGCTATTGAATAGATTAAGACATCTGCGCTGATGTGCTCACATTATTTAGCATTTCTCAATACAATAGTGCTGCGATCTCGCAGGACACCTCAATTTTATCTGTATCTATCCACTTTATTCTTCACGTAAAAATGGACGCGGCCATTCATAAATTTGATGGGTCTCGTTTCCAGCTATTTTCAGCTGTACAAAACCACTCATTTTGCTGCTTGATATTTATTGCAAATTGGTGTGTCTTACCATATTTTAGTGTATTATCTTAATTATGACCACTGGTTTGTAATGCAACGGTGTTATTCTTCTCGTTAATTCCCTATGAACCGGAAGTCTTACACATAGGCCTTCCGCGTTTAGGAATAAGGTGGATATTGCAGATTAATCCAGCAGTCCTGATTTTAAGCATGCATCGACATGCAAGTTTACTCGATTCACACAGTATGTGTTTTTGCTTTGAAAAATGAGTGGAATGGGGGAAATATGCAAGGTCTCAAGACGCGTTTTTAAAAAAGTTGAACTTATTTGAACTTGCGTGGCATGTTTTTAGAATGCTGTTTCCTCCAGAAGATGCTGCCATTATATGGGACACGTCCTGGCCAGGATTTCTGTATTTGAGGAGTTCAGATGCAAAAGCCTCTAATTGAGAATTTTTTTTCTAAAATGAGCATTTTTCTCAGGCGCCTGTAAGTTCAGTCATTTCACTTTAATGCCAATGAATAGGTTCTTTTCATTGCCATTAAAAACTGAACATAAACATAGGCGCCCGAGAAAAATGCTAATTTTAGAAGAACATTTTAAATGGCACTTAGAGGCTTTTGCATCTCAACTCTTCATTTGTCTCTGTTTTCCTGTTGTCATACTTGCTAAAGGTAATGATCGACCAATAACATGTAGGCATTGTACATAATCTACCAATCATGGAGCGTGAGAATATATATCACCCCTCAATATATACAATGGTTAGTGCAAGATATTGTAGGAACAAATTAAACAAGAACAACAGTGCAGAATACAGTATACATAGTACTGTTGTATACTATAGGAATGTATATCAGGAAATATGAATAATAAACATAAGTGTAACAGCATAAGATTATATGTTAGGTGTGTCTGTTTGACTTGATTTGCCAGTGCACAGATCAATTGTTGTAGACTGCAAAAAATTATTTTCTTACTTAGTATTTTTGTCTTGTTTTCTAGTATAAATATCTAAACTGGCAGTATCCTGGCAAGGATGTGTCCCGTAAAAATGTTGCGAACGCAACAATCAAACGTATCCATCTAGTGTGTGTTTGAATAGAAAAAAACTACAGAAAAGCAGTGCAATGGAAAAATGCATTCTGTGTGAACGGCCCTAGTTTTGCATTCTACATGAACTTTGGAAATGGTGTCGTTTAGTAACACACTGTGATTCTCTGTTTGCAGGGGTGATCCGCGAGACGTACCACCGAGACCGCGATCAGATGGTTCCCGTCACGCTCCTGGCCATCGCCGTCATCCTCGCCTTCGTCATGGGTGCCATCTTCTCCGGCATCGTAGTCTATTGTGTGTGTGACCACCACCGCCGGCGCGACTTCGAGCTGCCCGGCCGTAAAGACAAGGACTCGGTCCAGTCCCGACGGGGCTCCATGAACAGCGTCACCAAGCTGACGGGGCTCTTCGAGATGCAAGCCAAGGACGGCCGGCCGGAAGCCATTCTGACCCCTCTCATGCACAACGGCCGCTTGGCCAACGGAAAGATGCTTATCAAAGCCGACCAGCACTTAGATCTGACCGCTCTGCCCACGCCCGAATCCACTCCCATGCAGCCCCGGCGCAAACCCAGCCGAGGCAGCCGCGAATGGGAGCGCAACCAGAACCTGATCAACGCCTGCACCAAAGACTTGCCCTCCATGGGCTCTCCGGTCATCCCCACAGATTTGCCGCTGCGGGCATCTCCGGGCCACATCCCAAGCGTGGTGGTGCTGCCTTTGCCCCAACACCAGCATGAGTATGTAGAACAACCTCACCGCGGAGAGCTCGCCGATGACCAGGCATCCACTCTGGAATACAAGTCCCTCAGGAGCCCGGATAGCGAGAGAGCACCTCCAAGAGTCCCCCAGCGAGAGGCATCTCTGGGCCCCATGGTTCCTCAGATGGGCAAGAGGCTAGAAGTGCATTCGTCTGTCTACGGTCGTGGCTATCCCATGAGCTCGGGCCTAAAGAAACAGCACAACACCAACTCATCCAACTCATCCCACATGTCCAGGAACCACAGTTTCCGTGTGGAGACACCTCCTCCGCCGGCTCCGCAGCGGGTGGACTCCATGCATGTCACCTCTCCGCCGCCGATCCTCGGTCTGTCGCGCCATCCCAGCCTGAGTTCATACGGCTCTCTCTCCAGGCATCTCAAGCCTGACGTTCCTCCTAAACCCAATCTGGTGTCCCTTTCCACGAAAGCCAAGTCCGGAGACTCCTGCACATAATCGGGCGGGATGAGAGACGGGGAATGTGAAAGTGCGTCTGCTTTGTACAGCTGTGTGTACAGGAAATGCAACTCACTTTTCTTTTGTTTGTTTTGTATATTTTGTAATACATGTGGAGCTCAGGCTGATGCGTCTCTGTTCCCGGAGGATGCAAAAGGAGGAACTCCGGGCTTTATTGTTGCCAAAAGCACACCGGGAACGGGTGCAGACGCTACGAGAGACGCCACGGTTATCAAGCACTTGGACGCACCGTCCGGAGACGAAGCTGGAGTTTACAATGAAAAACTGTGAAAAGCTACCGCCTGGACAAAGCAATCGAGTTCTGCCTTCGCGCAAGAGTTGAACACGTCTACTGAAAACATCGACTGAATAACACGTGACTGTTAATACTAATAGCGGGTTGTATTTATTTTTAATAAAGTGCTTTTGCAGAGAGAGAGCGTCTCTTTTAGGCTCGACTGAGACGGGAACGATCGTTTTAATTTGAATTAATCTATTTAAAGTCATTAAACTGGAGCCAGTACTTCTGTCCACTAACTCTTGCTAAGCAAAGTCAGAGACGACTCCGGAAGCCTGGAATATTTCTCGAGCCGTGCCAGAGGGGCTTGTGGGTAGAGCTTACAGCCCACAGACAGGAACTCCTCGATCTCACCTCTTCATAGAAAGTCCATCCGAGTGCCATTCTCGCCGCACTCAAGACGCTTTCAGACGGACGTTTTCCTCTCATTCATGTCCAAACAACCCTGTTTTTCTCCTTCCACCTGTAAATTTGTGCCTTACACCCGAGTAGTGAAGCGTTTGTTAGCTGTTAACTGTCGTAGTTCTTATGATGACGTTTGTTTCCCTTGTTTGATTATAAAAAAGAAACAAAAAAACACGTAATTGAAGAATGTAGGTGTTGTCGTCGACTCTGGTCCCTTTGCTAACCACAAATGGCTTTGTGCTTGATTTCTGATTGTGCCAATGAATCGTCGAGTCGGCCCTCTCATTGTGCTGGAAGAATGTCTGATTTTGTTTTCCTTTGTCCTTTTTTACTTTCACAAAGTCAAGATGATGTTTTACACTGTTTGTAGATGACTTGTTGTGTTTCGGGCTGCTTCAAGGCAATAAGAGAAAAACACACAAACGAATCGGATATGACGTTTCTCCCAAACACACACACACACAAGCTTTCTAATGTACATGATCAAACACAGTTTTTAGACAGTGAATACAGGCTGGCTCCTGTGTAGATATGCACTCCAATAATATTAGGAAACAGATTAATGTTTTCAATGTTTGTGACAGATTCCGATTAATATAATTTTCTAGCTCTATGGTTGTGATGTAATACGAGGGATTGTTATTTAACTATTTTGACACACGTTCAGGAATCTAGTTTTGGCTTTGTAGATGTTGAATTCACCCAGTTCTCTGAATCGATCCGCTCCGGCAGTAGCGAACGGAGCTCGAGGTTCCCAAGCTGGTGCCTTTCTAGACGCCACTAGACTCTGGAAGTGGAGTTTGTACTCTTGTATGATATGGTTTTGTCACCGGCCCTCTCCCACATCTGATTCACAGCTAAATATATGTTGTAAAGAAATTCTCTAATAAATGGAAAGTAATAAAAACATTTCAGATTCTTGTCACAGAGCTTGTGTTTTTTGTGAAAGTGAGACAAACGTCTTCATGCCTCGATGAGTGCTTTAGGTAAGCGTCGTCACATGAGGGTTTGGCACCTCCGCAGCAAAGACGCGATTGTTTGGCGTCTCTAACCATGAATAAATACGCCGATAAGAATCGCTCTGGAGCCCCGTGTGGCCCTTCCAGACGCCCGTCTTCAGACGCGATGACAGATTAAATGTTTTTGGAGCATTAAAGGTCTCAGGTGTCCTGTGCCTTTGCCTCAACATGCTCTGTTTGCTCAAGACTCTTGTCTTCACTGTTAGTGAACTTGGTTACTAACTACCCGCTTTGTGTTCTGTAAACAGAGCCTGAATCAGCTGAGATCCACACAATGGCTTTGACCTCCAGAACTCGATTGTTGCGATGCAGATCTGAGCGAACGCCGCTGATTCACAGTCTGAACCTCCAGCATCTGATATCTGCTAATGACCATTTCTGCCGCTGTCGTACTCATTTCACTCGTGTAGTTGAATAAAGCAGCCGTTTAATTGACGTCAGTGTATAACTAATACTGGAGTCAAACCTCAGAGGATCCTGAATAAATCACATTTACTTCCTTTTGAACCCTACAAGCGCTGTATGATGTGAACCTGTCACAGAGAGAATAAGTCAGTGCCTTGTAATAAATCACATTCATAACCCGTGACCTTTCACTCTCAAGATGTTTCACTGCAATCCCTGTTCATATTTTCATTGCAATAAAAGTCAGATTTTAGACACATGGACGCTACAGGCAAACCATTGTGTGTTTATGCACTGGTCAGTGTTGTGATTTGGGGCTTTTCATAACATGTTTGTTTCAGACTAGTGAAAAGAAAATATGTAAAATACACATTTGAGTGTTCATTTGAATTCCAATCCATATCTTTTAAAGAGTTTTTTTCTCTTACAAACACCAAACTACTTCATTTTATTCCTCTCTATGTTCTGAACGTTTGTTCATATTTCATTCACACTGATTTGTACAACATTTCACTCCTAAAAACATGGTGAAAATGTTTATTTTCTGTCTGTTGACAGTATTTTTATTTATTTATGGAGTGATAAAAAGTGAAATCCAAAATCCCCTTTGGAAAAACCTTTTAACTGTCAACAAAATCAAAAAGTTTTGAGCCTGGCTTTATCCAATCTTCAGACATTAATGTGCTGGTAATGTATGCAAATTATTGCAAAATCTACATTTGCATTGACCCTGGACCACAAAAACCAGTCATAAGTATACAGTCTATTTATACATAATCCGAAAGCTGAATAAATAATCTCTCCATTGATGTATGGTTTGTTAGGATCGGACAATATTTGTCTGAGATGCAACTATTAGAAAATCTGGAATCTGAGGGAGCAAAAAAATCTAAATATTGAGAAAATCTCCTTTAAAGTTGTTCAAATGAAGTTCTTAGCAATGCATATTACTAATCAAAAATGAAGTTTTGATATATTTATGGTAGGAAATTTACTAAATATCTTCATGGAACATGATCTTAATATCCTAATGATTTTTGTCATAAAAGAGAAATGTATAATTGTGATCCATACAATGTATTGTTGGCTATTGCTACAAATATACCTGTGTTACTCATGACTGCTTTTGTGCTGCAGGGACACAGTTATGCATTTGGCAGATGCTTTTATCCAAAGCGCCTCACATTGCATTCAGGTTATATAGTTGATCAGTAAATGCATTCCCTGGGAATCGAACCAATGACCTTGCCATTGCTTTCACCACAATCTAATATTTGAGTTACAGCAATATTTGATTAGATAATGCCTCATTTCCATATTTAAACATAAAATTTAAAAAAAAATTATAATTACAATGAATGTAATTGGAGATCTGTTATAGTGTTCAGTCTGTGCTGATGGTGTCAGTAGTTCATCACACACTTTCATGAGACTCTGACTGTAACTCAACCATACAGTAATGATGAAGATCAGCACCAGACTCTATAAATGAACGAGTGAAAGCATTCAGACATGTTTACATCTAAAATGAGCAGTTTTCCAGACCATGTGATGTTCAGACCTCCGGCGTGGAGTAAATCCCTGGACCGCGGCGATGGAGGGATGTAAGCCACGGCGCTCGGGGATAAAGCGGCTGGCACCGGGATCAAAACGAGATGCTCTACTTTGCCTCGGCTTGTAAAACTCTCAGGCATAAAGAGCGTGAAGCTGCTTGAGAAGCGTGAGTTTGCTGAAGTGATACGAGCCGCTCAAATCCCTCCAACCACAACAAAGCCAGACCCTGTGAGCCTGTGTGAACGCGTTTGAGACGTGTTTCTGAGCTCTCAGTCGTGTTTCAGAGAGCAGATCGTCTGTGACAGGCAGCAGAGTTTCTGCTGAAGGTCGTGACCTCGTCTCCTGAAGGAAGCTCGCTTTGAGTCCGCCGTGTTTTATCCCAGAATGCTTCATCTCTGCTGCCAGAAACCAGCCGTTCTCAAATGTTTTATCAGTCTGTCCCAGCTAACAGGGAACATTTTTAAAGTTATATAACTGTTAAATAACATTCTTAAAGTAATGTTTATGGAATGCACTTATAACTGAAATTTGACATTCTCAAAGATGAGAGAAAATATTCTTAGATCAATATTTTCTGAACATCCTTTTGATGTTGTTTGTACTTGAAAATTTTTCATAACCTTTAAAATGTTCAGATTTCTTGTTGTGATTAGAACGTTATTTAATGTTCTTATAATATAAAAAATAAATGTTCAAATAATGTTATATTTGGAGTGAAAATAAAGTTATGAGAACAATTAAGAAACATTTTTGTAACCTTTAAATAACTGTATAATCACAATTAAACTGGGCATTTTAATATTCTTAGAATATTATGAAATAATAATGCTATAATTTTGGATCAAAATAAAGTTAGTAGAATGTTGCAAGAAACATTTTTTGTAACCTTTAACATTTTTATCACAACAAAATCTGGACATTTTAAAATAATGTTCCTTACAAAATTCTTATAACCTAAATTTGTTAAACCGTTTATTTTTATTTATTTTGAAGTTGCCCTGAGATTTTAAGCTAATATTTAAATAATTTATCAACACGTTCCCAGTTCTCTTATTTCATTTAATGGTCACATGGCATGCAGATAAACAAAGAAATATTTCATTTTTTATTGTTTCTGTTTTAGAATTATTTTACATGTACATCTTTTTGATTTCATTCATTATTAGCTGATCAATTATTAGGAAGCTGATCAAAATGAGGAAGATTAGGAGAACATGAGGCGATTCTCAGGTGTGTGAGGCTCAGACTCAGAGCGGTGTTTGTCTCAGAGATCCGCAGGGATCAGATGCGCTGGAGGACAGACTCGCTCCTCTTAAGAACTCATTTCAGCTCGAGCTGAAGGTCAGATGGATTTTCTGTCTCCGAGGAAATGATTTCCAGAGCGGCGGCGTTGAATCCTGTTAACAGCAGCACTTCAGAATGAGTGATTCCGTCATTGAACATGAGAGGACACGGCCTAACGACTCCATGCTTGATTACTGAGCTTAATTAACACATTTACAGGATCAGTTATATTACTGTTCCTATTCTAAAGCATTAATGATTCATCTGACATACATAGACGTGTATATATGTGACTGCAAAACCAGTCATAAGGGTCAATTACTGAAATTGAGATGTATACATCATCTGAAAGCTGAATAAATAATCTTTCCATTGATGTATGGTTTGTTATGATAGGACAATATTTGTCTGAGATACAACTATTAGAAAATCTGGAATCTGAGGGAGCAAAAAAATCTAAATATTGAGAAAATCTCCTTTAAAGTTGTTCAAATGAAGCTCTTAGCAATGCATATTACTAATCAGAAATGAAGTTTTGATATATTTATGGTAGGAAATTTACTAAATATCTTCATGGAACATGATCTTAATATCCTAATGATTTTTGTCATAAAAGAGAAATGTATAATTTTGATCCATACAATGTATTGTTGGCTATTGCTACAAATATACCTGTGCTACTCATGACTGCTTTTGTGCTGCAGGGTCACATGTGTATAAACCAAATATGATTTTACATATGAATAGATGTTCATATAATGCTCAGCATTTGATTTCAGTGAAAGTCTCATCTCATTGACAAAGGTCAGAGGTCAGGCGCTCATTCATGACACTGAGGATCCCCGGAGAGGAAGTGATGTCACAGCTGATGTGTGTGTGTGTGTGTGTGTGTGTGTGTTCTGTATGTAGGTTAGTGAAGCTGAAAAAAGAGCAGCAACAGCAGCTTCATCCATAATAAACAAGCTCCTCCCCCTCCATCCCAGGTGTCCTACAGCTGTGACACAATTTGCATACGGCCCCACCCATCTTCATAATTATGCTGAAAATGCAGGGAGGAGAAAATACACACACACACACACAGATATGTTCCTTCACCTTGAGAAGATCCTCATCCTGCAGTGCAAACATCTCGACTGAAGGTCTTTGAGTAGATTTGAGACACAAAAACCATCTGATCTGTGATTCCTGCATCCAAACACAATCAACTCTCAAGTCAACTTCATTTTTAGCACTTTATACAGATTGTGTCAGATCGGCTTGACAGAGATCAACAGGAAAATAACAGAATCAATGATGGAAACTCAACTCTGTTTCACTTCAGATTGGGCTCTAAAAGACAATTCAGTTGAGTTTTGATTCAGTTCAGATTGCATTTCATTTGAATGATTTCTTCTTCTCTCAGGTTATTTCATTTGTTGATCTTGCATTGGTGTCGATCGTCCACAAGCTAAAGGAGACTGTAGAGTTTTTAAAAAAGCATGAGTGAAAAACAATCAGTTGTTTTAAATGAAAACTAGTAATCAAAGAGTCTGATGGGAGTTTAACCTTTACCAAATCTAATTAGCAGGTGTTTAAGGAACAATATTACAAAATATAGGCTTTAATTTCTATTAGTAATGTCTCTGATTTGAGGCAGAATTACTAAGCCTATTGTGACGATTATTTAAAGTAGTTAAAGTTGAACTTCACACACACAACCTGTAAATGAATATAGATTAATATGGTTAAGTCAGTGTTAGTGAATAATGATCATGTGTGTGTGTGTGTGGTGTGTGTGTGTGTGTGTGTGTGTGTGTGTGTGAGCGGCTGAAGGGTCATTGTGAAGCTCCTCAGTGATCTCAGTGTTTGGATGAAGACGTCTCCAGTGTCTTGGAGTGAACGGCTCGTCCTCCATTCTTCACAAACACTGGCTCTTTCTGTCTGGCTCTGCACTCAATTCTTTCTCTCTTCTCGTTTGGTTTATGCTGCTCTTGCCCTCGAGTCGCATCTGCGGAGAGCATCAAGAGGCGCATTCACATGAACCCGGCGTGTGCTCGGCCGCCATTGTTTTAGCAAGTTTATGACCTCAAAGTGCTTGCAGACAGGATTGTACCATCGAATAACAGACCGTCAGCACTGAACGTGCATCATCAAGGCATTAAAGGGGACATGACATCAGAAATCAACGTGTAATCTGGTTTTGTGGTGATTGTAATCTGGTTTTGTGGTGATTGTAATCTGGTTTTGCGGTGATTGTAATCTGGTTTTGCGGTGATGTAATCTGGTTTTGCGGTGATGTAATCTGGTTTTGCGGTGATTGTAATCTGGTTTTGCGGTGATGTAATCTGGTTTTGCGGTGAGGTGATTGTAATCTGGTTTTGCGGTGAGGTGATTGTAATCTGGTTTTGCGGTGATGTAATCTGGTTTTGCGGTGATGTAATCTGGTTTTGCGGTGATTGTAATCTGGTTTTGCGGTGATTGTAATCTGGTTTTGCGGTGATGTAATCTGGTTTTGCGGTGATTGTAATCTGGTTTTGCGGTGATGTAATCTGGTTTTGCGGTGAGGTGATTGTAATCTGGTTTTGCGGTGAGG
>NC_136756.1:30550715-30558215 GCF_936440315.1 Barbus barbus
TGCACTGTTTTGTAGAGGGGGGTCAAAATGACCATTTTCACCTGAGATTCGGAGCCAAATTACAGGAGGATACAATGACTTTAGAAAGATGGCAGCTTTTCACACAGAGATTGGTAGCTCTATTAGTGAAATCTGCTGACTTTAGTAATCGGAGTTGCATTATTTGCCAACAAAAGCACTTTTTGTAAATGATTTGATCAATGATAATAATCTAGATTTGCTCTGTTTGACAGAAACATGGCTAAAACCAGATGAATACATTACTTTAAATGAGTCCACCCCCAAGATTACTGCTATAAAAATGAGCCACGTCCAAAAGGTAAAGGGGGAGGTGTTGCTACAATTTATAGCAATATTCTCAGTATTTCTCGGAGGGCAGGCTTTAAGTATAACTCGTTTGAAGTTATGGTGCTGCGTATAACATAATCTAGAGAAACACGTGTTAGTGATAAATCCCCTGTGATGTTTGTACTGGCTACTGTATACAGGCCACCAGGGCACCACACAGACTTTATTAAAGAATTTGCTGATTTTCTATCTGAGTTAGTACTGGCTACAGATAAAGTCCTAATTGTTGGCAATTTTAATATCCATGTCGATAATGAAAAAGATGCATTAGGATCAGCATTCATAGACATTCTGAACTCTATTGGGGTTAGACAACACGTTTCAGGACCTACTCATTGTCGAAATCATACTCTAGATTTAATACTGTCACATGGAATTGATGTTAGTGGTGTTGAAATTCTGCAGCAAAGCGATGATATCTCAGATCATTATCTAGTCTTGTGTAAACTCCATATAGCTAAAACTGTAAATTCTACTCCTTGTTACAAATATGGTAGAACCATCACCTCTACCACAAAAGACTGCTTTGTAAGTAATCTTCCTGATTTATCTCAATTCCTCAGCATATCCAACAGCACAGAAAAACTTGATGATGTAACAGAAACTATGGACTCTCTCTTTTCTAGCACTCTAGATACAGTGCTCCTTTACGCTTAAGGAAGATCAAAGAAAACAGTCTGACTCCGTGGTATAATGAGCACACTCGTGCCCTAAAGAGAGCAGCCCGGAAAATAGAGCGCAGCTGGAGGAAAACAAAACTAGAGGTATTTCGTATAGCTTGGCAGGAAAGTACCCTATCCTACAGAAAAGCATTAAAAACTGCTAGATCTGATTACTTTCGTCTCTTCTAGAAGAAAACAAACATAACCCCTGGTATTTATTCAATACAGTCACTAAGCATCAACAGGTGTTGGCATTCCCCAAGAGCACAGCAGTAATGACTTTATGAACTACTTTACATTCAAGATCGATTCTATCAGAGATAAAATTGTAACCATGCAGCCGTCAGCTACAGTATCGCATCAGACGCACTATAGATCCCCTGAGGAACAACTCCACTCATTCTCTTCTATAGGAGAGGAAGAATTGTATAAACTTGTTAAATCATCTAAACCAACAACATGTATGTTAGACCCTATTCCATCTAAACTACTAAAAGAGCTGCTTCCAGAAGTCATAGATCCTCTTTTGGCTATTATTAATTCATCACTGTCATTAGGATATGTCCCCAAAACCTTCAAATTGGCTGTAATTAAGCCTCTCATTAAAAAAACACAACTTGACCCCAAAGATCTAGTTAATTACAGACCGATCTCAAATCTCCCTTTTCTGTCAAAGATACTAGAAAAGGTAGTATCCTGGCAATTATATTCCTTAGACACCTGGATGAGCCCCGGGGAAATATCCCCAGTGAAGACCTTGACTTAAATACAATAAAAATAAAAATACAAGAAATTAACTAAAAATATAATAAAATACCTAACTACATAATACTATTATTGTTAGAAATTGCAGCAATATACAACAGAAATAAATACATTTATACATTTAAAATGTTAATTAAAACAATAAATAAACACTAATCTCCTGGCCAGAGGAGAACTGGCCCCGACTGAGTCTGGTTTCTCCCAAGGGTTTTCCTCCATTCTGTCTCAGAGGGAGTTCTGGTTCCTTGCCGCTGTCACCTCTGGCTTGCTCAGCTGGGGACACTTCATTTCTAGTCAATTATCGTCAGTTTGATTTCACAGATACTATTTAAACTAAACTGAGCTAGACAATGACATCTCTGAATTCAATAATGAAATGCCTTTAACTGAAAATTGAGTGTTTAATCTTATTAATATACATTACTGACACTCTATCCTCTGACACAATCTGTTTTGTTAAAAGAGCTGTATAAATAAAGCTGACTTGACTTGACATTTTCAGTGGCACTACTCTGTAAATATTCATCATGACATTCATCAATGACATTTAATATTTTGGATTATTTTCTTCATTCATGCATTCCTTTCACTAAACATAAAAAGATCAAAATCAGAGCTGGGAGTCTTTTCAAATAGAATGACCCAATTTAATTTCCCGAACGCAATTTGGTTGCAGGATTTAGACACAAACAACACACAAAAATACAAAAACACATAAGAATATGTCTCTGAGAGAAATATTACAGTAGTGTCGCTCAAATGGCCAAATTCACTTTGAAACAATGAAGAACAAACACTGACACTGAAAGACGCCAGACAGACAGAATAAAGCTGAAGAAACTCAAGCGACTTTATCAAACACGACTGAATGAGGAGAGAGTCAAGTGCAGAACAGACTCACTGAATCACATGATTCAAACTCCTCTAATGAATCAAATGATTCAAACTCCTCTAATGAATCACATGATTCAAACTTCTCTAATAAATCAAATGATTCAAACTCCTCTAATGAATCAAATGATTCAAACTCCTCTAATGAATCACATGATTCAAACTCCTCTAATGAATCACATGATTCAAACTCCTCTAATGAATCAAATGATTCAAACTCCTCTAATGAATCACATGATTCAAACTTCTCTAATAAATCAAATGATTCAAACTCCTCTAATGAATCAAATGATTCAAACTCCTCTAATGAATCACATGATTCAAACTCCTCTAATGAATCACATGATTCAAACTTCTCTAATAAATCAAATGATTCAAACTCCTCTAATGAATCAAATGATTCAAACTCCTCTAATGAATCAAATGATTCAAACTCCTCTAATGAATCACATGATTCAAACTTCTCTAATAAATCAAATGATTCAAACTCCTCTAATGAATCAAATGATTCAAACTCCTCTAATGAATCACATGATTCAAACTCCTCTAATGAATCACATGATTCAAACTCCTCTAATGAATCAAAAGATTCAAACTCCTCTAATGAATCACATGATTCAAACTTCTCTAATAAATCAAATGATTCAAACTCCTCTAATGAATCAAATGATTCAAACTCCTCTAATGAATCACATGATTCAAACTCCTCTAATGAATCACATGATTCAAACTTCTCTAATAAATCAAATGATTCAAACTCCTCTAATGAATCAAATGATTCAAACTCCTCTAATGAATCAAAAGATTCAAACTCCTCAACTGAATCAAATGATTCAAACTCCTCCACTGAATCAAATGATTCAAACTTCTCTAATAAATCAAATGATTCAAACTCCTCTAATGAATCAAATGATTCAAACTCCTCTAATGAATCAAAAGATTCAAACTCCTCAACTGAATCAAAAGATTCAAACTCCTCAACTGAATCACATGATTCAAACTCCTCCACTGAATCAAATGATTCAAACTCCTCTAATGAATCAAATGATTCAAACTCCTCACTGTGTGTGAAATCTGAGTATGAAAGTTTTCAAAAACAAATCATAATTCATCAATAACGTCTGTATTTAAATCATAGGAACAGCTGAAACCACACATATGCAAAGATCACAGTCTCTGGATGGCCTTCTAAACGTGCTTAGGTTATGTTTTCTACAGAGATCATCACAGTAAATTAATTTGTCAGTGGTGTAGTGATGAATCACTTTCAGCAAGCAGCTTTCTGTTGTTCAGTGAGATCAATTCAAGTGAGAAACTGAACCAATTCAATTCTATTCAAGTTTATTTGTATAATGCTTTTCACCATACAAATCATTGCAAAGCAGCTTTACAGAGAATTCAAGTTTGTATTTTAAAGTTTCTACATTATATTTCGCAGTAGCTTATCAGTGGTGACTATCTCAAGCTGATGTCCACATGGCAGAAATGTACAGTAAAATGTACAGTAAAATTCTTGCAGTTAGTTCTTACATGTAATCAAACAGACGGGGAACACTATTAACTGCAATGATTATATGTTGCGATTTAACTTATAGCTAAATTTGGTAGTTTTGTATGATGTTTGAAGGGTTGGCATCATCTCTTCTCACACGAGCAAAAATCTATATCCTGAACTGCTTCACCCTGATAATAATCAATTTGGTGAGTTTTTGCTTAAAACAAGCAGAAATATCTGCCAATGGGGTTAGAAAAATCATCTTAATTCAAAGACTAAACAAGATCATTTTTCTTGCCTCATTGGCAGATATTTCTGCTTGTTTTAAGGAAAAACTTACAATTTTAAAGAAAATAACGATATTTTAAGTCATTTTATTGTTCAGTAAATGCATCTTGATTCAGGAATGTTCAGATATTTATACTAGAACACAAGACAGAAGCACTGAGTAAGAGAATGATTTTCTGCAGTGAAAGTCTGATGTTTTTCTGCATGAGTTGTAGCGGGTGTTGAGGGAAAGGCTCTCGTCTCGTCTCTCTCTCATTTGTTTAGTAAAGATGCGGCGAGCGGGACGGACCGCGCTTCCTGTATTAGAATAAACCACATCCTCTGTTTTGGTTCAATAAGAGCACAGAGCGTCAGGTTGACGTGACTGTCAGAGCGCCCTGGATTCACGCAGCTGTTTTGTTTGCGAGCCATCGAGGGGAAAAAGCCTCATTGTTCTATTGAAGTTCTTGTGTCCCTAAAGCGGGATGAATGGAACGGGGCCAAAGCGGATTTTCACACGCTCGTCCCACTGCGCCGCTGTACAGTAGAGAACCCGCGCTCATACAGAGACACAGCACAACTCTGATGCTCCAGACACTGCTGGGAACGTCTGAACCCAGCTCACCTCTCATTCATATGAGGCTAGTTCTGATGATTCCTTAAAGAACTGCTTTTAAAAATGCTTTCATATTGTGTCACAGTGCAGAAAACAAGCAATCAAAACCAATTTCATTCATCTTCCTAGTGAATAGGAAAGGGGCGAAACATTTCCACACGGCAAAAAATCATCCTCTTACTCATTTATACTAGAAAACAAGACAAAAACGCTGTCTAAACATTCTTGAATCAAGATGCATTTACTGGACAAGTGACATGATTTAAGATATTATGTCTTGTTTTCTGTAAAAAAAAAAAAAAAAAAAAAAAAACTTGTTAGTTTTTGCTTAAAACAAGCAGAAATATATAAATTTAAATAAATTAAAATATACAAATAATAAAACTAAATGAAAATGAGGAATGTTGCTTTGGCAACTAGCTTAAAAAAACTTTTTTACTTTATTTCACATAAGGTTTATTTCAAGAAACAAGTTTTTTATATATATATATATATATATATATATATATATATATATATATATATATATATATATAGTTTTATTTAACTATAATATCCCTGATTTGAAAAAAAGGCAATGAAAATGGTGATTAAAATGGTGAAAAACCACAATGGTGAGACAAAACCTTTGAAATCAGCTTCATTTTCAGAGTCAAATCTCCTTCTGAAGACCACGAGGCCGAGACACAAATCTTTTGTGCTAAATAACGTTTCTCAGAGAAATGAAGGCTCAAATACCAGCGCTCCCATCAAAGCTCCGTCGAAGCACAGATGCATTGTGGTCGTCTCATTAAAACACATACAGATCTTCATACGACTCTTTTTAGAGTCTTTGGACTCATTCATGACTCGAGTCTCGCCACATCACAGCTCGACCCGTGGCCGTCTGCTTCTCATTTAATCACTGTTTCATCGTGAAAAACATCTGGAGAAAAGCACAACTGACATGGGTTCATATTTATGTGATAAACTGCTCGATTGTGAATTTAAGCATGTTTGCCAAACGTGGTACTGAATTATCGTTCAACACTCGTCACATACTGAGTATCAGACAGCAGTGTTTCACATACTTCAACCCTAAATTAACCCTCTGGTGCTCGTGTGTCATTTTTAAATGAAAAATGTTAAGTTTTTAGATTTTTTAATCATTGGAATTGTACGAAACTTTGCAAAGGTTTTGGCACTTGCTATGTGAACACACACACACACACACAAAAAAAATCATGCACACGATTCGAAAAGCTTAAATATTCCTTCAAATAATTGTCACACCTGCACTGTTGGCTGTCAAGAATGATGCACTGGAAACAAATGGAAGCAGATTTTATCTAGTGGAAGCATATAGTACTGCGACCAAACTAAATCTGACTGAAAGCTCATTTTTTTGTGATATCAACCTCAAATTTAGAACACAATTTGATTTATAGCTTTGATTTTCATGCAGTTTTAGAGTATAAAACATGTTCTGGAAAATGCATGTTTTCATAATAACATACATAAACTTTTATTTCACTTTTTAACTTTTTTCACTTCAGCAATAATCTGCAAGTGTCTTCTTTAAGAAGAGACCAAACTTAAGATTCATGGCAGTTTGAGGTGGATATTTCATTTTCAAGGCAATGCTCAAAACTTGGTTAACAGGTAATAAATACACTGCAAAAAATCATTTTCTTAGTGTTTCTGTCTGGTTTTCTAGTATAAATATCTAAACATTCTTGATTCAAGATGCATTTACTGTACAAGTAACATGATTTAAGATATTAAGTGTTGTTTTCTAAAAAAAAAAAAAGAAAGAAAAAATATCTGCCAATGGAGTCAGAAAAATCATCTTAATTCTATTGCCCCATTGGCAGATACTTTAGCTTGTTTTGAGGAAAAACTAACAAAATTGATACTTTTTTTAAAAAAAGATTTAAAAAAGTAAATGTGTTCATATGTCAGGCTTTCCAGGGTTAATGTGTGATCATGAGCAGATATTCTCCATCCTCCAGATGAAGTACAGGACTGATATCAGCACTGAACATCACATTGAAGATTCATTTATGGACCTCACAGAGCTAAGAATAGATCCACAGTCTGCCGAACATCCCTGATGGGTTGAATTATATAAGACGCACGTTTCTGGCTGCATAAACAGGTAAACAGCTCCAGAAAGATTCAGATGCGCTTTAATAATTGATGGAGCTCAGCGGGCGCCGCTGATGAGAGAAGCACATTTGCCTGAAAGCTGATGGAAAGCAACACAGAAAGGAATAAACAGCAGGAATCTTCATCTGGGTTAAAGTATTTGAGGCCTTCGGTACGAGTTAAACTCGGTTTATCCCACATTCACACAGCTGATGAAACCTCATGCATGCTTTTCTGCATTTAATTCTTCAGAGGACTGGTTTTGTTGCTGTCACAGACTGTGATCTGCATTATAATGACTGATGGTTAGAACAGAGCAACAACAACAA
>NC_136756.1:30563215-30575715 GCF_936440315.1 Barbus barbus
GCAGTCCGCTCTCTATATCGCGCAGTTTCGCTTACTTGACACAGACTGAAGCTCGCGTGACATTTCAGCGTCTGCCGTCTCACTAAATGAGGACATAAACACATGAACTCTCTGTGTCACAATGAGAAACACCTTCTTCAGCCTGCACTGATTCAAATCAGCCTTCATATGATGCAATGCTTTGAATGTCACTGTAATGTGTCTGTTCTTACCTGTTACGAGCATGCATTTAGCAGATGCGTTTATCCAAGAGTCGTTGAGCTGGAAATGAGACTCAATTCTCTCTCTGTATCTGTGTTTGGCGGCTCTTACTGCGCGTCAGAGAGCATAGCACGATGCTTTGTACTCGCTCATATTCCCGGTCAGAATTTGTAAGCCTCATTGTAAGCGGCAGTGCGTGTGTTAACCGCGGCACGGATTGTTCTGTCCACCCACGGTTTCTGATTGGAGAATGTCCTTATCGTTATTGTTGCTGTAGTTTGCTCGGTTAGCGTGTTTACAAAGCTCAATGCTACATCCGTGAACTCGCTGACGTCAGAAGAACTCGCCCGGAACATGTCCCAGTCGACGTCATCAAGCGCCGCTAAACACAGATACAGAGAGAGAATTGAGTCTCATTTCCAGCTCAATGACTCTCGACGGATGTGACAGGGACTGAGGACCATCTGTGACTTCGGAAACAAATCCTCCGCGGAGGTGAGAGCAGATCCGTTGCTGGCCGACGAGTTAAACATCTTTTACGGCCGCTTCGATTGCAACGGCGGCGGTGCGTCTCTACCGTCCAGCGCGTCAGGAAGCAGCAGGCAGAGCAGCGATGATCCTGTAATCACCGTGTCGGAGGATGAGGTTCGGAAGGCGCTAAAGGAAGTATCTATCGCCCTGTTGCCCTCACATCTATAGTCATGAAGGTTTTTGAGAGACTTCTAAAGAGCCACATTTGCTCCTCCATCCCTGAAACTTTGGACCCTCTTCAGTTTGCCTATCGCCCAAACAGATCTACGGACGATGCCATCTCTCACGTTCTCCACTCTTCCCTCACACACTTGGACAGCAACAATGGAAATTATGTAAGGCTGCTATTCATTGACTATAGCTCAGCTTTCAACACTATAGTCCCCATCAAGCTGGCATCTAAACTCACAGACCTCGGCCTAAACTCCTCACTCTGTGACTGGATTCAAGACTTCCTCACCGGCAGACCTCAAGTGGTGAAAGTTGGCCAGTACACCTCAAACTCCATCACTCTGAACATAGGAGCCCCACAGGGCTGTGTCCTGAGTCCCCTGCTCTACTCTCTCTACACGCATGACTGCGTGTCCTCTCACAGCTCCACATCTATTATCAAATTCACTGATGATACTGTGGTTCTGGGCCTCATCTCCAACAACGATGAGACCGCATACTTGGACGAGGTAGAGAGACTCACATCATGGTGCCAGGACAACTGTCTCTCTCTGAATGTGAGCAAAACTAAAGAGCTGATCATGGACTTTAGGAAGAGACAGCAGCAACCCTACTCTCCTCTCAGGATCAGTGGGACCCCTGTGGAGAGGGTGAGTAGCTTCAAGTACCTCGGTGTAAACATCTCCGAGAACCTGACTTGGACTACACACATCCAAACACAGGTTAAGAAAGCCAGGCAAAGACTGTACCATCTGTGACAGCTGAGGAAATTCAGGGTCTCACCAGCAATCCTGAAAACTTTCTATTCAGGGACCATAGAAAGTGTATTGACTCAGTGCATCTCAGTGTGGTATGGAAACAGCTCCAATCAGGACTGCAAAGCACTACAGAGAGTTGTGCGCTCAGCTGAGCGCATCTCAGGGTCTGCTCTCCCCTCTCTGCAGGACATCTACCTCAAACGCTGCAAAAATAGAGCTGTCAAAATCATCAAGGACTCTAATCACCCTGGTAACCGTCTATTCACTTTGCTTCCATCTGGTAAGCGCTTCCGTAGCCTGATGGCAAAAACTGAGAGACTTAGGAGGAGCTTCTTCCCCCAGGCCATCAGGCTCCTAAACTCTAACTCTGTGTCATAATATCACTTGACTCCATGTAAATATCACCATATCAATAAGCTATTCATAATTTCTCTCTACCTCATATTGCTGCTATTTAAATACCCTGTACAACTTTTTGCACATTCCTCTTATATTACTATTTATGTCAACAACATACTGACCTGCACATTTATATTTTTATTTTATTCTTTTTATTTTTTCTACTTTTTCTTAATATTTATGTACATTCTGTGTTTTGTATTCTATATAATTGGAGCGGACCTGACCTACATTTCACTGCTGGTTATACTCTGTATAATTGTGTATGTGACAAATAAAAATCTTGAATCTTGAAAACAACTTGCAAAAGAGGAACAGAGCACCTTTAAATCTGTTTTAATGCATGTGCATCTTATATTCAAGTGTAATACAGCTTATACAGTTATGAGGACCTTTATAATGCATCATATTATTTTACCAGAGACATATCTTTAGTGCAAAATGGAAAATAATCTATTAACATAATATTGTATGCTTATTTTCTAGAGTCTAAGGTTGAATCATTTGTGACCCACAAAACCGGCTTTTTTTGAAAAGCTGAATAAATAATCTTTCCATTGATGTATGGTTTGTTATGAGAGGACAATATTTGTCTGAGATACAACTATTAGAAAATCTGGAATCTGAGGGAGCAAAAAAATCTAAATATTGAGAAAATCTCCTTTAAAGTTGTTCAAATGAAGTTCTTAGCAATGCATATTACTAATCAAAAATGAAGTTTTGATATATTTACGGTAGAAAATTTACTAAATATCTTCATGGAACATGATCTTAATATCCTAATGATTTTTGTCATAAAAGAGAAATGTATAATTTTGATCCATACAATGTATTGTTAGCTATTGCTACAGATATACCTGTGTTACTCATGACTGCTTTTGTGCTCCAGGGACACATATATTAGTGTTTTGTTGTCTCCTCCTTTCATTGCATTGTGGCCTATACACATGCTATTGGTGTCTGTTTCAGTGACAGCAGCAGCTACTGTTGTTTTTTATTGTGCATTATAATTAAAATTTGATTTGATATTATTATGACTAGTAAATGAGCTCAGCATCTAGTTCAGGACTGATAATGCATGGTTTTTGTTCTTCACTTTGAGTCTTCACTCAGCGTGAGCTCAAACGCCACAGAAGCCTTGAACTCGCTCGCAGGGATTGATTGCAGGGCTTTAGACCTCTGATCTGGGTTTGAAGAACACACACACACACACATGCAGCCACAGCGCCACCATCTGAGCGCCGGAGGAACTGCAGCTCCGTCTCTCCGTTCACTGGAATGCATGAGCTTCTCCTCTGATCATGGGTTTATCTGAAAGCTGAGAAGCGTGTGCGTTTACCTCGGTGTCGTCCTCCGTCCGGAGCCCCAGATTGAGGACGGCATGCAGCGCTTTCAGTCTGCTCTGAGCCGATGAAGCCATCTGCAGATTGAGCTGCCAGCCCACGAGATCCAGCTGGAAAACACACCAGAAACACACTCTACTTAACTTTACTTTTTTAGATGTTTACAACTACGGCACTACATCACAAGTCATAAACAATGGGACATAATTAAGAGATCTCCAACAAATGTAGAAAAATATTTTATTAATATTTTGAGGATGGTTTAACTACAAAAATCATGTAGCTCATATGTGACCCTGGAGCACAAAACCAGTCATAAGGGTCCATTTTTTTAAATTGAGATTTATACATTTATACATAAATAATCTCTCCATTGATGTATGGTTTGTTATGAGAGGACAATATTTGTCTGAGATACAACTATTTGAAAATCTGGAATCTGAGGGAGCAAAAAAATCTAAATATTGAGAAAATCTCCTTTAAAGTTGTTCAAATGAAGTTCTTAGCAATGCATATTACTAATCAAAAATGAAGTTTTGATATATTTATGGTAGGAAATTTACTAAATATCTTCATGGAACATGATCTTAATATCCTAATGATTTTTGTTCATAAAAGAGAAATGTATAATTTTGATCCATACAATGTATTGTTGGCTATTGCTACAGATATACCTGTGTTACTGATGACTGCTTTTGTGCTGCAGGGACACAAATGCCTAAATAAAAGACACAAAGAAACCTAATGCAAGAAAAATATGATGATTAATTTCATACCAAAAGAAATTGGGAATTAGAGTTAAATACTATAATAGAGGACGAGATGTGGACAAATATGTGTGTCAGCTGTCATAAGGGTATAAGCAGTCAAATATGGGAGGAATTCGACTGGAAGATGAAGATGAGGTTCTTCAGAGCTTCATTAGCGGTGGATAAATTTGATAGTTCTTCAGGATTATCAGAATGCTGGAGAGATTGTGAGGAGGTGCGGGACTGTGGTCATATATTTTGGGAATGTCATACATTATAAGTGTATTGGAAGGGGGTTAAAAGAGAAATTAGTAAAGTTTTAGGATGTGATATACCAGTGCACCCAGTATTCTTTCTGCTTGATGGTTTCCCACCGGATCTGTTAAATAAATCCCACCTATTTGTACTACATCTATTATTAATGGCAGCTAGGAAGAGAATCACTGTGAATTAGATGAAGATGCACAAACCCACTCTGACAGACTGGACACAGAGACTGAATCATATATATATATATATATATATTTGATCAAATGACTTCAGATTTACAGATTAAATCAGACATTTTCCAACAAAACTGGGCACTAATCGAAACATATTTGCTTGATCTTTGAAATGTTATCAGGGGCTTTTTTGTAGTTATTGTATTTGTATTTATTTTAAGTTAGTAACGTTTTTTTCTTTCTTTATTCATTTTATTATTTAAGCTGTCTTTGCTTGTTCCATTTTGTATGGTTATTTATTCATCCTTTTTTTATTGTTTTATTTATTATTTTTTGAGTGTTAATATTTTAAGTAAATGCTATGTGTATATAGTTCTGTTTATAAAATGTTTAATTCAGTTCTGGTTCCTTGCCGCTGTCTCCTCTGGCTTGCTCAGTTGAGAACACTTCATTTCTAGCGATTATCGTCAGTTTGATTTCACAGATACTATTTAAACTAAACTGATCTAGACAATAACATCTCTGAACTCAATAATGAAATGCCTTTAACTGAAAATTGAGTGTTTAATCTTATTATTATACATTACTGACACTCTATCCTCCAATCTGATACTGTTAAGTGCTTTGACACAATCTGTATTGTTAAAACCGCTATATAAATAAAGCTGACTTGACTTTAATAAAATCAGAGTAAAATTAAAAAAACATTATTGGCTTCTACTGGTTCCTTGAAGAACCTTTAACATCCATGGAACCTTTCAAATGCACAAGAGAGTATATAAAAAAAAAAAATTTGTTTTTCACACTAAGAAAAATGTTTCTTTTAAGAACTGTTCACTGAAAGCTTCTTTGGGGAACCAAAAATGGTTCTGTATCAGATCTGACATGAATGAAGGATCTCATCCCCTCAAATATCAAATGTTTATAACATGCTTCCTCCCAGGTTCAGCTTGGGCAGAGATATCGGTCAGACCTCAGATTCATGCAGACATCTAGAACCGAGCGTGAACACACCTTTTTAGGGGCAAATATCCCGAGTCGTATCTTCTCCACCACATCTGGAGCAGCGGAAGCCCAAACCTGAGCGAACACCTCGGCTTGCTCCGGCTGGACGCTGATGTTCTCCAGCTGCTGTCTGAGAGACACCGGCTTCAGGTTATGATACACGGCCTGCAGCGAGAAATACTGTGCTTCACATCTGATCATGCACTCATAAAACCCTTCTCAGACTCAATAACACGAATACAAACAAACTTCCTATATACTTCTTATTCAAAGATGCTATAACAGAAGAAAAAAAAACATTTATTTCAAAAAGTCAAATTGAAGCAATTTTACGAACTCTGAAAGAAGCGAAACGAGGTTGAACATGGTAAAGCGGAACTGAAAATACCATGTTTATACCACAGTGTTGGGACTGTGTGTGTTTAAGATGCTAGCAGATGTTCTAGAGCGGACAGCAGCGGTTACTGGTGAAGAAGGAAAGGCTGGACCTGCTCGAGGATGAAGGACAGGGTTTCCAGCAGCAGCTTCAGAGTCTGTTTCTCCAGAGATAGAGCGGTCTGGAGCTTCTCCTCCTCCTCCTCACTGAAGGAGCGCTCCTCCTGAGGAACACAGAGCATCAGCATCACACACTCACACACACACACTCTCTCACACTCTCTCTCTCTCTCGGTTGTCCATCGAAATTCGATGATGACGTCCACGCCTTTATCGGTGAGACTTTTGATGACTAAACAGTCCTATCCTGGACCCACAAACTCTATTGCAGGTGGGACATATATATGCAATGGTAGTAGTAGTGGTGGCAGTCATGGCTGTATTTCTCCTGGCTCGCTTCTGCTGCCTCATGCTTGTCCTCTCCATCTCAAGTGTATGAACCCCATCTCTACACAGCTTTTGCCAGATGGTACGGTCAACAGCAACAGCCTCCAGGTCCTCGGGTCTGATCTTACACTTCTTCAAGGAAGTCTTCATCTGATCCTTATGTCGCTTCTTCGGCCCTCCAGCTGAACGTCGACCATGATGTAGCTGGCCGTAGAGCACTCTTCGGGGCAGTCGGCATGGGGGCATCCTTATCACGTGCCCCAACCACTGCAGCTGGCGCTGGGTGATCATGGCCTCAATACTTCTACAATTGGTCTTTTTAAGTATTTCAGTGTGAGGCACACGATCCCGCCAGGTAACCCCCAGAATGCGCTGAAGGCAGCTTATATGGAAGCGCTCTAGGGACTTGATGTGACGGCTGTAGGTTACCCAAGCTTCACAGCTATAAAGTAGGGTTGTGACACAGACCGCTTGGTATACGGCTACTTTTGTAGAAAGATGAAGATTCTTGTTGTGAAAGACTCTACACCGAAGTCTCCCAAAGGCAACTGATGCCTGTTTAATGCGGCTCTGAACTTCATTGTCAATGCCACAGTCCTCAGCAAGAATACTCCCCAGATATTTAAAAAATGGCACTACTGAAAGCTGTTCATCCCCAACAGTGAACGCAGGTAGTGTGGGTCGGACATTGCTACGCCATTGGCAAAGCACTTCTGTCTTGGTTGTGTTGATAGTCAACCCCATTCTGCTGTATGCCCTAACCGCCACAGCAAGAACAGTTTGAAGATCCTCTGGAGTATGGGCCACAAAAGCACAGTCATCTGCATACTGCAGTTCCAGGACCTGCTCTCTACAGAGTTTTTTGGTTGCCTGTAGCCTCCTAATATTAAAGAGGTTGCCGTCTAATCTGAAGTCTACTGCTATGCCACTGCTATTTTCAATCTCGTTGTGGAGAAGCTTGGTGACACATAGGAGGAAGATGTTAAAGAGTATTGGTGCTAGCACACACCCCTGCCTCACCCCTGTGCGCACAAAGAAGGGCTCGGACTCTTGTCCACCTATAGACACCCGAGCGGTCATCCCATCATGGAACTGGCGGAGGATGTTAACAAATTTATTGGGACAGCCAAACCTAAGGAGTACATCCCATAACAGCTCTCTTTGTACAGTATCAAATGCTTTAGAAAGATCGACAAAGGCCATAAACATGTCCTGATGTTGCTCCCGGCACTTTTCCTGAAGCTGCCGGGCAGTAAAAATCATGTCGATAGTGCTCCTATTCTTCCTAAATCCACACTGCGATTCAGGCAGCATTGACTCTGTGATGTTATTAACGAGTCTCTGAAGCATCACCTTGGCCAGGACCTTACCACCCACAGAAAGGAGTGATATGCCCCTACTATTACCGCAGATAGCCTTGTCACCCTTGTTCTTATAGATAACAGCAATATTTGCGTCTCTCCACTGCTGTGGGATGTTCTCATCAGTCCAGACCTGGATGATGTACCGATAGAGGGTGCGCGTACACATGAACCCCCCCTCCTTCAGTAGCTCTGCAGGGATATTATCAGTGCCAGGGGACTTGTTGTTCTTAAGAGAATGGATAGATGACAGAACCTCTTGAAAGGTTGGTGGTAGGCTGAGATCATGGATGGGAGGAAGTTTAGGCAATTCATCCAGAATGGTGGAGTCCGCATCAGAATCCTGATTAAGCAGGGTGTCAAAATGTTCAGCCCACCTTAATAGGATACTATTTTGGTCCCTCAGAAGTGTTAGTCCATCTGCTGTTTTCAGAGAAGTGATGCAGCGATTTGTTGGCCCGTAAATGGTTTTAATAGCATTATAAAAGTTATGCATGTCATTTTTATTAGCAAAAGACTGGATTTCATGTGCCTTTTCAATCCACCATTCATTCTGCATGGCACGTGTTTCCCTTTGCACTTTCCTCCGACTTTCCTGCAAATGCTGTCTGGTCTTAGTGGATGAAGGGTTTTTTAAAATTGCCCGGTGTGCTTTATGCATATCCTTAAGCAAACTATGGATGGTGTCTGAGTTATCGTCAAACCAATCTTGGTGGTTCCTGCTCTTATAGCCGATGGATTGGGCTGCTGCTTCATAAAGCGCAGAGCTGATATAGGTCCACTGTTGTTCCATGGTGTTTTCTGAGCTCAGACAAGGTTCTGACTCCCTGAGTTTCTCATCTAAAAGACGTCGAAACTCATTTCTTGCATCTGTGTTTCCCAAGCGGTTACAGTTTAGCTTCTTTTTGTTGGGCTTTTGCAGCCGCAAGGGGCAGCGCACTTTCATATGGAGCTTGGCCACAATCATACGATGGTCTGTCCAGCACTCTGCACCTCTCATGGCACGAGTGATGAGAACATCCTTGATGTCATTACACCGCACAATGATAAAATCAATCATGTGCCAGTGTTTAGAGCGAGGGTGCATCCACGAGGTCTTATACTTTGCCTTCTGCTGGAAGACGGTATTAGTTATAGTAAGATTATGCTCAGAGCAAAGAGTCAATAGTCTCATGCCATTTTCATTCATCCTACCAATGCCATGCCTGCCTAGTACTCCACTCCATATTCTGTCGTTCTGTCCAACCCGAGCATTAAAATCCCCAAGCAAAAAGATCTTATCACTCTTAGGGATCCGGCAAAGAGCTTCATCCAGTGCCTGATAGAAGCATTCCTTAGCCTCATTTTCAGATGGTAAAGTTGGTGCATAAGCACTGAGAAGTGTGGTATGACGCTTTTTTGCCAGGGAGATACGGAGGGTCATTAGCCTTTCACTAATTCCAGCAGGTGTTTCTGTAAGACTTGGGAGAATGGTATTCTTGATGGCAAATCCTACTCCATAGAGATGTTGTCCACCTGGAGGGAAACCTTTCCAGAAGAAGGTATAACCCATCCCTTCCTCTGTTAGACAACCTTCATCTAGAAGCCTGGTCTCACTCAAGGCAGCGATATCAATGTTATAACGGCTCAACTCAGCAGCAATCAGGGCTGTTCTCCGGTGAGGTCTATTAGAGGTATCATGCAGGTCCAGGAGAGTCCTTACATTCCATGTTGCCAGTTTTATACTATTACATTTCTTATTTTTCTTATTTCGACCGCAGTAGTGGAATAACCCAATAGGCGCGGTAACCTATCCAGGTAAGTGATTGAATGGGCAATTTTTAGGCCACCTTTTCTAGGCCCTTCCCCAATTGAGGTGAGCAGTGCGGTCCCTAAACAGGGCTGCTCAGTCGCACAGGGGTCTGCCGAAACAGCTGCCACCCAAACCCAGTTGATAACGACCAAATACCCCGTGCCGCTGCCGTGCAGGGTTCTGTCTAGGAGCTCCCAGTCTATTCAAACCTGCTCCCGTTGACAGATACCCCATCGCCGTCAGACTTCAACCATGTGTAAGGTCCAGATATTATCACCGTGGTTAGAGGTGGAAACCTGCGCAAGGAGAGTTTTAAAGTGCCAAAGGGGGTGCGCCATCTCCAGTAGCACTATCTTCACCATGATGAGGTAAATCCCAGTGGCAAGGGCGGTCCCAGGACAACTGGTCACACATCTTGGCTGCAGGAGGTTGCCGGGTCCTTCATCTGTTGAGGCCCGCCTATTGCACACCCCCAGTGCAGAGCTTTTCTGTCAGGGTGTGCTCCCTTAGCCTTGTCTCAATAAACCCACCTCAAGGCAGGGGGGGGCTATTTACCCATAGCTGGGACAGTGGTTGACAGGCAGCCGGACATGTCCACACAGTGGTGGGCCAGCACACCGTGTCTCTGGGGCCCACTGCTGCTCCGAGATCCCCTGTAGTTTAGCCTGGGACCGCAAGATACCCAGTTTCCATGTGTGGCCGCAAGGAGGCACTACAGGAGTCTTGGTGGTGGAGAGGCTCTATACTGGCAGGAGGAGACTTACGCACTCGGCTCCTCTTTTCACCCTCTATCAAGGAGGCTAGCCAGTGGCAGCAGATGCAAGCAGAGAGTAGCAAACAGAGAGCACACAAAGCACAGTGCGACATGCAACATGCAACATGCAGCATGCACTAATATGCACTAACAGCATCACTCCACTACTTCACTACTGCACTAGACGCTTCACACACACCCTGTGTTCTGAAACACACACACACTCTCTCACACACACACACACTCACACACACACACACACACACACACACACACACACACACACACACACGCACACACACTCACACACACACACACTCACACACACACTCACACACACACACTCTCACACACACTCTCTCTCACACACACACTCACACACACCTTCAGGTGGAGCTTCTGCAGAATGCGGGACAGAAGTCTGGAGAACTTGCTGCTGTCGATGGAGTTGATGTGGATCACGGCTTCTTTAATGCTGCAGGAGCACAGACAGCAGATCATCACCAGAGACAGAGAATATACTCAGATCGTTACATGTGATCTGGATTATGTAATCAGATTACAAAAATTACATTTTAAAATACTTGTAATCTACGGTGGCCGAGAGAGCTCAATGCACTACAAATAAAAAAACATGCAAATTAAGAATGATTTATTTGTTTGTATTTGCAGCGCGTGTTTTCAAATTGATGAAACCACATGCGCTGCAAACAATCACAACAGAAACAAATAAAGAAGCGCGCTGCAAACACAAACAAATAAAGAAGCGCGCTGCAAACACAAACAAATAAAGAAGCGCGCTGCAAACACAAACAAATAAAGAAGCGCGCTGCAAACACAAACAAATAAAGAAGCGCGCTGCAAACACAAACAAATAAAGAAGCGCGCTGCAAACACAAACAAATAAAGAAGCGCGCTGCAAACACAAACAAATAAAGAAGCGAGCGCGCTGCAAATAGGCACGGATCACATCGTAAATGTTTAAGGGAACCACAAAGTGACAAACACGGCTGGGACATATTTATGAGGGTTTGCTCTGAAAGGTGAGATTTTTGTTTATTTTAACATCCTGCTCATACGATTCCTTATAGCTTTGTATTTTTGTATTAGCGTAAATAAGCAGACGAAATACAGTTACTGTAACTTTGAAAGGTTATGTAAACAACTTCCTCAACAAAAATCAACCATAGCTTATACACGGCAAAATATTATTCTCTTATTTCTGTCTTGTTTCTAGAATAAATATCTAAATATTCTTGAATCAAGATGCATTTACTGGACAAGTAACATGACTTAAGATATTATGTCTTGTTTTCTAAAAAAAAAAAAAATCGACATTTTGTTCAATAATCAAAATATCTACCAATGGAGTAAGAAAAATCATCTTAATTCAAAGGCTAAACAAGATCATTATTCTTGCCCCACTGGCAGATATTTTTGCTCGTTTTAAGCAAAAACTAACAAACTTTTGATTATTTTTACAGAAAACAAGACATAATATCTTAAATCATGTTACTTGTACAGTAAATGCATCTTGATTCAAGAATGTTTAGATATTTATTCTAGAAAACAAGACAGAAACACTGAGAGAATCATTTATTAAAATTGATTAATGAAAACAGAAAATGCTTACTACAGTTATAGGTAACCACGCACAAATTAACCATGTATTTACTACACTAAGCAGAGTTTAACCATGTATTTACTACACTAAGCAGAGTTTAACCATGTATTTACTACACTAAGCAGAGTTTAACCATGTATTTACTACACTAAGCAGAGTTTAACCATGTATTTACTACACTAAGCAGAGTTTAACCATGGTATTTACACAACTGTGGTTATAGAAATAATAATCAATATGCCAAAACTAATCAAGGTGCTGTCAAACTGAAGATGTCTTCCTAATTTGCTGGAGGTGTCTCTGAGCAGCGCAGTAATCAGACTATAACTGACTGAGTCCCTAATGCTTTAATGCTCCTCTCTGAATGACACAGAGTTGAGTTTAGAGCAGATTCAGTCAGAGATCAGTCATGAGGAGCTTCTCACTCATAGAGACATTACTCTGTCTCTCAAACACATTCAAATGCACAACATCTCCTGCTTGTCTGTCAGCTGATCCTCTTCCTCATATATTTGTATTTGAAGTACACCTGAGATTTTAAACTAAT
>NC_136756.1:30580715-30588215 GCF_936440315.1 Barbus barbus
TAATGATGCAGACAGACAGACAGACAGGTGTTAATGATGCAGACAGACAGACAGACAGACAGACAGGTGTTAATGATGCAGACAGACAGACAGGTGTTAATGATGCAGACAGACTGGTGTTAATGATGCAGACAGACACACACACAGACAGACAGGTGTTAATGATGCAGACAGACAGACAGACAGACAGGTGTTAATGATGCAGACAGACAGACAGACAGACAGACAGGTGTTAATGATGCAGACAGACAGACAGACAGACAGACAGACAGACAGGTGTTAATGATGCAGACAGACAGACAGACAGACAGACAGGTGTTAATGATGCAGACAGACAGACAGACAGACAGACAGACAGGTGTTAATGATGCAGACAGACAGACAGACAGACAGACAGGTGTTAATGATGCAGACAGACAGACAGACACACACACACACACACACACACACAGACAGACAGACAGACAGGTGTTAATGATGCAGACAGACAGACAGACAGACAGACAGACAGACAGGTGTTAATGATGCAGACAGACAGACAGACAGACAGGTGTTAATGATGCAGACAGACAGACAGACAGACAGACAGGTGTTAATGATGCAGACAGACAGACAGACAGACAGACAGGTGTTAATGATGCAGACACAGCTGAACACCAAACCCAGTCGTATTCTGCTGAAGTTGAACTTGAAGGAAATGAAGTGAACTCTTGGCCATATTTATGCTCTATTATTCAGTCTAAGCTGTGTTTGTCTAGGGAGACCAAAGTAGATTATTAAATCTGGACATCACCCCTTCACAAGCATGTAGAGCTAAGATAAATACTTGCATTGGTGTTTAAAATCAAGCTTTGGCAGTTTAGCAAAAGGTTTTACACAAATTAGCCAAAAAGACAGTGGTGCACGGTGTGCGATAATATCGTAATTGTTGTTTTAACAATGTGTGATTTGACATTATCAGTATTTATCCAAAAACCAAACAAAACTCTCCTACAGAGTGCAGTGAAGTCTAGATTAGACTAGTGTGCGCGCATTTAAAGTGTGTTCTTTCGTTATTCAGTCTGTTAAAATGCATTTAAAAGGATAACAAAACTGAAGATATAGGGGCAGAAAATGTATATTTATTTCATTTCATATAGTAAATCAATATCACACGAAGAGTGTCGTTTTTCTCCAAAAATCAGCATGATTACATAGGCCTATATATATATATATATATATATATATATTTAACAACAGTTCAATAAACAAGCAGTTAATTAAGAGACTTGCCTTTTAGACTCCATATTGCCTGTTTTTGCTCTATTTCGACAACAAAATGAATCCCAAACACAGCCACAGCACTGTTTTGTGTCTCTGAGCAGCATGATGCTGATTCTGTCCTGAATTAATCAACCGTTTAAATGATTCGGTTCAGTCACAATGACTCACTTATGAACAGTGACTTGGTGACAACTACTGGCGGGTTTAATTTGACATTTAAAATATATTTAGATTTTTATATATATATATATATATATATATATATACATATATATATATATATATATATATATATATATATATATATTTTTTTTTTTTTTTTTTTTTTATGAGTATTCAACATTTTATGTCTTATATATCC
Organism: Barbus barbus; assembly: GCF_936440315.1. Classification (NCBI taxonomy): domain Eukaryota; kingdom Metazoa; phylum Chordata; class Actinopteri; order Cypriniformes; family Cyprinidae; genus Barbus; species Barbus barbus. The sequence continues at coordinate 30,582,340 of NC_136756.1, forward strand.
AAACATTATTTCTGCATGTGTAATTGCAGGTTAAATGCATTCATGTCCTGCATTAAACAGTGTGTAAATACATCTAAATAACACTTCAGATGAAGCTTCTGTGTCTCCTCTGCACTGCAAAGATGAATTTTGTTGATATTGATTTAATTTGCCTGGTAACAGCCCAAATGTCTTATTATTCTAAATAACTGATTCCTTTAATTAAAAACAACTAGTGTGAGATTTATAGGCCTATCCCAGGGGTATCAAACTCAGTTCCTGAGAGCTGCAGCCCGGCAGAGTTTAGCTCCAACACACATGCCATGTAGTTTTCAAATAAGCCTAAATGATTAGATTAGTACAGATATAACCCTAATTAAACACAGCTGATCCAGCTGATATCTATACTGTGTAGGGCTGTGGCCCTCCAGGAGCTGAGTTCGACACCCTTGGCTTATCCCAGTTTTGCGTCCCTCCCACTGTTAAAAAATAACTAAGTAATTTTTACTCTGAGTAAATTTTAAATGAGCTACTTTTAACTTTTACTTGAGTAGATTTTTAGACTGGTACTTTTACTTGAGTAGAATATTTTCATACTCTTTCCACCTCTGGTCATGGGTTTGAGTCTCAGGATTGAAGGTGGAGGAGTGAATAACCAGCGCTCTCTCCTCCTCAATACCACGACTGAGGTGAGACCCTTGAGCAAGACACCGGACCCCCAACTGCTCCCCGGGCTGTCCACTGCTCCGGGTGTGTGTTCACTACTGAGTGTACACTTGGATGGGTTAAATGCAGAGCACACATTCAGAGTATGGGTCTCACACCACTTCCGCTTAGGATAAAAAGCGTCTGCTAAATGACTAAATGTAAGACTTTTTAAGTCCCACAGAAATCCTGTTATTTTTCATTATTTCACAAATAAATGAACAGGTGTTTGTGAGTCATAATTTGTGTATTAATTGTGTATTAATGTATTAATAACCGTCCACAATACAGAATCCTGTTTATAGAAGTGGAGTTAAATCTGAGTGAACTTGAGCTTTCCATCAAACACAAGAGAAAACATGAGTTACAGAAGAAAATAATCTGATACTTTATTTTGTTGCAAAAGGAAACAGAAGCAGAACTTACAAACCAAAGCAAAACTACCAGCATAAGAGGAGACAAATCATATATAAATATACTCTGAATACAGTCGTATAATTTAGGCATATACAGCGTCATTGAGATATTTCCATACTGGAATGTTTGTCAGGCGTGATGTTGAGAGCGCTACACACACACACACACACACACACACACACAGACACACACAGACAGAGACACAGACACACACACAGAGACACAGACACACACATACACACACACGCACATACACGCACAACACACACTCAAACACACGCACACACACACAGAGGACAGAAGAATCAAATAAATACTTAATTGACAGCATCACACAGTGCCTTCATCTTCTGTGATGCAACTCAAGATCTGCTGGACTCTGGTAAACACAGTTTCACACTCGTGTGCAGCGTTCACTATTTGAAAGACGGCAGGTTTGGCACTTTGATGCTGATGTCCCCGATGTTGATGTTCTTGGGCATCTCTGGCAGGTTCATGTTCTTGACGGCAGACACGGCGCGTGCCGGAGCCCCAGCGATACCAGCCTGAACACACAAACTCACAGTTACACAGAGAACTAGCACAGACCAGCATAGACCAGCACAGACCAGCATAAACCAGCACAGAGCAGCATAGACCAGCACAGACCAGCATAGACCAGCATAGACCAGCATAGACCAGCATAAACCAGCACAGACCAACATAAACCAGCACAGAGCAGCATAGACCAGCATAAACCAGCACAAACCAGCACAGACCAGCACAAACAGCACAAAACATCACAGGATGCAAACAAATGCTCTGATCTCAAAGCTCTGCTCATGCATAACCAGACGGGATGGAAACTACGGAAGCAGACCGAGCTGCAGAAACTGATCCGGATCAAATGAGCTGCACAAACCCTCACAAACTCAGACTGAGCTCCTGAGATCTACAGGCCGTGTTTCAGAATCTGATGCTCACTAAGGGATATTAGAGTTAACTGAAACAAGAACTGGAACTAAAAAACATTTAAAATCCTGCCTCTCTCATTTGGCACAAATCCAAATATTCCATAATATTTTCATATTTGCGATATTTTGCTGATGTTTGGTTCACTGTATTTTATTTAGATGAAGTACCAACTGCGATGTCAAGCTAGCAATGCTGGAAGTCATGTTTAGTGTGTGTTTAGTGTGTGTGTGCGATCACTTCAACTGTTTCCTTATACCAGCAGAATCAACTTTACAACACTTATCGTCTTAATAATACATCCCCGTATAAAGGTCTGCTTTTATTTGTGTGCACTCATAATGAAAACAAAACATTGTGCTTTTGTAAAATAAAGAAAACAAATAGGATGCCGCTCTCTGCCATTTCAGTTTCCTTTCTGTGAACAAATCAAGCGTGTCACAAAAATGAACAAACTCAGCATATATAGGCTACGGCGTTTCTGTTTACTAAATCAAATATATAAGTATAGAAATATAGAAGTATTTGTTCCTGGTATGTACACATGTACTGCAGAATTTATATATAAGCGCTATACAAATAATATTGATATATAACATTATAATTTCATATAATATTTAGCATTTTCACATCTAGGTTAAAAAAATGTCATTTGTACTACTGTCTGTTCAAAATAAATTAAAAGAAACCTTTTTTTTCTTGTTGTACCGAAATCGTATCGAACCGTGACCCCTGAACCAAGGTATGTACTGAACCGTGACGTCTGTGTACCGTTACACCCTTATTCATATATATACTTATACATATATATACTTATACATATATATACTTATTCATATATATACTTATTCATATATATACTTATACATATATATACTTATTCATATATATACTTATTCATATATATACTTATTCATATATATACTTATACATATATATACTTATACATATATATACTTATACATATATATACTTATTCATATATATACTTATACATATATATACTTATTCATATATATACTTATACATATATATACTTATTCATATATATACTTATACATATATATACTTATTCATATATATACTTATACATATATATACTTATACATATATATACTTATACATACACACACAGTGCCCTGAAAAGTTTTTTGGCCCCTTCCTGTTTTTAAATTTTTTGCATATTTGTTGCACTTAAAAGATTCAGATCATCAAACTAATTTTAATATTACACAAAGATAACCCGAGTAAATACAAAATGCAGTTTTGAAAAATGATTTCATTTATTAAGGGAAAAAAGCAGTCCAAACCTGCCTGGTCCTACGTGAAAAAGCAATTGCCCCCTCCTGTTAAATCATGAAAGAACTGTGATTAATCACATTATTTTAGAAAGCTGAGTTAAATTTCACTAGCCACACCCAAGCCTGATTACTGCCAGACCTGATGAATCAAGAAATCACTTAAATAGAACCTGTCTGACAAAGTGAAGCATGCTTAAAGAGCAACCCATCGTGCCACGCTCTAAAGAAATCCAAGAACAGATCAGAATCAAAATAGTTGACATGTATCAGTCTGGAAAGGGTTATAAAGCCATATCTAAGGCTTTGGGACTCCAGCGAACCACGGTCAGAGCCATTATCCACAAATGCAGAAAACATGGAACAGTGGTGAACCTTCCCAGGAGTGGCCGGCTGACCAAAATTACTCCAAGAGTGCAACGACGACTCATCCAGGAGGTCATTAAAGAACCCAGAACAACATCTAAACACCTGCAGGCCTCACTCGCCTCAATTAAGGTCAGTGTTCATGATTCAACAATAAGAAAGAGACTGGGCAAAACGGCATCCATGGGAGAGTTCCAAGGCAAAAGCCACTGCTGACCAAAAACAACACAAAGGCTCGTCTCGCATTTGCCAAAACAAAATCTTGATTATCCCCAAGACTTTTGGGCAAATATTCTGTGAACTGATGAGACAAAGTTTAACTTTTTGGAAGGTGTGTGTGTCCCGTTACATCTGGTGTAAAACCAACACAGCATTTCATAAAAAGAATCATGCCAACAGTCAAACATGGTGGTGGTAGTGTGATGGTCTGGGGCTGCTGTGCAGCTTCAGGACCTGGATGACTTCCATAACTGATGGAAGCATGAATTCTGCACTCTATCAGAAAATCCTGAAGGAGAACGTCCGGCCGTCAGTCTGTGACCTCAAGCTCAAGCACACTTGGGTTATACAGCAGGACAATGATCCCAAACATACCAGCAAGTCCACCTCTGAATGGCTCAAGAAAAACTAAATTAAGGTTTTGGAGAGGCCTAGTCAAAGTCTTGACTTAAATCTGATTGCTGTGGCATGACCTTATACAGTCCATTCATGCTCGAAAACCATCCAATGTGGCTGAATTACAACAATTCTGCAAAGAAGAGTGGGTCAAAATTCCCCCACAGCGATGTGAAAGACTCATTGCCAGTGATCGCAAACGCTTGATTGCAGTTGTTGGTTGTTGCACCCTTTGAGCAGTTATTAGATTTAGGGGCAAGTACTTTTTCACGTAGGGGCAGGCAGGTTTGGACAGCTTTTTTCCCTTAATAAATAAAATCATTTTTCAAAACTGCATTTTGTAGAACTCAGGTTATCTTTGTGTAATATTAAAATTAGTTTGATCTGAATCTTTTAAGTGACAAATACGCAAAAAATTAATAAAAAAAATAGTAAGGGGACAAACTTTTTCACACCACTGTATATATATATATATATAGGTCAAAGACAAAAACATTTTGGTGTCCACAGCAAATTAAACTGACAAAAGTAATTTTACATACATAGAGAGCATATTTGAGAAAATAAAATGTCAGCATGGTTGAAATAATGTTCCATATTTATGTAACAATTGAACAACATAATTGATGTATGATGGTTATTATAATACACATTCTAAAGTAGAAACAAATTGAAATCTGAATCGAATTTTTATTGTTTGATGCTTGAAAAAACCCTTTTTCTTCTTTGACCAATACATACATACAGGTGCTGGTCATAAAATTAGAATATCATGAAAAAGTTGATTTATTTCAGTAATACCATTCAAAAAGTGAAACTTGTATATTAGATGCATTCATTACACACAGACTGATATATTTCAAATGTTTATTTCCTTTAATTTTGATGATTATAACTGACAACTAATGAAAGTCCCAAATTCAGTATCTCAGAAAATTAGAATATCAATTAAGACCAATGCAAAAAAAATGATTTTTAGAAATGTCGGCCAACTGAAAAGTATGAACATGAAAAGTATGAGCATGTACAGCACTCAATATTTAGTTGGGGCTCCTTTGGCCTGGATTACTGCAGCAATGCGGCGTGGCATGGAGTCGATCAGTCTGTGGCACTGCTCAGGTGTTATGAGAGCCCATGTTGCTCTGATAGTGGCCTTCAGCTCTTCTGAATTGTTGGGTCTGGCGTATTGCATCTTCCTCTTCACAATACCCCATAGGTTTTCTTCACAATACCCTTCTGTGAGGTTTTCCTCAAGCAACGTGGATTATGTGCCTCTCCTCTCTTCCTCCAGACTCTGGGACCTTGATTTCCAAAGGAAATGCTAAATTGACTTTCATCAGAGAACATAACTTTGGACCACTCAGCAGCAGTCCAGTCAAGACGCTTCTGACGCTGTCTCTTGTTCAAGAGTGGCTTGACACAAGGAATGCGACAGCTGAAACCCATGTCTTGCATACGTCTGTGCTGGTGGTTCTTGAAGCACTGACTCCAGCTGCAGTCCACTCTTTGTGAATCTCCCCCACATTTTTGAATGGGTTTTGTTTC
>NC_136756.1:30590715-30593215 GCF_936440315.1 Barbus barbus
TATATTATAATGATTTCTGAAGATCATGTGACACTGAAGACTGGAGTAATGATGCTGAAAATACAGCTGCAGATCACAGAAATACATTACAGTTTAACACATATTCACATAGAAAACAGCTGTTTTAAATAGTAAAAATCTTTCACAATTTGACTGTTTTGCTGTACTTTAGGTCAGATAAATGCAGGCTTGGTGAACAGAAGAGACTTATTTAAAAAACATTAAAAATCTGACAGTCCAAAATCGTTTGACTGGTAGTGTATGAAACATGATCTGATGTCTTGCTGTGTTGTGGGTCTGATGGATCAGGAGATCTGGTCCGTGTGAGTGTCTGTCGGTCCTCAGGGGGTGTGTGTGGGGCTCAGCAGTACCTGTGTCTACCTGTCCTGTCTGGGACACTGAAAGATAAAGGTCTGCAGAAAGAGAGAAACGCACAGAGCTGGAGACAGTCAGGAGAGAGTGAAGAGAGACAGTTACAGCAGCTCAAGATCAACACACTTCATCCAGAAGCACCGCACGCAAACAGAGAGAGCCTCAGTCAGCCAGAACAATAACTCTAGAGAGGAGCCTTTTCATAAATATATACATATATGTGTCCTGCAGCACAAAAGCAGTCATGAGTAGCACAGGTATATCTGTAGCAATAGCCAACAATACATTGTATGGATCAAAATTATACATTTCTCTTTTATGACAAAAATCATTAGGATATTAAGATCATGTTCCATGAAGATATTTAGTAAATTTCCTACCGTAAATATATCAAAACTTCATTTTTGATTAGTAATATGCATTGCTAAGAACTTCATTTGAACAACTTTAAAGGAGATTTTCTCAATATTTAGATTTTTTTGCTCCCTCAGATTCCAGATTTTCAAATAGTTGTATCTCAGACTAATATTGTCCTATCATAACAAACCATACATCAATGGAGAGATTATTTATGTATAAATGTATAAATCTCAATTTCAAAAAATGTACCCTTATGACTGGTTTTGTGGTCACATATTATTATTTATGTACGTTTGAATAAATCTGCCATGAAGGCAAGTTTTCATTAAAGCCAACTGTTATTCAACAACAAATTAGAATATTAACACTATTTTGTTGACATAAAAGTGCGTTCTGTGAGTTTTTGCTGATGTGTTTTGTGGCAGGACTGTCCTCTCGGCGGCGCTGGTGTGCGGGGGGTCTGAGATGAATCGACTCTGAACACAAACACTTCAGCGCCACGGCTGTTTGCATTGTGACTCTGCTTAAACGCTCTCATACTGCAGAAACCTCAGCGCTTACCATCTCTAAGCAGGATGTGTGTCACGGTAGTGTCCGTTCTACTGAATTTAATTCATTGCAATTATAATTAATTGTTTTAATTAATTTAAATAATTAATTCTAATTTTATTATTTTAAATCATAATTTTAGATTAAAATTGCACAGATTTTTGATGCAGATTTTAATAAAAAGCAAATCACTGTCGGGATGATTTTGATTATTGCATTATAGTCATGAGAATTTAATGTCAAAGCAATGCAAGTCACAATGCAAAAAATCTGTTTGTTTTTTATTATTATTTATTTTTGGCTTTTTTGAGGCGAGTAGAGAAAAATTGTAATTATGTCCAAAGTGTGTGTGTGTCTAATATATATATATATATATATATATATGCATTATCTTTGAGTTTGAGACGAAACATGACGGTGTTTCTCTGAGATTCACTCTAATGCAATTCAACATCAGAATAAACGCAGCATTATCAAATATTTAGAATCATTCTGACAGAAAATAACATCTTGCCTTTGGCTTGACTAGTTTGGGTTTAAAAGACACTTAATATTTATATGAAATATTATTGATTTAACAGCACTGACACTATCAGATGAGAACAAAACTAAATTAATGACTCTACACTGCAAAAAATTATTCTGAGTTTTGTCTTGTTTTCTAGAATAAATATCTAAACATTCTTGAATCAAGATGCATTTACTGGACAAGTAAAATTATTTAAGATATTATGTCTTGTTTTCAGTAAAAAAAACAACAAAAAAAAAACAATTAAAAAACAAATTCTATATATAAATGATCTTAGTTTTTCCTTAAAACAAGCAAAAATATCTACCAGTGGGGCAAGAATAATAATCTTGTTTAGCCTTTGGATTAAGATTATTTTTCTTACCCCATTGGCAGATATTTGTGCTTGTTTTAAGGAAAAACTCACAAATTTTTTTTTTTTTTTTTTTTTTTTTAACAAAAGACATAATATCTTAAGTAATTTGACTTGTACAGTAAATGCATCTTGATTCAAGAATGTTTAGATATTTATTCTAGAAAACCAGACAGAAACACTGAGTAAGAGAATCATGTTTGCAGTGTATTGTCTTCTGCTTTATATCTGAACTGAATATGCTTGGCTCTGTTATTGATCTGAATTATGCCTCTATTGTCTCATGTTTGATGAAGTTTGCATCACTGATTGTGTTCTCTGCTGTTTGTCTCTGTGAA
>NC_136756.1:30600715-30695715 GCF_936440315.1 Barbus barbus
TCACATCTCGTTTGATTCAGATCAGATTCACATCTCGTTTGATTCAGATCAGATTCACATCTCGTTTGATTCAGAGCAGATTCACATCTCGTTTGATTCAGAGCAGATTCACATCTCGTTTGGTTCACATCTCGTTTGATTCAGATCAGATTCACATCTCGTTTGGTTCACATCTCGTTTGATTCAGATCAGATTCACATCTCGTTTGGTTCACATCTCGTTTGATTCAGATCAGATTCACATCTCGTTTGATTCAGATCAGATTCACATCTCGTTTGATTCACATCAGATTCACATCTCGTTTGGTTCACATCTCGTTTGATTCAGATCAGATTCACATCTCGTTTGGTTCAGATCAGATTCACATCTCGTTTGGTTCACATCTCGTTTGATTCAGATCAGATTCACATCTCGTTTGGTTCAGATCAGATTCACATCTCGTTTGATTCAGATCAGATTCACATCTCGTTTGATTCAGATCAGATTCACATCTCGTTTGATTCACATCTCGTTTGATTCAGATCAGATTCACATCTCGTTTGGTTCACATCTCGTTTGATTCAGATCAGATTCACATCTCGTTTGATTCAGATCAGATTCACATCTCGTTTGATTCAGATCAGATTCACATCTCGTTTGATTCAGATCAGATTCACATCTCGTTTGATTCAGATCAGATTCACATCTCGTTTGATTCAGATCAGATTCACATCTCGTTTTATTCAGATCAGATTCACACCTCGTTTGATTCAGAGCAGATTCACATCTCATTTGATTCAGATCAGATTCACACCTCGTTTGATTCAGAGCAGATTCACATCTCGTTTGATTCAGAGCAGATTCACATATCATTTGATTCAGAGCAGATTCACATCTCGTTTGATTCAGATCAGATTCACATCTCGTTTGATTCAGATCAGATTCACATCTCGTTTGATTCAGATCAGATTCAAATCTCGTTTGGTTCAGAGCAGATTCACACCTCGTTTGATTCAGAGCAGATTCACATCTCGTTTGATTCAGATTGGGACTTCGGAGAGCAGAGTGTGAATGATTCAGGTCTCAGTTTGAATGGTTTCGGGGAGCAACCATGAATCATCGAGGTTCACTGAGAGCACACCATGGCGGTGACGGAGGTGAAGAAGTGTACATAGTTTTAACCTGATTTCAGATCCATTTTATTCATTTTAAGACATTTTAATGAGACATTTATCATTTACATGAATAATAGTAGTTAGATAATAGTCTCTTATTGGCCTTTTTAGCTGAGCCATCCATAGAAAATGAAACAAGCTCTGAAAATAGATAAAAAAGCAAATATTATACAAATACTTCATATTTAATTTGGACACAGCCCACGACTGAGGTGCCCTTGAGCAAGACACCGAACCCCCAACTGCTCCCTGGACGCCGCAGCATAAATGCCCACTGCTCCGGGTGTGTGTTGCACATTCAATGGGTTTAAGAGATGTTTTAGTTTTTTCAATCGCTAACAAGCATTATTCCATACTGAAGCCACATTTTCAAAACTGTTCACACATTCAGCGATACAGAAGTCTGTGTGGACCAAACTGTGGATCATTATTCATTGCTTTCAGACAAAATGCATGCAATGACTACATTTTTCAAAATCCACAAACACTTTTGTCATTCATACTCCACAACCTGCAAAACACGGTACATTTTCAGCACGTTTTTCAGATGCTAACAAACTGCTTTCAAAACTGATAAAAGCGCATTCAAAACAGAACCATGGCAAACTGTCCATTTCTGCAGGAATTATATTGAAATAAAAAATCTTAGCAGAATGTTTATTATGAAATTGAATAATAATTATTCCGAACACAACTAAATGCAATTTCAGCTGAAAGGCAAGCCAGATGTTCTATTTGTAGTCTTCTTCTTCTTCTTTCTTTCATTTTGGTTATCTTTTGATAGCTTTGGAATTATTTTGTCTGGGAACATCAGGGAAGACACATTGGTGGGGAAAAGAGTGTCAGAGAGAGGGACGACTAGAAGCCTTACAGTACATCCATCCAACCATCTATTCCATACATTTTCCCTAGCACTTGTCCTATGTATGGTCATGAGGCTGGAGCCTGGGTCATAGGCAGGACAAGCCCCTGGACAGATGGCCAGTCCATCACACACACTCATCACAGTCTCCAGTTCACCTGTCCTGTATGTCTCTGGATTGTGGGAGAAACCCAGAGGAAACCAACATCAACACAGAGAGAACACACAGACTCCACACAGCACATACAGCATTACACCAGACTGACCATGTGTTTATTTATTTCATTTGTTTGTTTGTTTGTTTTATTTTTTGTCATTATTACATTATTACTTATTTATTATTATTATTATTTTATATGAATAGTTTTCTCAACTTTTTATATTTATTTGAACTGGTTGTATTTTTCACAAGTAAATATTGATGGGTTTTTGTTTTTGGTATATAAAGAAATAGGGTGTTAATGCTGCTTTTCACATTAATTATTTGTGCTGTTATACAGTAAGTAAAATGAAAAGCTGTTATTCTTATCCTATAATGAAATACTTATGTAACAAATCATTCAAACTTCAAAGATAAAAGTTAATGGATTATGTAATGCTCGCTGTGTGTCATGAATGAAATGTATGTCTTCTGTTCCCAGTGTTATGGTGTGTTATGGGGATTTTGAGACCTGTATGAAGGGTTTAGTTGGTCTGAGAGGGTTTTGGAGGTGAGATCAACTGTTTGGCCAAGATTGATGTTGGTGATGCAGACTGTATGAACAGTTTTGAAAAATGTGGTTTCAGTATTGAACAATGCTTGTTAGCAATTAAAAAACACTGTAATGCATGTTTAGTCTTTCTGACCAGCAGGAGTCTCCAGGGTAAGAAGTCCAAACAGTGGATCATATTTTGTGAAGCAGTTTGGTTCAATTGATTCAAAGCTTTAAAATAATGATCGTTTCTCGGTTTTTTCAGGAAATATGATTGTTTCTCCCAATACTAGTGTTTATGAGGTGAAGTTCAATCGCAATGTTGCTAAAACAATCCTATTATAATGGCATTATGAGTTGCATGTTTTTCTCCTGCAGATGAACTGATTTATTTCACCATGATGAATACAAACACTCCATTACATGTAAAACACACAATAATACTCTGCAGTTCTAAAACAGATCTTGTAATAAATGAATAACTAGGCAGTTTTCTCAGAGTTGATGGGCATTTGTTCACCGGCTCAGTTTGTTTTCATGTTATGAGAACATCTCTAAAGAATCTCATTCATTTCTCAGAGTGCCACGTGAACAGACAAAAAGCCCTGTTTTTCATTCAAATAACATACGACTGATGTGACACTTCTGTCTTTTTTCCTCTATGTTAAGATAATTCAGAGATAGCACTAGCGCTAAATATGAAGTTAATAGTATTGTTTGAGGAAAGTTGAGGAAAGCGGGTCAATCCAAACTGTTATGGGGGAGGTCCGCTGATAAAAATCAATAAACAGACAAAATTATATTTATTATCTCTCATATATTCGTTTGTTAAAGCATTAATAGTGTATTAAAGTCTTCTTCATAGCTGAAAGTGCATGTTTAGCCGAGAGTTTTCGCAGAAATGCTGTAAATGGTGTTCTCTGCGCAGGTGGTAGCGTCCATTAAAGCTGTGCTGGAGATAAAAGGCTGGTTCTCTCAGAGAGACTCAAACACAGCACAGCAGCACTGAAGATGGAGCAGACCGAGCTCACGAAGCCACAGACTCTGCAGGATCTGATCAAAACCCTGCACAAGATCTTTGAGAGAGACAGTATCAATGTGGAGGAGGTGCAGAGCATCATGGAGTCCTATGAGAGTAAACCTCACGAGTGGATCAAATATGCCACATTTGACCAGTACAGGTAATTATTATCATCATCATGCATTATATTATTAATTACTGTTCATGTCATTCTTTGGCCGTTATTTCGAGATATTCTTATTATGCATTTGGCTTACAATCACAACAAGGGTTTTGTTTATGAGTGTTTGTTTGTTTTTAACTTCACTCAGAAATGCAACTATGTTAACTTTATGTTGCACACGTCTCCGTCTGAGCCTCGGATGCAAACTGAGCCTGAACTGGGTTTAATGAGTTAACTTGGAGTGCAAACATCGCTCGAATAATTTAAAGTCAGAGCATTAGTGGGTCTCGTGTAATGAAAGGCCTAGTATTGCTCGGTTTGAATGAAATGTGCAGTTTTTCGCCTAGTTTCGGACTGGATGCGCTCGCTGGAGTTTTGCCTCCGAGGATGTTATGCCAGTGGGCGTGGCTTCGCTCCAGGGGCGTGGCTGACGCGGGCCAATCAGAGCGCGGCTCCTGGCGCACACCCGCTGTTGTCAAACTCTCCCAGATAAACACAGTCCTGCATCACATTCCTCTGCTCTTTCTGGACTGTTCCATGATGCCTCTGATGCATCGTTCACTCTCTTTACTGATATGAATATCAATATTACAGGTTTTCAGCTGCTTACGCACATTTTCAAAACTTTGCCTCTTTTTTCAAAACTTTACACACAAATCCAAGAAATGCACACATAAAAAAATGCAAAATGCCTCACATTTCTTGCAAAACGAAGCACTGCTTTCAAAATATCACAAACACATCATATATCATATATACACAGTTTTTCAAAACCTAAAGCTCTTCTTTCATGAGCTCCTGTGTGCATTTCTGTTCAAGATTGAAAGTAATTAACAGAGAGATGTTGAAAAATGTAAAAGCAAGACTGAAAGCACACTTGTCTCACTGTAAGTATTAGTAGTTGCACACAGAACTAAAGAAAAGAAACACATCCAGCTTGTGTAGTTGTGTAGATGAGTGTTTATTGATTGGTTGGTGTTCAGTGAAGCACATTAAGTGATTAATTACTGTGGTGTTCTGATTAGTTGTGTTTGAAAAAGAAATCAAGATGCTTCCTGATAGATTTGTGTGTGTTACAGAGAGAGTTGTGTTTTGTGTTTTGCTAAAAGTCTGAGCATTAGTGTGTGGTTTTAGATCTGGTGTGTGCTTTTGCTGTTTGAGTGACAGCTTTCAGAAACTGTGACGAGGAGAGATTCTGTGTGGAAACAGCTGAAAAACACAGAGTGACACCTCCAGGATGTGTTCCATTTACCAGCTACAAACAAACAAACAAACAAACAGTAACAGTCGTAATGAATGATTATTAATCCCCAAAATCGGCTCACGGTACAAAAAAATAATAAATAAAAGATCTGGCAGTGTTTGCGCTGAACTGACTGATCAAAGTCCCTTCACTTTACAGATACACCAGGAATCTTGTGGACGAGGGAAATGGAAAGTTCAACCTGATGATTTTATGCTGGGGTGAAGGACACGGCAGGTAATGTTCATGTAGAAAAGCACATGTTGTGTTTGCTCTGTATTTACCAGAAGCCTGGACTCACGAGTGGATCAATGACTGAACATGCATCAATGAATTAGAGATATTAACAGACAGATAACGGCCTGATAGTAGAGTCCAATGTCTTGTGATTAGTCAGGTCATAAAAGACAGATAATACTGCGTGTCAAGCCTTTAATAAATGCAAAGTGAAGCAGATTAAATCACAGATAAAATAATGCTGTCACCTCATAAAAGAATAAGTGATTAGTCACTGTGAAATATGAACAAAAAAGGAAGAAAATAGCACGTCAGGATGCCTGATTTGTTGTTAAAATGAGCTAATTTGCAACTAATTCAACTTAAAAACTTCAGTTCAGCTGCTGCCTTACATTTCAAGTATAATCAGATTGGCTGAATGATTCATTTAAACTAATTTGTTTAAAAATCTTGTCTAGATTAATGTGGTATAAGGGTCAAAGATAAAAAGAGGTTTCAAGCATCAAAACCCCTGAACATTAGAATGTGTCCTGCTTAATTAGATTTATTTCTGAGCATTTGGGTTATGATTTACAGAAGACACCCATTAAAATAGTCAATATACCAAAAAATCTTTTCAGGCTTATTTACAGCCAGAATATGGAAGGCCACTGAATAGCAGAATAGCACGATATAAACTCACAAATGCATGTTATAACATCAGAATTGAAAGATATAAACACACAATTATAAGAAAATAGTCCCTTATCTTCTTCAGAATTGGACTTTTTTTGGACAGATTTACAAAGTAACTCAAAAGTAACGTATCGCATCACTTTCCATAAAAAGTAACATAATTAGTTAGTTTTTTTGGGGAGTAACGCAATGCATTACTTTTAAAAGTAACTTTCCCCAGCACTGGACATGACTTACAGATCCTAGTGTACTAGAGTAAGCATGTTATTGATGTGCTGTGTTTGTGAGTTGGCCTGTGTTTGGCATGATTGCAGCAGCATCCACGATCACACAGACTCGCACTGCTTCCTAAAGCTGCTCCAGGGTCAGCTGAAGGAGACGCTCTTCGACTGGCCCGACCGCAAGCTTCAGGCCGGCATGCAGCAGAAGTCCCAGCAGGTGCTGCTGGAGAACCAGTGCGCCTACATTAACGGTGAGAGATGAGGTTAGACTCGAGGGAGCGGGGATGAGTCTGTCGGGATCAGACGAGGCTGACGATGAGCTCGGTGTGTTTCAGACTCTCTCGGGCTTCATCGAGTGGAGAACGTGAGCCACACGGAGACAGCCGTCTCTCTGCACCTCTACAGCCCGCCCTTCCAGACCTGCCAGACCTTTGACCAGCGCACCGGACACAACAACACCGTCAAGATGACCTTCTGGAGCAAGTTCGGCGAGAGGACGCCGTATGTAAGTCATCTTCATGCCCTGAAATTACGATATTATGTTCCCAGCTAAGCAGGCCAGAATGAGATTTACATATTTACAGTCAAACCAAAAATTATTCAGACACCAGATATCATTTTTGATATTTTTTTTACTAGTGGATGCAGGACACTATAGTTAATTTATGTAAGTGAGGATAGCATTATAAAAAAATTGTGACATATTATACCCCAAAAAATTCTTCATACAGTGGACTACCTGTAAAAATTTGGGAGCAAACATTATTCAGACACTTTGAGCGGAGCATGTTTTGCTGCAGTGTTTTTCTTTAATTGCTAATGGGATCTTTTTCCACCACAGACTGAACTAAATGAAGCATTGCTTGGTGATTGGTTGAGATAAATTGGTATTATCTAATTGTGTTCTTCATCTAACCCTAACTTAACAGCTGACAACCCAATTCATTACATACCTTTCTATCAGTTATCTGATATTATCAAGATGAATTTGTTCTGACGCAGTTTAACTGAGTTCTTCTCATATTTTATTACCATTTTCTAAACTATAGCAAATAAACTGTGATAATGTGAGAAATGTTGAAGGTGTCTGAATAAATGTTGGTTTGACTTTATGTACTTAATAAAAGCAACTGTACTTTTAGTATACTAAACTGTAATACTTAAAGTCTGCTAATTTGGAACAACTAATTTTGTACTTAATGCACTTTAATTGTCTGGAAGTAGTGCTGAAGTCCAGCTAAAGATGTACTGAAGCACATTTGATTGAGTTGAAGTGCAACTAATCTTCAGGTGCACTGATATTATTCAAAGATCATGCAATCCTTATCAATAGTGACAAAAAACATTTTACGCTTAATATTAAGAAATGTGCGTTGTGCACAAGTGCACTCTTAAAAATAAAGGTGCTTAAAAGGTTCTTCACAGCGATGCCATAGAAGAAGCATTTTTGGTTCCACAAAGAACCATTCAGTCAAAGGTTCTTTAAAGAACCATCTCTTTCTTAACTTTTTATAATCTGAAGAACCTTCTTTCACCACAAAGAACCTTTTGTGACACAGAAACCATTCTTCAGATGTTAACGGTTCTTTATGGAACCATTTAGACAAAAAGGTTCTTCTGTGGCATCATGAAGCACCTTTATTATTAAGAGGGTAGTGCTCTAAACAGTGTTTCATTATAACTTTGATTTCAGTAAGTCTCAAGCGGTATGTCAGTAAATATGTTATTACATTTGAAGTATACTTAGTATGAATTAAATGTATTTTAAATATATGACAACTACGATGGCTCATGAACAGATCATATGATAACTCACTGCACAGCATCTCAAACTTTGTTTTAATATTTCTGAAATACTTGAGCAAAACTGGTCACACTTTATTTTAAAGGGGTCATATGATGTGATTTCAAGTGTTCCTTCCTCTTTGGAGCGTTACAAGCTGTTTGTTCATAGAGATAAGAACCCTGAAGTTGCAAAGACTAAAGTCTCAAAACCAAAGAGATATTCTTTATCAAAGTTAAGACTCTGGCTCCTAAAACAGCTCATTCAAACACGTCTACGTCACGGTGTGGGAAGATTAGCAAAACACCGCCCAAACGCACACGCAATGAAAGAAGCCGTAACTATTATTCTGGCTGTAGTGTTGTTGCTGTTCTGGAGACGCTGTGTTTCGTTGTGAAAGAGAAACTACTTTGTTTGAGCTTCCAAAAGAGGACACAACTAGAAATCAGTGGTTAAGCTGTATTTACAACACTGTTCCAGAACAGCTCAACGCTAATATTAGAGTCTGTTACAGAGCACTGTTTCCTGAAGCTGGGAGAGTAGCCTACAGAGCCAGCTACGGGTGTGTGATATATATAATCTGCCATAATATCCTAATTGTTGTTGTAATGATGTGCAATTTGACAATATCGAGTATTTTGCCAAACCCAAACCTAACACCTGTGGAGTGCACGCTTACATGAGCCTACGTGGTGATGAACGAAGCGGGTTAAACAGTGCACGTGCGTTTAGAGAGAGTTCTTTCACTGCATCAATCAGTCATTAAAATGCATTAAGAATGATCACACAATTCAAGATATGGCGGCAGAAAATGTATATATATTTATGTTTCATGACGTTTTCTTCTTCAAAAATCAGCATGATTACAAATGTGATATTGATTTTATACAACAGTTCAATAAACAAGACGTTAATATTAAGAGACTTATGTTTTAGACACCATATTGCCTGTTTTTGCTCCATTTCGCAGAGAAGAAGAATAATTCCAAACAGCTACAGCACTGGTTTAGTTTCGTTCCTGAATGAATCAACCGTTAAATGATTCGGTTCAAGCGCAACGACTCACTTATTACTATTATTATCTATTTTCATTTTTTAAATCATTTTAAAATATCAGTATTCAATGTTTTATGTTTCAAAAGTCAAAAACTGATGCATTTGTAACTGGTTAAAGCACTCCGTGTCCCTCTGAGCTGCATTGAATAGCGTGTAAATACATCTAAATGCCATTCAGATGCAACTTCTGCAAAGATTCATTTTGATGAGACTGGTTTCATTTGTTGGGTAACAGCCTAAATGTATATTATCCTAATTGACTGATTAAATGTAACAATTAAAAAAAATGCTTTATTAAAGGTAAAAATCAATGAGAGCACGCCTCGCTTCTCAGAACGGGGAGCTTTGTAAAAATCGGTGCATTTCAGAAAGACGGAGCATAGAGGAGCAACAATAATGTACATTATGTGGAAAATAATGTGCTTTTTGAACATTAAACCACAAACACATTGCATTACACCAAACACACAAAATAATGGTCTTTTTAGCAACTTCATATGACCCCTTTAATGTCCAATTCTCGCCAGTAACAAACCATTAACTATGAATTTTGCGTTATTCAGCTTTATTAATAGTTAGTAAAGTAGTTGTTAAGTTTAGGATTAGGGATGTAGAATATGCTCATGCAGAATATGCTTTATAAGTACTAATAAACAGCCAATATGTTAATAATTGTCATGCTAAAAGCAAGTAGTTAATAGTGAGAATTGGCCGCTATACTAAAGTGTTACCGCAGAACTCATAAAAAAGATTGTGTATGATTAGCTGTTTCAAAGATCACGTTTCCAAACATCAGGCATCTGAACACAAGATAACATGCCAGCGTTTGAGACTGTGTTTCTGAGCAAGTCATTCATCATGGGAGGAAAACAGCCACAACTTTCATTGGTATCATTGAGTCTTTGTGCTAGTTTCCCAGAAAGTGAGGATTTTGCTCGATTGAAAACATGGGATGATTTACAAATGTTTTATGCCATATTCAGATTTTCCATGCAAGTTAAATTCATAACTCTGGATGGAAACACTCCAAATGTGCTTAAATTAACCTCCAACACAGGGTTATTATTAAAGCAAATTTATACGAAAACAAAACAATACATCTGTTACTTGAAATTAAAGTGATGTTAACTAAAATACAATAAAATATAAATAACCTAAACATATTTTATTTCAGCTAGTTAACGAAACATCATTTCTCATTTTCATTTAGTTTAATTTAGGGCTGCAAAACGATTAATTGATTAATTGTATTCAAAATAAAAGTTTATGTTTACATACTAAACTGTGTATATTAATCATGTATATATAAATACACTCACATACAGTATATATTTAGAAAATATTTACATGTATTTACAAGTTTATATTTATATTTGTACCATTTATATTATATAGAAATATATTTAATATAGAAATATAACATATTTTTCTTAAATATAAACATGCATGTGTGTGTATTTATATATACATAATACACATATATCACATAAACAAAAACGTTTATTCTGAATGCAATTAATCGCGATTAATTATTTGACAGCCCTAGTTTAATTTGATGTACTAAAACGGCAATAAAAATGAATAAAAAAGCATATAGACTAATAAAAATGATAAACACAACAAATTAAAACTCAAATGAACATGAAAGCAGAAAATACCAAAACTATAATAGTCTGAATGAAAGAGTGTGATGAGTGTGAATGACTCCTCAGCTGTTTACTGGAGTTAATGTTTGCTGATCAGCAGAGAGGCTGTAAAGCTGTTATCGGTGTGTAATTCACTCAGTCCTGATGTTGTGCTGCGTTCAGTCAGAAAGAACTGCGTGTTCTCTGGGTTCGGCCAGCATTCCTCCACCCTGTGGCGCTCCGGTGACGTCGTGTCTGTTTGCTGCAGATGTGTGCAGCTCAGAATGTCTTCCACATGTGCTCCAGATCGGCCAAACACACCGCACTTATCTGCTCTCACAGCTTGCATAAGTTTACCTTGACCAAAGCGCTGTCTGGACACAATATTTCAACATCAGCCTGTACCTTGATAAGATAAGATACCAGCTCGTCTGCTTTCAACTGCGGCTTTATTACACTTTTTATCAGCTTTTCAAAACGTTGCCTTTTTTTTTACTTTACACACAAATAAGAATTGCACACAAAATGCCTCACATATCTTTCAAAATGAAGCACTGCATTCAAAATCTCACAAACACATCTCAAAAGCAAACATTTGCAAACACCTTTGCCATTACAGATATTTTCCCCACAGAATCTCTCCTCGTCACAGTTTCTGAAGCTGAGAGTCAAACAGCAGAAGCACACACCAGATCTAAAACCACACACTAATGCTCAGACTTTCTGCAAAACACAACTCTCTCTGTAACACACACAAATCTATCAGGAATTAATATTATGGCAAAGGTGTTTGCAAATGTTTGCTTTTGAGATGTTTGTGAGATTTTGAACTTCAGTGCTTCATTTTGAAAGATATGTGAGGCATTTTGTGTGCAATTCTTATTTGTGTGTAAAGTTAAAAAAAAGGCAACGTTTTTGAAAATGTGTGTAAACAGCTGAAAAAAACTAACTCCTTTTAGATTTTGTGTTGTGTTTTACAAAAAGTGTTTTATGAAATTGAAAAGGCAGAGAATTATTGTATTGAACTGGTGTTTGAGTGTCAGGTTTAGAAACTGAGTGGCAAGTACAGATTTAGTGTGTAAGCAGCTGAAAAGAACTGTAATTGTGCTCTTTTTGAAGGCTTTTGTGGTGTTTTCTCTTACAGGAAAGCACCGTTTCACAGGAGAACAACTGAGACGAGAGAAGCACGACGGCACTCGATGGAAACTTACACATTAAATTAAAACCACAGTGATGTTTATATCTCGATCCAACTGTTTTTAAGAAGAGGACAGTGGGAAGCTCTTAATCGTGGCCTAGTTCAGCGCCACAGGTCTGAATAGACGCATTAGTCCAGCCGTTCTCCCAGCATTCCTGTGTAATCATGCTTTTGTACTGTTACGGGACGAGAGTGTGTCATTTCTGAGAAGAATCTGTTTGTTGGCTGAATGAAAGCGCTGTCCTGAATCCAGCTCCAGCAGAACACAGCACTTGCTCTCCTTCTCCACTCGCTCTTTTCCAGATCTGCCTTTGACTGGAAGAGTTTCTTTATCAATCTTGCCGTCGGTAATCAATGTCTTGCGGAACAAATATGGTCTCTGCATTTGTAAACTGGAGCTTTTATTTAAAATTGACCTTGAATCTTAGCTGGAAATTCATTTTTGTCTTAACATTGAAGTAAATAAAATGTTTCCCAAATGTTGTTTTTTGTGTGCATCTGCATGAATCGACACTATAGACGTCTACAGATCTGATTTCAGATTCATGCTTTCATTTGCATTGATGCATTTTATCCAAAGGGACTTACACTGCATTAAAGTTAAAGCCTGCGTGTTATGAGTTCTTGCTTTCCCAGCGAATCGAATCATTTCCTTTTTATGAATCAGATGAATCTACTAAAAGATTCGTTTTCATCCTTGTTTCTCAAAGAAATGAACCTCCATATATAAATAAAAAACTTGAACTCATTTTATTTCAGCTACACTGTAAAAAAACAAGAAGTTGAGAAAACTCAAAAATCTGCTGAAGCTGGTTCCTTAAACTTTTTAAGTTTGCTCAAATTTTGATTTATTCATTTTTTTTACAGAGCTGTAAAAATCAAAAGTTGAGAGAACTTAAAAAGTTTAAGGAACCATGCTTCAGCAGATTTTTGAGTTTTCTCAACTTCTTGTATTAAGTTTATACAAAAATAAATTGAGAAAACTCAAAAATCTGCTTAAGTTGGTTGCCTTAATTTTAAGTTTGCTCAACTTTTCTTTTTTTTTCTTTTTTTAACAGTGTAGTTTCCAGGAAAACCTTTATCATTTTCATATTGTTTAACTTTTTGGTACTAAAACTGAAAAAAAAATTAATAACCACTATATAGACATTTAAAAGCAACAAAAAATAATTAAAATTGCACAAACGCAACAAAATGACTAAAATGTAAGCAAAATTAACTAAACTATAACTTAACAAAAAAAGTTAACTAAACTAAAACCTTAACTAAAAAGTGCATGAAAGCCGAGAATAAGCTCTAATTCAAAATATGAACACAAATATAATAGTATCTCAGTGTTAACTCTTTAAGTCTCCGCGTGAATGGTTAAATCCAGCTTTTAAGGACACCGGTGAATCAGGTGAGTGAATATGAACGGTCTTCTAATGCATTAATGAAGAGTGTGAATGAAGTGGATTGTGCAGCGATGTTTCTGACATGATCTGATCGACTCGTTTCTCAGTGTTTCTCAGCTAACAGACATTCAGGAGTTTCTGAGATTCGTGTTGATGCACGTCTGCAGGCGTCTGCCAGATTCTTCAGTCACACTCAAGAAGCTCCTGTAGATCATATTTCTCAAGATGATGGCCAGGAATGAGCGCACAGCTGCAGGGGGAAACGAGAGAGATTATCATGCAGAAAAGCTCAATTCAGTGCAGATTCCTACCATTAATGCAACTCAAACTGAAGAGAAACACCTGAAGTGCACTTAATGTCAGACCTATGTTCCTGTTTAGTTGTGTTTTTCTCCCCATGTGCTCCGTGGCCTATAGTTTCCCTCGTGTCTGATTGTATCATTTGTTTCACCTGTGCTTCCTTAATTATGCTCATTAGTTCCTTGTTACTTAAGTCCAGTGTTTCCAGTGTTTCGTGTCTGGTGTTAACGTCATTTTGTGTCTCCTGTGTTCCCTGCTTTTTAGTTTATTAAAGATTTTGAAGTTTAAGTTCCTTCGTCTCCTTGCTTCCTCACTGCAGCAGTGTGATGCTCCTCCTTTATTTGAACTCAATATGATTTAACCAATTACATTTGTTTAAGTTATGTGAGATTCAAGTATTTTTAAAATCAGTTTAATATAGTTTGAGATGAAATGCAAATGTGATTGTTGAAGAATGTAAGGCAGCAGCTGAACTGAAGGTTTGCAGTTAGTTTTTTTCAACTGCTTAAACTTTGCCTTTTTTTTCAAAACTTTACTCACAAATCCAAGAATTGCACACAAACTGCAAAATGCCTCACATCTCTTGCAGAATGACACACTGCGTTCAAAAGATCACAAACACATCTCAAAAGCAAACATTTGTCTTACACTGAAAACACCTTTGCCATAATATTTTATTTTCGGATATATCATTTACACAGAGTTATTCAAACCTAAAGCTCTTCTTTCATGAGCTCTTATGGACATTTCTGTTCAAGATTGAAAGTAATTGAAAAGGGAAGGGAAGTGGTGTGTGGCTAAGTTTGGTGACCCATACTCGGAATTTGTGCTCTGCATTTAACCCATCCAAGTACACACACACACACACACATACACACAGCACTGGTTATTACACAGTACAGAAGAAAATAGACACATCAAGCTTGTGTAGTTGTGCAGATGTGTGTTTATTGATTAGTTGGTGTTCAGTGAAGCACATTACAATTTTTTTCAACTGCTTACACACAAAATCTTTGCTTGTCAAAGCTGACACTCAAACACCAGATGGCTGCAAACAATGCAAACAGAGTGAGGTGTTGGAGGGAGAGCCGGAGGAGGAGGAGTTCAAAGCAGAGCAAGGGGAGGAAGAGGATGAGTCGGATGGGGAAGGTGACGAAGATCAGGGACAAGAAGAGTGGTCTCTGATGAGATTAGGGCTACTGTCATTGATCATGTGATTAACCACGGTTTAATGATGAGAGAGACTAGAGTCGGGTATAATTCAAACCTTTAGAAATGAGAACAGGTATGTACCAGCTACTATAATGCAGACATGTTCTAATGAACTCATAACAGCTATTTCAGCATAACATCAGGTATACTATAAAACATATTTACAGCATGTATTTACTGCAGTGCATTGCATGGCCACAGTCTGGTGGGTTATTATACTGCACTACAGTACAGCTGACTGTAAGAACACATTCTGACTATATTGTATAAAATAGTACATTATACTGCAATGAGTTACAGTTTCACCTTTTTCAAAATTATGTTTGGTTTCTGTTCATCTACAGATGGTTTATGTACTGTGTGTAATACTGTATTCACAACCACAAATGCTTATAGTAAAAAAATACAATAATAATAAAATAAATAGTTTGGTTTCAATCTTGCTTTTGTGTTTACCGTGAACTTTGCAACATCTCTCTGTTAATTACTTTCAATCTTGTACAGAAATGTCCAGAGGAGCTCATGAAAGAAGAGCTTTAGGTTTTGAAGAACTGTGTGTATATGACATATCCAAAAATATATTATTATGGCAAAAGTGTTTGCAACGTAAGACAGATGTTTGCTTTTGAGATGTGTTTGTGATCTTTTGAATGCAGTGTGTCATTCTGCAAGAGATGTGAGGCATTTTGTGTGCAATTCTTGGATTTGTGCATTAAGTTTTGAAAAAAAGAGGTATAGTTTAGAAAATGTGATGAAGTGATGAATTAGTGTGGTGTTCTGATTAGTTGTGTTTTGTTGTGTGTTGTGTTTTGCAAAAAGTCTGAGCATGTCTGGTTTTGTAGATCTGGTGTGTGCTTCTGCTGTTTGAGTGACCGCTTTCAGAAACTGTGACGAGGAGAGATTCTGTGTGGAAGCAGCTGAAAATAATAACGTGCCAACAAAATGAACACGGCAGGAACCCTGAGCCACTGAACACTGAGTCATGTATCTCCTCACAGTAACAGCAGAACCAGCCTCTCGCTGCGTGTCCTCATACGCTCAGAGCATTCTGGGAGACAGACCGCTGTTTGTCTGCCTCTGACCTCAGCTGTAAAGGTCACGAGAAACACTTTCATGGGCTTCATTCAAACTCAATGTTTTCAGCTCCCCTGTCACTATCATATCTGTGAAAACAGCCATAAAACATTACGACTGCGTTTATCCTGCATTGTCTCTTCCTCAGAAACTGGAACACAGGTGGAAGACATTAATAACCACAACTCATCAGCATCAGCAGATAACTGAAGATATTCATTGTTCCGTCTTTATCTGTTCATATCTGCAGAAATAATAAACATTCACAGAGTGTGAGGGTGTTTTTGTTTTCATATTCCGGTGGGGACTTAAACCTGAATACACACAGACTCATGGGGGCTTGTGTCACACCTAAATTGAGGTCTCCACAGGTAAACAAGCTAATAAATCACACAGAATTAAGTTTTTTGAAAATCTAAAAATGCAAAAAGTCTCCTGTGAGGGCTAAGTTTAGGTGTAGGGTTGGTGTAGAGCAATAGAATATACGGTCTATACAGAATAAAAACCATTACACCTATGAGAGTCCCCACAAGGATAGCGAAACAAGTGTGTGTTTGTGTGTGTGTGTGTGAGATATGGTACAGTAGTTGTGTGTCTGTGTGTGTGTGTGTGTGTGTGTGTGTGTGTGTGTGTGTTTGTGTGTGTGTGTGTGTGTGTGTGTGTGTGTGTGTGTGTGAGATATGGTACAGTAGTTGTGTGTGTGTGTGTGTGTGTGTGTGTGTGTGTGTGTGTGTGTGTGTGTCTGTGTGTGTGTGTGTGTGTGTGTGTGTGTGTGTCTCATAATGTGAGCAACAGTGTCATTAATAAGACAAACAGCTGTTTTTCGCTCGAAGGAATTCAAACGGAAATCAGCAGGATTTCAGTCGTCTTCATCATAGAGTCACAGCTCCAAAAATCACAGAACAAAAATGTGATTTTTAAGGACACTGAGCAGATGAGGGATTAGGAATAATAATACTACAGTTTTTTCAATGGCTAACATCCCTTTGTCTAATCTGTAGTCACATTTTCAAAACTCTGAACACAATTAACACCACATCCATCTGTTGTGACCATACCATTAACACAATTCATGTTGCTTTCACACAATATTCAGTCAATTAACACATTTCTAAAATGCTTAAATGTTCTTTTCACACAAGCTTACCCCATACCAAAAATCATGGATCTTTCTTATCTTTTTTACAAATGCTTAAACACAGCATGACAGAAATAAAGACCTAATGTTCCAGACTTTAAATATAAAGCCTCTACTTCTGCAACAAAAGCAGCTTAAAAGAGCTACTAAGAATAATTTTAATTACTAATTGAGAAATAGCTGATTCCAATCTTAATGAATAATTCCAAGCCATGCACAATAAAAAGGCAGTCTCTGGATTGATTTTGTTCAAAATGATACAGAACTACACAGAGAAGCATAAAAAGAAAGAAACTGTTTGGAGGAGGGCGAGTTGGACGAGGGAGAGGACGGTCAGGACTGCTGAGAGGAATATCTGTGCCCCCTGCCCAACCTCAAGAGTGTTACATCTCCAGAGTGAGCAAAAGGGCTAAGAGAATCACTTTGGACCCGCACACCCTGCCCATCACTCCTTGAACTGTTGTCTTCTGGTCAGCGAGAACAGCCAGACACAAGAACAGTTTCTTAACACAGTCTATATTGAGCCTGAATAATTCATAACAATGCACTGTCCATCATAACTGAAACATGTATACAGAGAAAACTGAAAACTGTTCATTTGTGAACTGCACATTTGTAAATAACATATCTGTACATTCATTAAAAGTCATTTTTTTATCACTGACAGCAATTTAATTTAGCCAGTAAAGCCTTTACTGCTGCAATTCTGTCACTTTTGTTTTATTTTCCATAAAGTACTGATGATCTTCAGTATGCTGTACACATATCTAAAATAAATACACTCACACGCACAAAAATGAACTTGCTGTCTGAATTATTGCTGTTGTTGTTGTCCTCATATTTTTGAATGGATCTCATATTATAGTTCTATACAGGTCGAACTGAGACATGATAAATAATGCCGTTTTTGTAAAGCCATTAATTGTTAGCATTTTGAGAGTCTGCACTATAATTGACCTCATGATCCTGTTGGATAGAAGACCAGTGCTACTGTTTTGACCGAATGACTCAGTTTTGAATCAGACTTGCTGTGTTTTGATAGACTTAGTATATGAAGAAAAGGGTATTCAGCATTTTGAAATGTAGAGTTTACATATTTACATACAAATAATGTAGTATTTATTAAACAAAATGTGGTTCTGGCCAGAAAACGAAGTATCTGGCTAACTGTGTGATGCAGGTGTGTTGCTGTGTTAAGAGTTTAGAAAAAGCACTTTAAGTGTTGGTTAACGCTTGTTAGCGACTGAAACAAACTGTAATCAGCAGAGGTCATCATAAATCTTCAGCTCTTCAACAGATTTGACTCTTCAGCCCAGAAGCCTGTGTTTGCCTGCATCTCTGGATCGGATCATTCGATCAGGTTTCCAACAAAGTCAACAGAAACACAAACAGCACACAAACAACAAACTGGCTGAAGATTCTCAGACGCCTGCTGTAGAGAACCTCTGTGATGAGAATGAGATGTGATAGAGACCTGCTGTCTTCATGGCGTCTTCACTGTAGTGCTCTGTGTTGTTGCTCAAGCTGATTACTGGCTGAGGTGGAGAATGGAGCTGTGTTTGTGCCACATCATCATCATCATCATCATCATCACTATAGGCTGCTGCATGCTGCTCTCTGCTGGTCTGATCGTGTCTCAGATACAGATGTTCCTACAGAGTCCTGAGCTTACAGCAGATCAGCACACACATGATCTGTGGCTCAATTCTACATTGAACGCTCTGTCAAGGTTCTGATCAGATCTGAAGTTCTCGTGTGTGTTTTGGCACAATCCTCTGAAATTAGCACAGAAACTAAAAGCACATGATGGGTTGATTATTATCTGAGCGCTGTCATCTTCACATGCAAAATCCTCTACTCAAGTCAACTAAACCTGTCAGACATGCATATTCATAAATATCTATCAGAGGAATATGTGTGATGTTTGCTCAATCTGTCATACTAATGAATCTTACCAATCAAGTGGAAGCAGTTGTTCACTATATATCTGAGAAATGTGCAAAAATACAAATGCAAATGTGATTTTATGTTTGCATAAGCAGTCTGTATCAACAAAAATGAAGTTTGCATATAAGAAATATTTGCAGGGCTTGGTGAAACACATTTCAGTTTTGGAGCTATTACTGCTTTAACTGAGATCTGAAGCATGCATTAACTGCTCTGATGACTTACTGCACCTTGAACTGATTTCACAAATATATAGACTACTTCATATTACGTCCTTTTTAAATCACTACAAAACAATATCGGATGCCTGTTATGTTTGTTTTATTCAAATTAAATATGCAAACAAAATTAACAATTTAGAAAAAAAACATACGCCAATGAAAATATATTACAAATAAATAAATATATGAGAAGAAAAAATAAGCAGATCACATAACAATAAACATAACAATCTTTCCTACAAAACATAAATTAATTATTAAATAAAAATTATACAAAAATACCATAAAGTGAGCATACTTTTAAAATGTTTTAGTTGCCTTTTTGTTACAGGAGGCAGACAAAAATTTAATATAGATTTTAATATATTCTTGAATGTGATAAAAGTGGGCCTAACTTCATAATCTTGCATTTGTGGATAATTAACTATTTTAAAACTGCGGAAAAGCCACGTTGACGTTCCGTGACGTAGTTACGCAAGTACGTGCAATGTCAGGCGTCAAACAACTTCCTGCTTCCGGTTCGCTCTCGAGGTAAGCCGCAGTCATCACTATCCGTCGTTATTCGCTGTAAAGCTGATGATTTAGAGCGGCGAATTGATTTATATTGATATATTTGCGTTCACGGAGGTGTTTGAACGCGCTGAGCGCGAGCTCGCGTCGCGTAACCGCCGTTTGATCCACATCCGGGTTCGCGTCACAATAATTCAAGTTCAAGTTTATTTGTATAGCACTTTTTACGATACAAATCGTTGCAAAGCAGCTCTACAGGAATTTAAGTTTCCACAGTATATTTATGTATCGCAGAACCTTAATATATTTAACTTATGGCAGAATGTGTTAATTGTGTATGTTGTCTGAGCGTTGGCATCCTCTGAGGTCCTCTGAGGGGTTGGCATCATCTTTTCTCAGGTGTTCGGTCATCTCAGATCATTTAAGGGTTGGATCCAGACTGAAGCTTCTGTCATTCCTAGTTACCACGGGATGTTAATCAACAGAGAAACAAATAGAGACATGATTAGCGTAGCTGCTGTTCCATCTAAGCAAAAATGATTTGTTCAACCCAAGCTAGAGAATAATAATAATGTACATTTGATCAGATATAACTGCAGTACAAGATTATAAGATGCATTATGTGAATGCTTGGCTAAAGAGATGTGTCTTTAATCTAGATTTAAACAGAGAGAGTGTGTCTGAACCCCGAATGTTATCAGGAAGGCTATTCCAGAGTTTGGGAGCCAAATGTGAAAAAGCTCTACCTCCTTTAGTGGACTTTGCTATCCTAGGAACTACCAAAAGTCCAGAGTTTTGCGACCTTAGGGAGCGGGTTGGATTGTAGCGTGGTAGAAGACGAGTTAGGTACGCAGGAGCTAAACCATTTAGGGCCTTATAGGCAAGTAATAATATTTAGTAAATGATACGGAACTGAATAGGTAGCCAGTGCAGAGACTGTAATAGCATCTGCTGCATATGTTATCATAATCTCTGAACGCCGTGGAGCTGCTGTTTCTGACAGGAATCTCTCTCTCCGCAGCTCTGTGCAGTGGTGGTTCAGCAGACCTGAGGGAGAACATGTTAGCCTGGTTTCTGCTGCTGTGTGCACAGCTGATGTTCGGCTGGATCCGCGCGTCAGAACTCACCTTCGAGCTGCCAGACAACGCCAAGCAGTGCTTCTACGAGGACATCACCATCGGCACCAAGTGCACGCTGGAGTTCCAGGTAACTTTAGAGACTGCGTAGAGTCAGAGCAGAGCGTCTGCATAGAGTCAGAGCAGAGCGTCTGCGTAGAGTTACACCAGAGCGTCTGCATAGAGTCACACCAGAGCGTCTGCATAGAGTTACACCAGAGCGTCTACATAGAGTCAGACCAGAGCGTCTGCGTAGAGTTACACCAGAGCGTCTGCATAGAGTCAGAGCAGAGCGTCTGCGTAGAGTTACACCAGAGCGTCTGCATAGAGTTACACCAGAGCGTCTGCATAGAGTCAGAGCAGAGCGTCTGCGTAGAGTTACACCAGAGCGTCTGCATAGAGTTACACCAGAGCGTCTGCATAGAGTCAGAGCAGAGCGTCTGCGTAGAGTCACACCAGAGCGTCTGCATAGAGTCAGACCAGAGCGTCTGCATAGAGTCAGAGCAGAGCGTCTGCGTAGAGTCACACCAGAGCGTCTGCATAGAGTCAGACCAGAGCGTCTGCATAGAGTCAGAGCAGAGCGTCTGCGTAGAGTTACACCAGAGCGTCTGCATAGAGTCAGAGCAGAGCGTCTGCGTAGAGTTACACCAGAGCGTCTGCATAGAGTCAGAGCAGAGCGTCTGCGTAGAGTTACACCAGAGCGTCTGCGTAGAGCCGAGCGTCTGCATAGTTACAAATGATCAAAATGAAGTGTTTATGATAAAAACATGAATACATATCTGTCAATTAGTATTAAAAAAAACAACCTTGTTTTTACTTTGAATTAAGTTGATTTTTCTAAGCTCATCTGCAAATATTTCTTCTTGTTTTAATCATAAACTTACTTCATTTTGATCAATTTCACAGTAAACGTACTTCACCCAAAAATTCTGTCAATAATTATTCACCCTCATGTTGTTCCAAACCTGTAAGACCTTTGTTCATCTTCGGAACACAAATTCCGAGCTCTCTGACCCTTCATATCACCCTGCAGCCCAAGACTGGTCACCCACTGAAGCTAAGCAGGGTTGAGCTGGTCAGTACCTGGATGGGAGACTCCTGGGAAAACTAGGTTGCTGTTGGAAGAGGTGTTAGTGAGGCCAGCAGGGGGTGCTCACCCTGTGGTCTGTGTGGGTCCTAACACCCCAGTATAGAGACGGGGACACTATACTGTGAACAAGCACCGTCTTTCAGATGAGACGTTAAACCGAGGTCCTGACTCTCTGTGGTCACTAAAATTCCCAGGATGTCCTTGGAAAAAGAGTAGCGGTGTAACCCCGGCATCCTGGTCAAATTCGACCATTGGCCTCTGACCACCATACACTGATTGGCTTCATCACTCTGTCTCCTCTTTGTTTGCTGGTTTTTATTGTGTTTATTATACTTGTATTTTTTTTATTCTTTTTTGTCATGAAAATAGCCTAAGATGCTGACATGGCATTAAATAAAAATCTTCTACTGCTATTACTACTCTGACCCTTCATAGACAGCAATGCAACTGAAATGTTCCCAGACCCAGAAACATAGCAAGGACATTGATAAAACAGTCCATGTGACATCACTGGCTCAACTGTAATTTTACAAAGCTATGAGAATACTTTCTGTGCACAAAGAAAACAAAAATAACGACTTCATTAAACGATTTATCTACTCCTGTAGTGCCGTTAGATGAACGAAGGTTTGGGAACGACATGAGTGTCAGTAATTAATGACAGAATTTTCATTTTTGGGTGAACTATCCCTTTAAATTTACATTTTAAAAACCTGCAGGAATGCTGTCTATTAAAGTTCTACAGTGTTTGTTCGTGTCTCGGTAGCTGTTTCCTCCAGTCCCACATTTGCAGTGTTCATATTTAGAGTTTGCCAGGAATCTCAGAGCAAGTTTAGCAGTCACAGCGTCAGGAACCGTGAGCGTGGAGTCGTCTGTGGTTTGACGCGTGGGCTGTGTCTCTTTCCCCAGGTGGTCACCGGCGGTCACTATGACGTGGACTGTCGTCTGGAGGACCCGGACGGGACGGTCCTCTATAAAGAGATGAAGAAGCAGTACGACAGCTTCACCTTCACCGCCTCCAGAAACGGCACCTTCAAGTTCTGCTTCAGCAACGAGTTCTCCACCTTCACGCACAAGACCGTGTACTTCGACTTTCAGGTCGGCGACGACCCTCCGCTTTTCCCCAGCGAGAACCGAGTGACGGCGTTAACACAGGTGATGAACTACATTCACTGGATTAGGGAGTCTGATCTGATCAAATGATCAGAACACTAGTATATCAGCAGCTAAAAATGGGTTTAAGTCAGTTATTTCTATCTTCTGCTGTAGTGTGTCAGTAGCAAATATCAGTTTACATTTCCAAACATTCATTTAGTCATTAATTGTAATAATCCAGTGAGATGTTTGAGATCTGATCTGATCATCATCAGTCTGACTGGAATGACATGAAGAAACAGAACAAACTGAGACTAAATCCAGAAGAACTGTGTCTCTGCTTCAAGAAACCTCCTGCAAAGCTCCTGAGAAACTCTGCTCAAGAGCACCGAGGACAAAAGCTGCTTTAAACACAAAGCATGCTCACAACAAAAATGTTGATTTAGTTTAGTTAATAGAAGTTAACTGATAAAGAAAATCTATTTATGACATTATTATTGACAGCATCCTCATTTTACAGCATTTTTACACAAGTGCCTAAAACTTTTAACAGTTCTGTAGCTTTGCAGGAGGTTTCTTGAAGCAGAGACACAGTTCTTCTGGGTTTAGTCTAATGTTGCTGCTTCGTTCCAGATGGAATCCGCCTGCGTCTCCATTCATGAGGCCCTGAAGTCCGTGATCGACTACCAGACGCACTTCCGTCTGCGAGAGGCTCAGGGCCGCAGCCGAGCCGAGGATCTGAACACCAGAGTGGCCTTCTGGTCCATCGGGGAGGCCTTCATCCTGCTGGTGGTCAGCATCAGTCAGGTGGTTCTTCTCAGGAGCTTCTTCTCAGACAAGAAAACCACTACAACCCGCGTGGGATCGTAACTCCTGTTCACAAGGGTTTTTATACAAATATGAGTTATTTAAACAAACGCCATGAGCTTGTTTTCTGTAGTCCTGTGTGTGTGTGTGTGTGATCCTCAGCTCGTATCCAGCAGAATACTTCAGTGCTGAAATTTAAACTGCTTTATTTATTTTGTGGCTGTGTGTTGACTCTACATGTATGTGAATGTTAAAGGATGTACAGACACTGTAGACCTGTTTGACACATCAGTGCAGTTTATACTCGTCTGCTTGTATCATCATCATCATCATCATCATCAGACTTATTTCAGTCTTCAGTCTTCATGTTTGAATGCGAGAGCTTTATTTGCTTTATGTTGTACAAAACCAGCATCCTTCTCGTGTTTCCTAGTCGTTTTCTTTTCATGTAATTGGTGTGCTTTTTTTCTTTTTATTAGCGGTGCATTCATTTCTTCTTTGAATTGGTTAATAAATGTCTGGAGGAACGTCTCAAAGACTCTTCTTCAGTTCTTTCTTTTTAAGTGCAAATCTTATCAAGTATAATTTATTTTAAGATGCTAGAAGAGAAATCTAAGATTCACTGTACAGCTTTAAGATGGCTTCATTTTTAGTTTCAGCACTGGTGTTTTTTGTATATCTCTGGATGTGTATTGACTCCATCCATTAGTTCAAATGTGGATCTGTCTGCATAAACTATAGCACAACTCACCGGTTTAAAGGATTGTGTCACGCATCACACTAGCCTAGTTTGTAATAGCTCATAAAGCATAACTCCACAGCAGATCTCGTTAATGCTCCGTCATATGCCAGATTAAGTGGCATAAGTGCATTACCACTGTATTGTTTTGATACTAGGGCCTGAGCAGGCATAATGATGCAGAATTGCATCTTTACACTGAATTCAGAGCAGGCTTAACTCAGCTGTGTAAATGCGTTTATGTCTCCTCTGATCAGCATTAAACAAGCTGTGTAAAGACACCTAAATGCCACTTCAGAAGCGTTTTTGTGCCACCTTTGCAGTGTAAATTTGACATTGGCTGTGTAAAGATAACTATGAGTGTGTACAGGTTTCTTCAGTATTTAGTCACTGCTTGTGGTCTAAATCACATCTGTTTGCATTTAGCATGAAACCAAATGTTTTCTTTGTACAGTTCCCACAATTGTAAGAAAAATAAAGCAGAAACGTGGAATCAATGATGCATAATAAATCCATTTTCGTTTTTAAAGTACTTTACCGGAATGATTTTGCTTACAACACTGGCAAAGCATGCACAAAACAAGTAGTAAGCAGAAAAAATGGGATTCTGTGCCTTTCGGACATCACAACACTTAAAAAAAAAGATTTTTTTTGTTTTTAATTCTTGTGTGATCATGATAGGGAGCTATAAAATGTGAAAAATTATTTTGGTATATGAATATATGGTATATACAACCCTAGGTTTATAAATTCATGCAATTATGAGCCAAATTAAATGAGGAGGACCAAAATGTCCACCCTGTTCGGGACAAATTAACAGCAATTTAAAATATTTATGAATATGTAGAATTGAATATTTAAGTTTAAATACACCACTTCTTCAAATTAAACATCAGTTGCTGTCACTATCACTATATGTGCAGTAAATGTGTTCAGGCTCTTAGGTTTTCGGTCTTAACAGGGAGATATCAGCCAGAATGCTAACACAACATCTGTCAAACAAAGAATTGGATGTACTTTTACAAATAGAAATTTCTATTTACTATGTTTCATATTCTCCTTAACAAGGTGGCCATGTAGAAGTGGACCACATCAGACTGGAAAGATCAAACAGACAATTAACAAAACAGGCTGTCACTCACTCCCCAGTTATTTTCCCTTCAAGCTAATTATGTCAGCTGTTTGATAAGATATAAATTCCCTTTTTACAACGTTCATTTAAAGGGCCAGTAGTTGAATATAACAATATTTTCAGAACCAGAATGAGCTTTATTGCTGGGTATGTTTGCACATACGAGGAGTTTGCTTTAGTGACAGAAGCTCCACAGAGCGACAGAACGACAAGACACAGATAATAAAACAATATATACAAATATACAAAATAGACAATGTACAAAATAGCAAAAAATATAATAATGCAAAATAGACAATTATGTATGTGCAGGTATGATATGTGACCCTGCAGCACAGCAGCAGTCATGAGTAACACAGGTATATTTGTAGCAATAGCCAACAATACATTGTATGGATCAAAATTATACATTTCTCTTTTATGACAAAAATCATTAGGATATTAAGATCATGTTCCATCAAGATATTTAGTAAATTTCCTACCGTAAATATATCAAAACTTCATTTTTGATTAGTAATATGCATTGCTAAGAACTTCATTTGAACAACTTTAAAGGAGATTTTCTCAATATTTAGATTTTTTTGCTCCCTCAGATTCCAGATTTTCTAATAGTTGTATCTCAGCCAAATATTGTCCTATCATAACAAACCATACATCAATGGAGAGATTATTTATTCAGCTTTCAGATGATGCATACATCTCAATTTCAAGAAATTGACCCTTATGTTTTGTGCTCCAGGGTCATGTGTGCAAATTTGAAATGTAAATGTGTGTTTAATAAATGTATAATAGAGTTGTGTGTTCCACGTTATTGTCAAGTGTTCATGAGATGGAGGGACAAGATAAAAATGTGTATTATTGGTTTTTTCATTAATTTGATACTTGAAAAATATATATACATTAAAGAAAACTATTACTGAAATACCAAACAAGGTGAAAAATAAATAAATCACTCATATTAAGTGTTGTATTCATTATCAAAATAACAGAAATGGGCCTAATGTTTAGAATTATATATAAACAAAAACTTAAATATGCTTAAAGTTCACAAGGTGTTATTTTTGTTTGTTTGTTTTTTTTTAACTTTAAAATTGAAGTTGTTGAATATTGTAAGGCAATAATATCACAATCTTTCCTGGAGACACAAAAGGCACCGGATCCCAGGAATCACTCTTTTACTTCCAGCCCTTGTTAACAATTAGATCAAGTCAAGTCTGCTTTATTGTCAATTCTTCCACATGTACAGCACATACATACAGAGAATTGAAACTGCGTTACCCTCAGACCCTTGGTGTAAACAGTTAACATTAAACACGTTCAGATACAGATAATACGGTTTAAACATATGTACATACAACTATACAGATATACAAGTAAGGACATTGTAGAAAAAAAATAAAGAAATAGATAAAGTGGCATAAGGCGCATGGCAGAATAGATGGAGTGCAAACCAGTTAAATAAACCAAAACTGTGCAGATATGTGTGTAGTGCAAAAAGAGCTTGTCAGTCTGTTAAAGTGACAGGAGAACAGTCTTTTTATCAGACTATCCGAGGAGGTAGTTTGCAGTCAATGCTGGATGAGGTAGTGATCAGTCCAATGCTGCACAAGTGAGAGGTGCTGGTCACAGTTTGTTAGTAGGTGTGGGGGGGGGGGGTCTCATAGTGTCAGAGTTCAGTGTTGTGGGGGGTAAAATATATAACTTATAAATGATTAAATATAAAATCAATAGTAGTTATTACGATTGATGTGGTTTGGAATTGGTAAAATGTGCTTGGAAAAAAATATGAGCAGAATATCATCACGCACTGTACAATATTACAGTATATTGTGTAATAGCTCTGCCTGGCCTCTAGCGGGCGCTGTTAGCGGACACCAGTATTGCAGTGAACAGCCAGATCTGAGGAAGATTCATGTTTAACTCCTCGTTCATTTCTGTGAATCGGTCTCTCGAGGCTCACTGAAGAGTAAAACACCGGACTCCTTCATCAATCCCCGAGATTCGTTCCGGTCGCTCCTCACGCGCCGCGTTATTAAAAGCGCTCGCGTCGTGACTCTTTTCATTTACCTTTAAATGGAAAACGTTTGAGCGACGCCGTGATTGGTCCGCCTGGCTGTCAATCACCCGCGAAAGGGGTGGAACCTTCGGGCCGCTGTTACCGACGGGAAAATCAGCAGCGGAGCAGAGTTCGTCAAGATCTGAACGACAGAACCGAGAAATGGATTTAATAGCAGAATAATGTCGGATTCGTGAGGCTCTGGAGTTCGTGAAACACCGATCGAGTGTGTTTAATGAGGAGGACCTCGATGTTACAGGAAGCGGGGGAGGGAAGAGCCGCAGCGACGCGCTATTTTTATCGTTAACGTTATATATTATTTGGACTCGGTATGAGCTAAAGTAACGTTACCTTCGCAGTCTGTGTACCTGTCGTTCAACGCGAATAACGGCCGTTACCGGACACGATCGCGACCGTGAGGGACCCAGCGCGAGCGGTGAGTGCGGCCTTCGGTCTGAAGCGATCGGTAACGACACAAAACGACACGATAATGATTCCCATCACGGTTCAGTCGGTGGCAGAGAGAACACTGGTTGGTTAAACGTGTTGTTTGAGGTGAAAATCTACCGTGAAACGCCTGTAATGCTAACTCTGAGTTAGCCTCGAATACTGAGCACTACTCTTATTATAATAATAATAATAATTTAGTGTTTGATAGTGATATCTGTACATGTAGAGACTCGAAACTCTATGATCGTTATTATAATGAAGGCTAAGTTATTATATACAAAGCTGTGCTAGTTTAATGTTTCTGATCACGTGATAAAGTCATATACAATATTTCATAACCGTTTATGGGTTAATAAGTAGTTTATGAATAACACGCACAAAACTTAGCTTTATCAAGACATGCTGAATATCATCAGAGGTTAGTTGCATAAACAACTACGACTGGGTCTGAAGAACTAGTTTGACTAACTAGCAGTTAACCACTCTTCAGATTCAAAATAGAACTTTTAGGACTAGTCTAAGCAGTTTATCTCTCTAACTTTACCTGACCATACACTCCTTCGGTTCAGGATTAACTCCTGGTTCATTCCGCTTCAGTGCAGGACACTGCAGAACTGTACTGTCTTCTGTGGAAGCTCTTCTGATTTATGAATGTCAGGATATTGTTTAAACACAGAGCTCTTGTGAAGACTGTCAGTCATGCGGGAACCGTTCACTGAACTCCTGACCAGAGACGATTCACTGAACTCCTGACCAGAGACGATTCACTGAACTCCTGACCAGAGACGATTCACTGAACTCCTGACCAGAGACGATTCACTGAACTCCTGACCAGAGACGATTCACTGAACTCCTGACCAGAGACGATTCACTGAACTCCTGACCAGAGACAATTCACTGAACTCCTGACCAGAGACGATTCACTGAACTCCTGACCAGAGACGATTCACTGAACTCCTGACCAGAGACGATTCACTGAACTCCTGACCAGAGACGATTCACTGAACTCCTGACCAGAGACGATTCACTGAACTCCTGACCAGAGACGATTCACTGAACTCCTGACCAGAGACGATTCACTGTTAATCACATTTATATAAAAGAGATTTAAGACAAATTATAAATAAAAAAGGTGCCCTATTATTATTTCTTAGACAAAATGTTGCACATTTCTTTATGAAATTGAAATGTCAATTAACTAAACTGAAATTTTAAAACAAATCTCAAATCAACTAAGTATTATTATTATTTATTATTAATAATAATAACTGAATAAGTCATGCAAAATCGCATTACAGCAATGCAGCTTTTGTCCTCGGTGCACTTGAGCAGAGTTTCTCAGGAGCTTTGCAGGAGGTTTCTTGAAACTGATATTTCCTTCTGACACTACAGCAAAAGATAGAAATAACTGACTTAACCATTTTAGCTGCTGGAGATACTAGTGTTCTGATGATTTTGGCCAGCGCTGTATGTCATATCTGCAGGAAACTGAACCAGCAGACGAGCTGAATGAGACGCAGATGCACTTTCTGGCAGCAGGTGGCGCTCATGGAGCAGCAGCGATGCAGCGTTTCCTTGATTACTGCTATAGCTAGCAAACACTGCTTTAATACGCATGATATAGAGAAAACAGCATCTAAACTTTCTGACGACAGTCAGTTCATTCATAGAAACACATTCATAGAAACCCTCAGTTCATTTAACATCTCAATCGACTTGATTCGTCACATATTTTTGATTTCTCAGGCCGCATCGTTACATCCCTACAATTGAAGCTTGTATTGAAAGCATGAGAAAGTATGTGTCTGATCTTGTTGTTGTTTGTAGGACGGAGCCTCAGGGCAACCCTATGCCATGGATTTAAAAACTGCTGTTTTCAACGCCGCCCGAGACGGCAAACTGAGGCTCCTCCAGAAACTCTTAGAGAACAAGAGCGATCACGACGTGATGAAACTCATGGCGGAGAAGACCAACGGAGCGACGCCGCTGCTCATGGCCGCGCGGTACGGGCATCTGGAGCTGGTGGAGTACCTGATCGAGTGCTGCTGCGCTTCTGTGGAGGTCGGCGGCTCGGTCAACTTTGACGGGGAGATCATCGAGGGAGCGCCGCCGCTGTGGGCCGCCTCGGCCGCCGGACACCTGAAGGTCGTGCAGTCTCTGCTGGGTCACGGCGCCTTTGTGAACAACACGACTCTTACAAACTCTACCCCGCTGAGAGCCGCGTGCTTCGACGGACACTTGGATATAGTCAAATATCTGGTGGAGCATAAAGCGGATCTGGAAGTGGCCAACAGGCACGGACACACCTGCCTCATGATATCCTGCTATAAAGGACACAAGGAGATCGCGCAGTACCTGCTGGAGAAAGGAGCCGATGTCAACCGGAAAAGCGTGAAAGGTGAGAGCTGCAGAGCTCCGCATTCGGACTCGAGATGTTCATCGCTTTGGTTAAAGGCAGGGCAGGTTTTTGGTATGCTGGTTGAAAGTCTCTTCACATCCCGATAGCAATCACTAATTTAAGTGCTGTATTTATTTTGTCTGTGGGAGGCGTAGGACCATAAAATGTTTGACCGCACAGACAGTATGCATCATCAGCATGTTTCGTTACACCATTAGAGCCCTATGAAATCAGTTTGAATTTTTCAGGATTCAGTTTTATTTTTTCTAGACTCTGTTTTAATGGTTAAATTACATTTTATTCATCAGAAATCATGTCCAATTAATTGAAATCATGAAACCTACAATTAGAGGTCGACAGATTTATTGGTTTTGCCTAGGGGTGCTCCGATTGATCGGCTACCGATCATTATCTGCCGATAATCGCTTGGGGATGTTTGATCGGCCGATCTCAAGCTGATGACGCGTCTGATGTGAGAGGTTTGGCACGACATGCAGCGCACCGTCTCAGTCTTTGTCCGGCGCGGGTGAAATAATTATAATGCTGAAGGTGAGGTACAATTCATCTCTCTTCATTAAATAACTTATAAAGTAATTTGAAAACCTTATGTGAGACGTAGTTTCACAAGCAGCGTGAGTGAATCACCGCGCGCTCTTTCTCTCTCAAAATGCACAAACGGCTTCAAATCACATGGTGTCTGTACTATAAGCGAGCTGCACGCTGCACAGTTGATAGGAACCGTCACTTGCTCAATCGAGGCAGGGTCACATCGTCACTATAGTTTATAAATTGCATTTCCTTTTAATACTTGCCACTGTTTAAACCATTCAGCGCTCGTGCGCTCTCCTGGAGACCCGTGTGCTCATGCACACTCGCAGCGCACACACACACACACACACACACACACACACACAAAGCCAGGTTCACATCCGTTTGCAGTGCATATGCGGTGAGTATTTTTTCCGTGCTCATCATAACGGATTAGAGCGTTCACACTGCTGCGTTCCTACTGCAGTAAATTACCTTTTTCTTTGTGATATTTGGTTCCATTTTATCAGGAAGTTATGATTTTGTTCTCTTCATTTTGCTAGATAGAAACTCACAAATGTTTTACTTGATATTTCAATTTTACGCACAACTAGTTAAATTCCAAATTTGGATGGAAACATAGCTAGTGTGATCCTTCACAATCAATTGGGAAGTTCGTGAATGTTGGCAGTTTTATGTTGTACTGTCCAAATTAGGGATGTGGTGTTGTGTCGTCCATTCTCTGAATGACCTGCTGTTGTCAGACTGACCGTGTGGATTTCATGAGCGTTCTTAGTATTGCTTGTTTTTAGACAAGGTCCTCACTATAATTGTGATTTGCTTATTTGTTTGGTTCTGTGGGTCTTGATCAAGAAGGGCTTTTGCATCAACATGAAATTGTATTTCTACAGCGCTTTATAACAGATTGGGTCACAGCAGCTTCACAGAGATCAAGAGGAATCAATAATGGAAACTCAGCTGGTTTCAGTTCAGATTCTGTTGTAAAGCAGCTCTAAAAGACAATAGAGTCATTATTCAGCTTTAGTTCAGTGTTGATTCAGTTTGATAGCAGACAATAGTTCACGTGAAGCGTGTCCTTTCTTTCATCAGCAACAGAATTGTGAAAAGCATTTCAGATTCTAAACGTGTCTGTTTGGTTCCACTAGCGCTGCACAAATCAATATACAGTCAAAACTAAATTTATTCAGACACCTTCAACATTTCTCACAGTTTATTCACTATAGTTTAGAAAATGGTAATAAAATATGAGAACTCCGAGTTAAACCATGTCAGAACAAATTCATCTTGATAATGTCAGATAACTTTGACAGTAATGTAATGAATTCGGCTGTCAGCTGTTAATTTTAAGTAGCCTACATAATTAGATAATACCAATTTAGCTCAACCAATCACCAAGCAATGCTTCATTTAGTTCAGTCTGTGGTGGAAAAAGATCCCATTAGCAATTAAAGAAAAACACTGCAGCAAAACATGCTCCGCTCAAAGTGTCTGAATAATGTTTGCTCCCAAATTTTTATCAGTTTTCCACTGTATGAAGAATTTTTTGGGGTATAATATGTTGCAATTTTTTTTTTATTTTGCTATCCTCACTTACATAAAATAACTATAGTGTCCTGTACCCACTAGTAAAAAAAATATGAAAAATGATATCTGGTGTCTGAATAATTTTTGGTTTGACTGTATTTTAGCGCAGCTTCTGTTTATCTTCAGTGACTGTATGTCTGTCATATTCATATTCATCGATGCATCTCTGATGACTTGCGCTCTGTGTGCTCTTTGTCTTGAAGGTAACACGGCTTTACACGACTGCGCTGAGTCCGGGAGCCTGGAGATCATGAAGATGCTGCTGAAGTATGGCGCCACCATGGAGAAGGACGGCTACGGGATGACGCCGCTGCTCTCCGCCAGCGTGACGGGCCACACCAACATCGTGGATTTCCTCACGCAACACCCTCAGACGGGCAGAACGGAGCGCATCAACGCTCTGGAGCTGCTGGGGGCCACGTTCGTGGATAAAAAGAGAGACCTGCTGGGAGCGCTGAAGTACTGGAAGAGAGCCATGGATCTGCGGCACAGCGACTCCAATCACGTGCTCCTGAAGGACGAGCCCAAGCAGCTGGTGCCGGCCTACGACTACAGCAAGGAGGTGAACTCGTTTGAGGAGCTGGACGGCCTGATCGCTGACCCCGACAACATGCGTATGCAAGCGCTGCTGATACGAGAGCGCATCCTTGGCCCCTCGCACCCGGACACGTCCTACTACATCCGCTACCGAGGGGCCGTCTACGCCGACTCGGGCAACTTCGAGCGCTGCATCAAGCTGTGGAAGTACGCTCTGGACATGCAGCAGAGCAACCTCGACCCGCTCAGCCCCATGACGGCCAGCAGCCTGCTGTCCTTCGCCGAGCTCTTCTCCTTCATGCTGCAGGACCGAGCCAAGGGTCTGCTGGGCACCTCTGTGTCGTTCCAGGAGCTGATGGAGATCCTCAGCAAGAGCGTGCTGGAGATTGAGCGCGCCATCAAGCAGCCACGGCCCGGCCCGGATCCGGCGCAGCTCAGCAAGGTGTTTTATCCTCTTGTTTTCCTGTGCCCGCTTGCATGAAAGTCCAAGAGTGTTTTAACAAGGCGAAAAAATTCCCTGAGGCGGATGATACATGGGGCATCTTATTTTTGAGCAGTGTTGCTTGGGCACTTTCCCACTGACAATGGGTAACTAATTTCTATCTGGATACTTAAGATTGGTCATAGGCCCTGTGTATCACCAGGGGCCAGTTGTATCAACTTAGTCACCATGTTAAGACTGTGTCTTAAGAACTAGTTTAACCAACTAGTAGCTGCCAAGGGGTAATCAGTCTTACTTTTCCAATACAAATAAGACCAATCTACCATTTCAAAACTGAATTAAAAAGTTATGACCAGTCTTGAAGAAAAAAAATAGGAACTAGTCTAAACGGTTTTGGTTGCGCTTTGACAGCAACATTAACCAGAGTTGCTTGGCAACATCGTTCAA
This sequence comes from Barbus barbus, assembly GCF_936440315.1. NCBI lineage: Eukaryota > Metazoa > Chordata > Actinopteri > Cypriniformes > Cyprinidae > Barbus > Barbus barbus. The sequence goes on from NC_136756.1 coordinate 30,634,883, forward strand.
AAAGTTTCCCCGTGTATCATCATCTTAATGAAATCCCTTGCCTCAGGCCGATGATACACGGGGAAACTTTTTGAACAATGTTGCCAAGCAACTTTTTTTGAGCTGTGTTGCTTGGTTACTTTCTCACTGAAAATAGGTAACAAATTTCTATCTGGATACTTAAGATCGGTCGTGGGCCCTGTGTATCACCTGGTTGCCCACTGACAGCAACATTAACCAAAGTTGCCCAGCAATATTGTTCAAAGTTTCCCCGTGTATCATCAGCCTAACATCGTGTCCTAACTACACGCGATGCTGCGACACGATAAAAGGTACGTTTTCCATGTTAGTCTTGAGTTTTTGTGCTAACTAGCCGCGACATGCGAAATTTCTATTTTATGAACGGTTTCTATTTCGCACACAAATGAAGCGCGTAACTCCAAACTGAACCTTCTTTTCGTATCTCCTTCAGTCCTTGCTTTGAACAGACGCATGTACACATACAATTATGACAAAATACCAATCTCCACAATCATTCTGGTAAATGCCGTCGATTATGTTGTAACTGAAAGAGAACAAACAGCTGAGAAAGAAATCGTATGTGTATCATTATATTGGATCTGTGCATCAGCTCTTAAAGGGGCAGCAGCCTATAAATACATGCTGCTGTCATTAGTGCAAACAAGTTTGTGACACAGATGAATCAAATTAAATTTATGCAGTGTTATTTTACACCGAGTTATTCCATTTCTGTTCCTGAATACTACCGACCTACCTTATTTTATTTGTAACATTGTTCTGTTGTATTTATCTGTGCTTGTAATTTGTGTATTTGTTCTTATTGTTACTGGCTGTTTAATAATGTTAAGGCTAAGAGTTTTTGCTGTGGTATCGAAGAAGTACTTGGCTTTGAGTAATGGAAAGCAAAGATGCATTTAAATATTTTTACATTTTCTTGCTAATCCAAAAAACGATCCGATCCGTGGCTCAAAAACCTTAATATGATCCGAACCGTGAGCTTTGTGATCCGTTGAAGCACTTCTGATGACTCCGAGAGCGTGTGATCTCAACATGTTCATGTTCGCTCATTTCCCTGCTGGACTGTCTGCAATCTTTAGTTTCTTAACCCAACACTCAGAATGAAATTAACCCTTTTATTTTCTTACATGCTACTGTAAATGATTCATCTGTGTATTTTATTCTGATCTGTTGTTTTTAATCATCTTCAATCGTCCTCAAGTGAGTTCATTCTGATGTTCACTACAATCAACAAGCGCTGGATGAAATCACGTCTGCCCTACATTTTTATTTTCTAGTTTGATATCTGCTTAGATTGAAAATACACCACAATACAGTAGCGCAAGTCAGTGGAAACATCAAAAAGCATTATTTATGTTTGTATAGTGTTTAAATCACACAACGCTTAACCCTACACATACAAACAGACCGGAAACATCATGACTGAGGTCTAATCCGGTGTATTTGTGTCTAGATCGCTCCTGGAGTCTGTGATGTTTCTACATGTTTGTGTTTTTGCACCAGCGAAACATTGTCTTTAGGGGTGTTCACACTGCACTTGTAGTTCCATTAACTTCCGTTCATACACATGTGAATGCGTCAGACCGAAAAACGCAAGCTCATGCGAAACGTTTTGCTTTCCGCTGCATTCCAAAGTTCAAGCTCGGTGACCTCTGACCTGTGAATTCTCGTCACGTGAAGCCATGTGACCAGCAGCAGATTGATAAGTCACAGCATGACCTCGTAACTGAATTAAAAGAACATCAATTTAACACCGCAGTGCTGCAGGAAAGTGAAGTAGATTGTGTATTTTTACATTTTATATGTATTATAATTTGAATTTTACGTTTTTAAAAAGTTTTAAATCATAAACGTTGCAGCATACGAAACAATCTTTTTAATATTTATTTTAATTTTTTAACACGGGAAAATTTCTGACGAGAATTTCTGACTTGTGTGCAGTGACCTTTAGTCTTCCTGCGATAATAATGCTAAAATCTAGTTCTGTGTGCGACTGTGCGGAGCGACATGATGAACGGCGAACGTGAAGCTGAGGAGGAGTTTATCGCTAAACGAGGAGCTCCTTCAATCTGTAACTGGTTTGGTCAGGGCTGTACAGTGCAACGGAAAATCGGTCTGAGCCTTGAATAAATATACTGCAGTCAGTAGCACGCGTGCGATACAGTTTGCATGTGTTTGAGCCTCTTTACAAACCTGTTGTCCAACAAAGATATTATTTGTTAATATACTTTTTATCTAAATTAACTTCATAACGTAAGTCGAGTGTGTGAAATAACTTTTTTTGATCAGACGTGGTTTAATATCACAGAATGAGGCAGAAATCATACTATTTTATAGTATTATATACGGTGCTAAAGGCTATGTCGACCCTTATAGAAATACCCAAGATTGCTGGAACACAGATGCACCATATATTGTTGCAGTATGTGACCCTGGAGCACAAAACCAGTCATAAGGGTCAGTTTTTTATAATTGAGATTCATACATCAATACATCATTTATACAATCTCTCCATTGATGTATGGTTTGTTATGATAGGACAATATTTGTCTGAGATACAACTATTAGAAAATCTGGAATCTGAGGGAGCAAAAAAATCTAAATATTGAGAAAATCTCCTTTAAAGTTGTTCAAATGAAGTTCTTAGCAATGTATATTACTAATCAAAAATGAAGTTTTGATATATTTACGGTAGGAAATTTACTAAATATCTTCATGGAACATGATCTTAATATCCTAATGATTTTTGTCATAAAAGAGAAATGTATAATTTTGATCCATACAATGTATTGTTGGCTATTGCTACAGATATACCTGTGCTACTCATGACTGCTTTTGTGCTCCAGGGACAGATTTATGATATTGTCTTCAAGTTTCCAGTATGAATTAAACAGTCATTACACTAAGTGTGTACTCAGTAATGATCACAACACCCTATTTTGGGTAAAAATAGAAAAGAGAATACTTTTCTCTAAAGAAACCGGATTCGCTGAAATATCATCATTGATCTCATTATCGCAATAAATACCAGAAATGATCACATCCCTAAACGGCACACTATTCCGACACATTATTTCCCCGTTTAATACCGTAAAGCTGCTCTGACACGATCTGTGTTGTAAAAAGCGTTCTATAAATAATAGTGACTCGACTCACACTGTTTCAAACCGTTGTGATTCGCAGGTGCTGTCCATCATCCTACACCTCATCTGCCTGCTGGAGAAAGTGCCATGCACCGTGGAGCAGGACCACTTCAAGAAAGAGACCATCTACAAGTTCCTGAAGCTGCAGGCCTGCGGGAAGAACGGCTTCAGTCCGCTGCACCTGGCGGTGGACAGGAACACCACCTGCGTGGGCCGATACCCCGTCTGCAAGTTCCCCTCCTTCCAGGTCACGTCTATCCTGCTGGAGTGCGGCGCAGACGTGAACTGCCGAGACGAGGACGATAACAGCCCTCTGCATGTGGCCGCCTCCAACAACCACCCTGACATCATGAACCTGCTGATCTCCTGCGGCACGCACTTCGACAGCACCAACTCCCTCAAGCAGACGGCCTGCGACCTACTGGACCAGAAAGAGCTGGCCAAGAACCTGATCCAGCCCATCAACCACACCACGCTGCAGTGTCTAGCGGCGCGCGCCATCGTCAAACACGGCCTGGCGTACCGCGGGAACATCCCCGAGCGGCTGGAGGCCTTCGTGCTGCTGCACAGATAGTGCTTCGCTCGGAGCCCTGCTGCGTTTCTTCATCGCCTTTGCTTTCTCTCTGCAGAGACGGTCGGAGCGGGTGGGTTCGGTTCTCTCTAGTGGACTGGACTGCTGTCATATCTGCCCTCCAGCGTGAGCGAGTATTAGGGCGATAAATCGATATTGATTCCGAGATCTTCCGAATGCATGGTGATTCTCTCCGGAGTCGATTCTGAGCTTATATTTTAACAGCAGATGGCGCTCTACTCTAGTTTTATCCACACACTCAAATGCTGATGTCATGAAGTCATGTAATCTCACTTGGGCTCAGAATGCTTTCATGACACCAGATTAATGAACACCCTTGCAATTCGCTTCAACCTTTTTCAATTTTATGAATGATTATTTTAGGTTCAAGTGTGTAAGGCTTTGGAAACAAGCAGAGTACGGCTGTTAAAGCATGCAGTGTTCAGAATCGCTCCAGAAAGAATCACGACGCATTCAGAAAATCTCAGAATCGATGCTGAATCATTTCTGGATTCACGATGCATCGGTTTATTTTCCCAGCCCTAGCGAGCATTAGGACGTGCTTGATGTTTGCTGATATACCATAAGTGCTTTTATTCTTCCTATGCACAGGCTGTAATATGGGACTGTTCTGTGTTACTGGATTGTGCCACGTGTTCATGCGACTGCCTGTTTATGTGTCATCTTCTCCTCTCTTGTCTGCTGATCCGATGGAATGGCCTGCTCGAGGAAACGCGTCTCTTGTGAATGTTTAATCTTTGAATCCAAACCAAACCTCTGAAGTCTGAGTTTGTGATGATGATGATGATGGGATCTTCAGCTCTGTGTGGTTTAAGTTCAGCTTTAGCTACATTTGTGCGGTTTGAACTCAAGGGCTTTCGATTCTCTTACAGGCACAATACACTAGTAAATAAAACAAATGTACAGTCAAAAGGACTTGCACTTTATTGCAGTAAATTTGATATTCATATTATGATAGCATAAAGCTTGTTGATGTCCTTGGAGCATAACTGAAAATAAACCTCTGTTGCACTTGAGCATTTGTCTGTGTTTTTCTCTGAGATCTCTTCTCTTGGTGCTGGTTTACGGTCATTAGATGTCATCATCGACAGTGTTTTTGTGAGGAAACTCCAGTAAAATCACATCTAATGAGCTCAAACACATCCAGGTGCTCTTTAGAGAAAACCCTGCAACTGTTCAGTGACTGATGATGCTTTCTGTTGTTTTGTGTGTAAGCTGCTATGATAAATGACTTGATGGTGTATTGTGACTGTGGCCGCTGTATCTGACCGTGACGGGAGGCGTTTTATTCTTGTTTTCCTGAAGCTCCGAGTGTTTTCTGATGACTCCGAGAGCGTGTGATCTCATGTTCATGTTCGCTCATTTCCCTGCTGGACTGTCTGCAATCTTTAGTTTCTTAACCCAACACTCAGAATGAAATTAACCCTTTTATTTTCTTACATGCTACTGTAAATGATTCATCTGTGTATTTTATTCTGATCTGTTGTTTTTAATCATCTTCAATCGTCCTGATGTTCACACAACAATCAACAAGCACTGGATGAAATAACGTCTATGGTCTTTTATACATGATAGTTTTTTAAAACATTTGTGCATATGTGTAATTTTACAAAGAAATATTTAAAGCATTTCTTTATTTTCTGAATTCATGGACTGTTATCTCTGTCTTCTATCACCGCCGAGCTCTTTCATCGTTGCACTCGGATTGTTTTCCCACACTTTTCTCTGTTTTTCTTTCGGGATTTGACATGTGACACTTAGCCTACTTTTGTAGTGTCTTTAAATAACCTTGAATAATGTTCTGCTCAAAGTATGTCCTACATTCAGGCCTCCGTCATTGCTTCCTCAGGTACAGACATGAACCGCGGACAGGCCTGTTCTTCAGGCGTGGGATGTTCCTGTGGAGTATTTCTGGAAGTGTGATGAACGTGACACTCGGGTTTCTGTGAGTGTTACAGCAGATCATCACTGATATGGACAGACGCTGCTCTGCATCCATAAAACATTCTGAATATTATCAGCTGAACAAATATATGCACAAAAGTCCTTTTTGCTGTTAGTGGCCAAGCCTAGATTACCCTGTAGAGTCATTGCTCTTTGATTTCTTTGGCAGGTGTTGCACATGGACTGTTTCTGTGTAAAACTCTACGAGAGTTTGTGTGTAACGCTGGCTCTGGTCAGAACACTGAACTCAGATCAGTCTGGAGATCTTCTAGATGCCTTTGTGTTACTGGGAACCTGCAATGAACATTCAGGGTGCTGTTTGCGTCTCCAAAGGTGTCTTTACACCATGTTACATCTGTTAAACACAAAGACAGTGCAGTATAAACGCTCTGACCCAGGATCACACTGCTGATTAAAGCTGTTAATGCATTTATGCAGACAATGTTCAGAAGCGCTTCTGCAGGGCAACAGAAGTACAGGTGATTTCACATTTAACAAATGTGTCTAAAACATGCAGGACTAGACCAGATCCATTGTTGATTAAACTAAAACTGTATTCAGTCAAACCTAATAAATCCAGACGTTCAGTGATTTCATCTCTGTTAGCTTTCCAGTGATCAAACAGAAACAAATACAGTAAATATTCACATCAATAAGCTTGACTTTCTGCCTTCAAAACAGGTACAGATGACCAAATATTTAGTGATTAAAAATTAAGGCTTTGATTTGAATGATTGACTCAGATTCGGTGTTGTCTCTTTGTATAGAGATGTTTCGACAGAATCGGTTCAGAATCTGCTATGAATCTTCCAGAAACCTGTGGTCGGGGTCAGCTGGGGTCAACGGTACGCCCGATTCTTTCACACAAATACATTTCTTAAGCAGCATGCACAGAAATGACTGTTAGCTGATTAATAATAACCCTAAGAAAGGAGCATTGATCTTCGAGACACTATGCATTAAACAGGGTTTGTTTATGTACAGTTGCCTCCTGTTTCCTACATCATTGCTTGTGTCATTATTATTATTTTTCTTTAATAATATTGCAAACGAGAAAGCTGTCTCAGTGTCACAGTGCTGTAATAATGTAATAACACAGTAAGAGCAGGACTGTTAATGCATCTGCAGCTGTTAGTTATACTCGGTGCTTGCAGACTTGCTCGATAATATCGACTGTGTTTAAATGCCTTAAAGAGCTACAACCCGGTAATCGCCGCTATATTTCAGATTTTACTGTAGTTATCATATATAAATGCAGAGGTGTAAAATACTTGAGTAATTTTACTTAAGTATTATTTTTAAAGGGGCAAAGAGCGCCGCAATGGACGGCGTTTAAAGGTTTTTTATTTTTTTTTTAAATAACCAGGCTTTCAAAAATTATGAGATCTTGGTGGAGAAATTGTACTAATAACTTTACGAATATATTGCAAACACTTTAAAAGAGACAGACTTTTGTGAAAGATGTTTTTTTCTGTTTTAGAACATTGTTAAATTTATACAATATTTATTGCCTCAAAAGTTTTTAATATTTTAGTTTAGGGGTGGATAAATTTATCAGTTATTTATTATTCATGCAACCATATTTTGCTAGTTTTCATGAACCATTCCTATGGTGCTCTTATGTAGGTCTTTAGCATGATTTTGTTAAAATGTATCTATTAGGCTGTACTGAATGAAATAGCAGACATTTTCATGGTTTGCATATTCCATTTCATTTTGTAACTTGTTGTTCAGCAGATCTGATTGATTCTGTGTTAAATGCTATTTTTTAGGCTTACTTCCATGCTTTATTCTGGAGGAATGCTGCGCTGCACAGTCATTTATCAATTCACGAGCTCACACTTACATATAATAATACCGAAGTACGTTTATGCGTATTTGGCGTGCTGTCCAGGGAGAGGGCTCCGAGCTCAGTTATGATTCCCGAGCTCGGCATTTAGCCCGGTCCCAGAGTGCTCCTCCCCGCGCTGGAGCTGAGGAGTCGGGGTGGTGGAGGAATGCTGGAAGACGAGAGATGATGACGGTAAGACTGCTTGGTTATTTATAGGGGTTCACTCTCGTGCTGATTGGATAGGTGGTGTAATTGCTAATGATGAATTGGCCGTGTTAATTATCTGCGCGTGCTCCTCCCGAAATTTGTTAATAAAACGTCACTTATCAGCATTGCCAATTATCTTTATTTGGTTTGTTTGTTCTGATTTCGATTTGGTGTTAAATCAAACTTGAGTCATTGGACATATCCCAAGCCCGAGTCGGTTATTCAGAAAAACTGTTTTAATCTGATCATCTTCAGCAAGTCAGATCCTGTGGGACAGCAGCGACAATCCTTAGCCGACTCACATCATCTCTATAACGGGAACAATTTATCGATTTTATGACATAGGCCTAATATATTATTACGAGGAAATATATCGTTTTAACGAGAAAATGATGTCGTTTTAATGACAGCATTATTAATTGAGTGGAAATAATAATATTGCAGCAGTGCGTCACCGTAGAAAAAAGGCCAGAATTTTGACATTTTTTATTCAACAGAAATGTACTTATATTGTACTCAAGGCATAACTGCAAGCAAGTCTATAGCTAAAGGAGCAAAACAAGCGCCTTCATATGCAAATCAAATTTAATCAACAATAAAAACCGACGCCACTGCTTCAACTGATTCATATAAGCTGTTTAATAATAACTTTTCCCTTTATTCCTGTTATTTGCAGAAAGGGAAGTTTCTCCAAAATTGAAAAGCCATTGTAATACACCACAAACGAAAAGGTGAAAAAACGAGCATCGGAGCTCAGACTTGAACTCCCTTCACTAAAGCAACATAGGTTACACTGAGCCAGACCACTGCTCTTCAGCTAACAGTACTTACAAGCGTGCTCACTGTGTTTGACAAACATCTACATACACAAAGGATAATGCAATTGTACAATTTATGTACATATGATAAAGAAGACGGAGATACACGTGTACCCAATGAAAAAGTAAAAATATCACATGATGAAAGTTGGTCACACTAACATTACTGAACCGGATGAAGCAGATCGCCATTCAGTTCCACATTCTACTAGTCATGACTGCCTACTTCCTTAAAGGGGCTGGACTGTGTAGAAAAGGAGGAGCTGTTTTTAATATTGGAGAAAACGCCGTTTTTTACGCCGTCTTTGTCAGACGGAGCGCCGTAAACTACGACGCATTATGGATGGCCATCCGGCGAAATCAACAGCGTTTTGGATTGCATCAATAAACGCGTGATATTAACGGCGGTTCTGCCGTGAGAACGCTGTAATTTACGGCGTCTGTACTACAAAACGGCGTAATGTACGGCGGTTTTTCGACTAGAACGCCGTAAAAACAGGCGCTTTCTGGACACCAGGCGCCTGGTTAATGGCAAATTATGACTCATACGGCGTTCCATACGAACGTTATCCAGACGTTTATCCACACGAACGTTATCCAGACGTTTATCCACACGAACGTTATCCAGACGTTTATCCACACGAACGTTATCCAGACGTTTATCCAGACGTTTATCCACACGAACGTTATCCAGACGTTTATCCACACGTACGTTATCCAGACGTTTATCCAGACGTTTATCCACACGAACGTTATCCAGACGTTTATCCACACGTACGTTATCCAGACATTTATCCACACGAACGTTATCCAGACGTTTATCCACACGAACGTTATCCAGACGTTTATCCACGCGAACGTTATCCAGACGTTTATCCACACGAACGTTATCCAGACGTTTATCCACACGTACGTTATCCAGACATTTATCCACACGTACGTTATCCAGACGTTTATCCAGACGTTTATCCACACGTACGTTATCCAGACGTTTATCCACGCGAACGTTATCCAGACGTTTATCCACACGTACGTTATCCAGACATTTATCCACACATACGTTATCCAGACGTTTATCCACACGTACGTTATCCAGACGTTTATCCAGACGTTTATCCACACGTACGTTATCCAGACGTTTATCCACACGTACGTTATCCAGACGTTTATCCAGACGTTTATCCACACGTACGTTATCCAGACGTTTATCCACACGTACGTTATCCAGACGTTTATCCACACGTTTATCCACACGTACGTTATCCAGACGTTTATCCAGACGTACGTTATCCAGACGTTTATCCACACGTAAGTTATCCACACGTTTATCCACACGTACGTTATCCAGACGTTTATCCACACGTACGTTATCCAGACGTTTATCCAGACGTACGTTATCCAGACGTTTATCCACACGTTTATCCACACGTACGTTATGCAGACGTTTATCCAGATGTTTATCCACACGTACGTTATCCAGACGTTTATCCAGACGTTTATCCACACGTACGTTATCCAGACGTTTATCCACACGTACGTTATCCAGACGTTTATCCACACGTTTATCCACACGTACGTTATCCAGACGTTTATCCACACGTACGTTATCCAGACGTTTATCCACACGTACGTTATCCACACGTTTATCCACACGTACGTTATCCAGACGTTTATCCACGTTTATCCACACGTACGTTATCCAGACGTTTATCCACACGTACGTTATCCATACGTTTATCCACACGTACGTTGTCCAGACGTTTATCCACATGTTTATCCACACGTACGTTATCCAGACGTTTATCCAAATGTTTATCCACACGTACATTATCCAGACGTTTATCCACATGTTTATCCACACGTACGTTATCCAGACGTTTATCCACACGTACGTTATCCAGACGTTTATCCACGTTTATCCACACGTACGTTATCCATACGTTTATCCACACGTACGTTATCCAGACGTTTATCCACACGTTTATCCACACGTACGTTATCCAGACGTTTATCCAAATGTTTATCCACACGTACGTTATCCAGACGTTTATCCACACGTACGTTATCCAGACGTTTATCCACACGTACGTTATCCAGACGTTTATCCACACGTACGTTATCCAGACGTTTATCCACACGTTTATCCAGACGTTTATCCACACGTACGTTATCCAGACGTTTATCCACATGTTTATCCACACGTACGTTATCCAGACGTTTATCCACATGTTTATCCACACGTACGTTATCCAGACGTTTATCCACATGTTTATCCACACGTACGTTATCCAGACGTTTATCCACACGTACGTTATCCAGACGTTTATCCACATGTTTATCCACACGTACGTTATCCAGACGTTTATCCAGACGTTTATCCAGACGTTTATCCACACGTACGTTATCCAGACGTTTATCCACACGTTTATCCACACGTTTATCCAGACGTTTATCCACACGTTTATCCACACGTTTATCCACACGTTTATCCACACGTACGTTATCCAGACGTTTATCCACATGTTTATCCACACGTTTATCCAGACGTTTATCCACACGTACGTTATCCAGACGTTTATCCACACATTTATCCACACGTTTATCCACACGTTTATCCAGACGTTTATCCAGACGTTTATCCAGACGTTTATCCACACGTACGTTATCCAGACGTTTATCCACACGTTTATCCACACGTTTATCCACACGTTTATCCACACGTTTATCCACACGTTTATCCACACGTTTATCCACACGTTTATCCAGACGTACGTTATCCAGACGTTTATCCACATGTTTATCCACACGTTTATCCAGACGTTTATCCACACGTACGTTATCCAGACGTTTATCCACATGTTTATCCACACGTACGTTATCCAGACGTTTATCCACACGTACGTTATCCAGAAGCAAAGTAAAAAAAAATCCTTTCTCCGCTCCGTCGCCTCCACGTCACCGCGCACTTTGAGCGCAGCTCCAACACGTGACCGTGACGTCTAACGTCTCATATTTTACGTCTGACGCCTGATTACTATGGGATTTTGGCCAGACGACTGGCGAGTGTATACACGTTAGTTTACCTCTCAGTTTGCTTCGCGATCGCTAAAAAGTGCACAAATCACACCTCGTGTGTTGCGCGTGTGTGTGTGCGCTGCTGTGCTGCATTTTAATTGTTATCGCTGCACTACATGTGTGTTTGACCTGTGCCATTGCATTTTGTTTCGTTTTCTCCCTTTAACCAAACTTCTGTATGTCTGTCAGGAAAAAAAAGTACTTCTACTTTTTTAATACTTGAGTACTAAAGACCATCGACTCTACCGTGCGACTCCACCGAGCTAGGACGCCGGCAAAGGATATAAGTATCGCTTTTTATTTTATTTATTTATTTTCCTTTATATGTTTACTATTGAAATGTTGTTGTTGTATGCATTTGTCAATTTGATTTAATTTCTGTATTTTCTTAAATGGGTGTGCATAGAGTATTTACAGAGTGTTAATTTTTAGTTTTAGTTACTTTTTCTTATTTGTAAGTCGCTTTGGATAAAAGCGTCTGCTAAATGACTAAAAGTAAAGTAAGTAAAGAGTACAATTTAAAGTAGTACTTTTTTACTTTTACTGAAGTATGTTTTTGGCCAGATATTTGTACTTTTAATTGAGTAAAATTTTCACTGAGTATCTTTACTTTCACTTGAGTAAAATGTTTGAGTACTTTTTACAGCTCTGTATAAATGGTAGTTATGCATATATCTAGGGCCGCACGATTGATCGAAAAAAAAATCACGATCTCCATTCATACATAAAAGCGATCTCATTTCTAAATGACGGCGATTCACTTCTGTGTATTTCCCTGCATTCAGATCATGCAGCATTCAGCGTTATTGGTCACTCACACAATAACAAAACACTATTAATTCACTTCACCAATCAATCATAAATCTCGATCACTTTTCTCCTCTCCCTCATTGGCCACGGTCCGCTGTCACTCACGTGACGTGTAGGCAGACCTAAACGCGTTCACAGAATGCTCACCGGATCAGGGGCGTGTCTACGTGGTGGCCAGGGGTGGCTGGCCACCCCAGGTGCCCCCCCTACCAGATGTCTTGCGATAGGCTTGTTTTTAGTTAATTTCTAACTGCATCTGGCGTATTTTGGCATGCATAGGCAGCTGCCTAGGGCCGCTTTCTTCTCTTCTTTATTAATTTTAGCGTGATCTAAATGATAGATGAGAGCGCATAATGTTACGCGATCATGTAATGCGCGAGCACGCATCTCTCCACTCGCAAGCGGATTTCCGTCACTCGCACAAAACTGGACGTGTGCTTTTAAATCTACATTGTTCTTTTATGAATTGGCTCGGGTCTCACTCAGATATTGTGTGTATGCTCAAACGTTATCCTCGCATCACTGAAGACCAGAAAAGCTTTTTGTTTCTAATTCAAGTGAAGAGTAGGCTTTTCTCACTAAATGGAAGCAAGCTGAATATAGTTAGCCTTCTCTAGTTATTAATTTTATTAATACTTATTTTAGTTAAGTGCTTAAATTGTAAATATGCATTTATTAAATTATTTTATGTAGTACATTTGTATTTAGTTGTTTTTGTATATAGTTATAGAAGCATATCAACCAGGTTCCAGAAATAATCACTTCTGAAATAAGTGGGGGTGCTCTCTTAATGCACATTTTCACATATTTAGTCCCTTCTATTGCTATCAATATGCTGCTACTTCGAGAGCGAATCCTGCATAAATATGCAGATGTCATTCCCAAAACTTTGCAACGTGTGTGTGGGCAAAAAACAAAGTTCTACATTTTAAATGGATTGCTTAGAAAGCTCGGAAAGAGTGCTCATAACCAATAAAGCTGTCACTCTTTGTTCATCGCGATCTCACAAAGTTCTGTGAGGACCAATGAATCTCACACAATTAATAGCCTATATAATATAGGCATGTTAACATCGTGTATCCACTAAATATTAACACAAAACGTCCATAGATTAATTCGTTTAATACACTGACAGTAGCATTTTGTCTGTGGAGTTTAATGGAAATAATATTAATGGGTTTTTCTTGTTTAACTATGGAGTAAAAACATAGTACAGTGCAACACAGGATAAGGCGGTTACATTTCTTTGTATGTAAAGTATAAATAGTGTAAACATCTTAAAGATTAGAGACTTGAGGCATGACTTTGTGTGTTTTTGTGTTACACTTATTCCTGTGGATGTGCAGACCATTGATTAAATAAATTATGCTTATTTAAAGAGTATAAGAAATCTAATCAGTATGTAAAATGTGTTATTGTATTAATATATATTTCTTTATCTATGGTCATCCATTATTCACATTTTAATACAATACTATGTTAAAATATAAGATACAATATGCATACACAAGTGAATATCAATAAATGCTAGAAATGGTTTTAGCCATTTAAAAAAATATAAAAACATCTAAAGACATCTTTTTCGCCGCCATCTGACCAATTAATACTAGCACTTGCCTATTCTATTTATTTATTTATATTTATTTTAAAACATCATGCTATGTGAACTGTGCTAGACTAACTGAGACTTTATTCTGTTGCTCTTTCGTTGGTCTGGTTGCGTCTACATTGTAAGCTGCTTTGGATAAAAGCGTCTGCTAAATGACTAAATGTAAATGAAAAAAAATGTAAATTTAAATTTTGCAAATACTTAAAAATAAAAAAGGCAACCAACTGTATTCATCAAAATATTTTATTATATAATATATCCACGTTATCTAACTGCAAATATAGCATATACTGCCTATTATCTAAAAATAAACATTAACTATAATGTGTTTCATAAAATACAGCTACTGGTCAGATTTCCGAGAGATAAACTAATGCGTTAAAATGGCGTTTTCTTTCTGGCGACTGTGCTTGAGAAGCACTGAAATGAATGGGCTTCAATGCTGAAACTATGGTTGTTTGGAGCTATCGGCTGCTGCATGACACGCTTTACTTCTGTATTCCTCAGTTCCTGTGGAAGCTTCTCAACGGCTCTGGTGCTGACGCGCCGTCATAGTGATGACAGCCAATCACATACTTTACTGGTGCTGCATGAACAGGATTGGCTAGCGTCTGCGCTTGGGTATTTGTATAAGGCGATCTGATTGGCTGACGCCTGCGTTGGTGCTTGAAAAGTTTTCAACTTCTGCCGCGAGGGACCCACAATTCAGTTCGGCAACGCTTGACGTCACTCCTGTAACCCCTAGGGGGCCTTTTTGTAACCGATCACAAGTTGATAACCAACAATCCAAATATTAGATGTCTACAAGCAGGCTATCCCAATAAAGGGAAATAAAAGGATAAAGAGGGACTGGAGTATTAGAAAAAAAACAATTTATTTTATTTCTCAAATTAGACATACACATGAAAAACAGACGTTAGGCCTCTGGACAAATTCAACAACGGGGGCAACAAAGTGCAAAATCAAGGTGTTTGAATAAATAGCACTCAATAAAAATTCAGCAAAACTTAAACTTAGAATAAATAAGGCACATCACAAGTCACATGCACAAAAAGAACAAAAAAGTTACACTCAGTAAATCAGTGGCCACACAACAAAGTTGTTACCCCCCAAGATATTGTACCAACCCAATGGCCTAAAATACAAACATTACATACACAAACAAAGCATACAACAACACGCACAAGGGAGAGACTGAGGGGCAACACAGTGGGCCTCCCTCCCACACCCACACTCACACTGAATACTAAAAACAAGGCACAGGAAAAACAGTGGCCAAGATGGCATATGACGACCCTCCTGCAAAGAAAACAATTACAATATCATACAAATAATTATACAGGTCAAATCAAAGCTATGCCTAATTTGTAGCCTGTGCATTAATGGGCTAAAAATTACTTAAACCGTAAAAGGTATTCCCTTAAATATCAACAGTCGGAACAGGGCAAGGTGCTAAAGTAGCCTACATTACCAACCTGTATGAACGCAGACCACAGCGTCCAGCCAAGAGCTTTGTAGTTCGTTATAGAAACGGAGACGGTTGTATGCTGGAGAACAACATGTTTATTAGCTCACCTCAGGAGCTCATATCACTCAAAACACTTGCATTCGCTGTATCGATAACGTATTCCCACAAGGGGGCATACCAACACCGGAAATACCATATATGTACATAGTCTGAATGCATTTTAACTTTATTACCCATCATTTATCTACATCCCCTTTCCTTAGTTTTGTAAATCCCTCTAAGTGAAAACTCTGCAACTACACGAACATCTTTATAACATCTAGAAATTGCAAAACTTAAATTGTAACTGAAAATGACAACTAAATATCAGAATTACTCCTTGCAATAGCACGTTCTTTATGTTAGATTCCCAACAACATGTGTGCTTAAACAAAGTACTTAGGATTGGGCTTGGAGACCCGACCATATCTAGTACGGTATGGGAACTTTTGATCTGTTGGCTCAGCAGGAATGTTCTCCTCATCATGCACAGCCTCTTTAGACACATTGTTGCTGTCTGGCATAGATTTGAGTTGTGACAACAGGTCCTCCAGAGTAACTTGTGTGCAGTGTGGAAAAGGTTCCTTTACAGGGAGTAGATGTCGACGATTTCTCCTGTACTCTTTACCATTGGACTCCACCACATACGATCTGGGCTTAGCAAGAGTGCTTTTAACAACTCCAATCTTGTCGTGTCCTTTTGTTGTTTGCATCCTCACTACTTGGGATTCATGTAGTGGAGATAGTGGCTTGCTCCTTTTATCATAGAACATCTTCTGCATTTGTCTCTTTTTGGAAAGTTGTTCTTTGATTTTCACAGTGTCCATGGATCTTGGCTTCAGCATTTGCTTGCTGATTGGCATGTTGGTACGTGTTACCCTGGACATCAATCTCTGTGCCAGTGAACCCAGTATCTTATCCCGAGGAATGTTGCGGATGTTCAGCAAATTCAAATACAAGTCTGTCCCATCCCTCTTAGTGGTTTCAAGCAGGCGCTTCGCACTACGAACGGCTCTTTCTGCGAGACCGTTCGCCTGGGGATATTCAGGACTACTAGTGATGTGACCAAGGTCCCACGAACTTGTAAAATCTCTGAAAATCTGGCTTGTGAACTGGGTGCCGTTATCGGTGATAAGCTTTAGGGGAATGCCGTGCACAGAGAAGTGCCTCTTCAGTTTGTTGATGACGTTTTGTGAAGACAAATTTCTAAATGGATTTATTTCAAACCACCCAGAGTACGAATCTACCAGCACTAGGTACTGTTGGTTGTTCCAGTCAAATATGTCAGCGGCAACGACAGACCAAGGCAGTCCTGGGATCTCATGTAGGTGCAATGGCTCTTTTTGTTGATGTGGTTTTAAAGCATTGCATATGCTGCAGGACTGCACAAAGTTGTCAATGTCCTGTGTCATAGTCAACCAGAAAACGACATCGCGTGCTCTACGTTTGGTCGCTTCGGCTCTTGCATGGCCTTTGTGCAAGATCTGTAGATATTCACTCTGTAGGCTGTAAGGAATTACAACTCTTGTTCCCTTTGTGATGATTTCATCCTCAATACTGAGCTCATCCCTGAAAGGAAAGTAGGGTTTTAGTTGCACTGGAACACTCTGAATTCTCTTTGGCCAGCCGTTCTTGATGGTGTTGCACAGAACTTGCAGAGAGCTGTCTTTTTCAGTGTGTTCTCTGAGCTCTTGCAGCCGGTTGACTGAAATTACTTGGACAGCCATCACCTCGAAATCCTCCTCGACTTTGAGGTCCGTCACCTTCCTGGGAGCACGTGACAGTGTCAACCACATAGAGCTGCTTTCCTTTCTTGTATGTAAGAGTCAGATTGAACTTGTGCAGCTTCAGTATCATTCGCTGGAGTCGTGCTGGAGCAGTATGTAGGGGTTTGTTCAGAATCGTGATAAGGGGTTGATGGTCTGTTTCCACTAAGACCGGTTTCCCATAGATGTAGTCATAGAACTTCTGACAGGCGAAGACCACTGCCAATAGCTCTTTTTCAATTTGAGCATACCTCATTTCCGTTTCAGTGAGAGTGCGTGAGGCATAGCTAATGGGCTGATCATCCTGCAGACATGCTGCGCCTAATCCATATTGAGAAGCATCACACGTGATGGTCACCGGTTTGCTTACATCAAAGTATTTCAGCACTGGTGGGAATGTAATGCACTTTTTTAGTGTGTCAAATGCCTCTTGTTGTTGCTGTGACCAGCACCAAACTACGTCCCTGTGAAGCAGCTGTCGTAGTGGTGCTGCCAGTTCACTGAAATTTGGGATGAATTTGCCGAGGTAGTTAGCCATGCCCAAGAAACGTTGCAAGGCAGCTTTGTCATTTGGCGGTGGCATCTCTGTAATGGCCTGTATTTTGGCTGGATCTGGCTTTAATCCGTGTTCTGTGAACAGGTGGCCCACATAACTGACTTCTCTAAGCCTGAACTTACACTTTTGTGGGTTGAGTTTCAGATTCACTTGCCGTGCTCTGTTTAGAACTTTCCTCAAGTTCTCGTCATGCTCCTTCTCCCCTTTTCCTCCAACAATGATGTCGTCTACAAATACGGCACATGGAAAGCCTGTGAAGATCTGTTCCATTGCCCGCTGGAACACCTCTGATGCCGAATTAATGCCAAAAGGCATGCGCAAAAAACGATATCTGCCAAAGGGTGTTGCAAAAGCGGTACACAGGGAAGATTCATGGTCTAGCTTAATTTGCCAGAATGAGCTTTTAGCGTCAAGCACTGAGAAGACGCTTGCATTGGACATTTGTGAAGCTACCTCTTCTACTGTGCGCATAGGATGATGGGGGTGCATAAGGGCTTCATTTAGATCCCGTGGATCGATGCATAGACGGATCTTGTCAGTGTTTTTCTTGTGTGTGGCGACCATTGAGGATACCCACTGTGTGGGCTCTGAAATGGGTGTTATGACGCCCAATTTTGTCATGTTGTTCAGTTCTGCTTCTACTTTGTCCCGCATTGCCACAGGTATTCTGCGAGGGGGCCGTACCACTGGAGTAATGTCTGGGTTGATCTTCATTGAGTATGTCACAGGTAGGGTTGGGCATCGTTTTGATTTGAACGATTCTGATTCCGATTCCGATTCTTCCTTTCGATTTCGGTTCTTTTCGATTCTCAATTCCGATTCTTTGTGGGCTGGAGTCAAAACATGTCACAGGCTCATTTGATTTCACAGAGGATAATTTTATTTTGATTCAATATGAGTTTTAGTTTTAGGAGCTGCAGCCCATGTAGGAGAAAATTACCACATATGCGGTAACTTTTCTGTGGCACTCTTCCACTTTCTCCGCTGGCATTTTCCCCTGCTTTGCTGCCAATGGAGTTTCACAACGAGTCTCCACCGGTTTAGCATTAGCAGCAGTAATATTAGGACTGCTACTAGCGTGGGCAATTTGCATAACGCTACATTCATCTACGAGGGAAAAAAAAATATTTCAGTAACGTTGTTGTTCACCAAATTTGGTCAAGCGCTTTATTGTTGTCACTTATCTGATTGTTGTGACGAGGTAACGTTACTAACGTTGGTTAGCGCAGGGTTGCCCAAGGAGGACGAGACAGTGGACCTGCGCAGCACGTCAAACACGCTACACTCCTTAATTTGTACATCATGTAGGTGTTTCGTCATATTCGTAGTGCATCCTCCCGTGCAAGATATCATTTTGTCACATGTGTTGCACTGTGCCGACCCAGGCTTTTTTAGTGTGAAATAAAGCCACACTTTTGAGCGCCGCTTACCGTGCTCCATAGCTGCAACTGAACAAGCGCGCGGCAAGCACTTCCGGAAATACGGTGGCCACAATGGAAACCAAAACTTGCGCGTTTGGAACCGATGATCGGAATCGAAAACAAATTTTAGAAACAATTCCAATGGCATCGTTATTTTTTTAACGGTTCCAAGTTGGAACCGGTTCTCGATGCCCAACCCTAGTCACAGGTAAGGTGCCCAACTCGTCGTCAAACAGGTCAGCATACTCTGTGAATATTTCTTGTGAAAGGTTTTGATTTTTGTTGAGATCAATTCCATACACT
Source organism: Barbus barbus (assembly GCF_936440315.1). NCBI lineage: Eukaryota > Metazoa > Chordata > Actinopteri > Cypriniformes > Cyprinidae > Barbus > Barbus barbus. The sequence continues at coordinate 30,654,483 of NC_136756.1, forward strand.
TCTTCTTTGAGAGATATCAAATTCATTTTTAAACAGTCTGGCAGGCCCAGCAATGATTTGACATTCTTATCAACAACATAAAACTGCAACAGGTGTGATTTTTGTTTGCTGGTCAAGCATTGCAGCATCACAGTTCCTCGTGTTTGAATCACAGTGCCTCCATATGCCACTAATGTTGCTTTTGACTTTTCTTGGATTTTCTCTTCTTTTCTCACTGCTTGGTATGTTTCAGTTTAAATAACATTGCACTTTGCTCCTGTGTCAATTTTAAGCTCAAGGGGTTTACCATTTACTGTCAGGCTGCAGTGTATTTCTTGCTTGTTAGTTGTACTTTGATTGACTGCATTTATTTCACTGGCACCAAGACACAGCCCGTCGATATGAAATGACTCCTCGCTGCTGTCTGTGTTTACATCAGTGATTTGGTGAATGAATTTGAAATTGTCTTTTGATGCAGATCGGCACTGGGACTTGAAATGATTTAACTTTTTACAACGGTGACACTGTTGTCCAAAAGCTTTGCATTGATCACGCTTTGCTGGATGATTTCCACCACAATTCTTACAGTTGACAATGTTCTTTGTCCCGCTCATTTGCTTTTGTTGCGGTTGCTGCCAGTGAACTACGGCTTTTCTCCCTTTTGCTTTAAAGGCAACTGCATCAACGCTCGTAGGCCCGCTATGCGGTGCAGCCAGTACCTTTGTGTGCTGTTCGGTTAATTCGCTGATTTGGCATATTTTAACAGCCTTCGCCAGAGTTAGATCACTTTCTCTGAGCAACACTCTTCTCACACTATCATTGTCTATGCCGCACACCAGTCTGTCTCTAATTAATTCGTCCGTGAGCTCACCAAAGTTACATGTTTTTGCTTTATTTCTTAGTGTACTCACGTAGGCCTCGATGGTTTCCCCTGGTTTTTTTATTTCTGGTATTAAACGAATGTCTCTCCATCGTCACGTTTGTCTCCGGACTGCATACTTCTCTGAATTTTCGCTTTAAACATTCTGGATCTTCTCTTGACTCCGCTGGTGTAACTACATCCCGCCCATTGGCAGCCAGTATCGCTGGAGCATATGTGAATGAACGCTCTCTTTCAATTGCCTCTGGTCCCGCAAGATTGAGGAGTATGTAGGCTTTAGTTTTATCTGGCTTTTCACTGTGGGCTGCTGCGATGAATATGTCGAATTCCAGTTCGAATTTTCGCCAGTTTTCTGCTATGTTGCCGTCGAAGATCAGCGAGTCTGGTCGGCGAAATCCTTCGGCCATTGTGTTCTCCTTTATTTTCTTTCTTTCCTGAATATTTTAACTTCTGACACCATGTAGTTCGTTATAGAAACGGAGACGGTTGTATGCTGGAGAACAACATGTTTATTAGCTCACCTCAGGAGCTCATATCACTCAAAACACTTGCATTCGCTGTATCGATAACGTATTCCCACAAGGGGGCATACCAACACCGGAAATACCATATATGTACATAGTCTGAATGCATTTTAACTTTATTACCCATCATTTATCTACAAGCTTGTTTGGCAATACTGTAGCGATCACTTTATTATGTCTGGTTTTTACTCGTACATTCCCAGGCCAAACTATAATACAGACATGGCGAATCAACATGACTATATGAACAAGCGTTCCGTGACGAAGATGTACACACGTGAGGGAGAAAGGAAGCCAGTGAACTTACATTCTCCGTACAACAATCAGCACTCGGCAAACTTGTAGTGGTCACACTCTGAACCAGTAACTACTATAAACAGAACACGAATCAATGAAGACTCATTACGGCCAGTGCCTAAAAAAAAAGCTGAACGCTGCTCCTAAGTAAAAGCAGAAAACTTACATTTTCGTTGAATCGCGCAGACACCATTCCTAGCCAATGAGGGCTCGTGAAGACAAGGAGCTGGATGTAACCACGGCACCGAATAACCGCACAAACACCAAGTCGAGCTACAAAACAATGCAATAGTCAAATCAAATCAGATCCATGTTTTCACAAGGAATAAAATACATTTAAGCATGAACTCACATCAACTCGTACAACAAATCAAGAGTCCAAGAAACCAAGAGTCTGTAGCACAACACTAATCAGAGAAACCGCCAGCTTACTGGATTTAAAGGTGCAGCGCCAAACAGCCACCACCTGATTCAATCAAGGCGCAATTCCCGCTGCCTACGTCCTACCCTCTACACTCCATTCAAAGTAAGCGAGAGGCGTTGACGCCGGCACCCCGTGTGAATGTGAATATTTTTATTTATTATTGTTAATGTTCTCTTATGTTCAGCAGCTTAAAGCTTTAAAATTATTCACTTTAAGGGGTCTAAAATAAAGAAAAGAGACCATTTTTTGTTACTCCAGCACTTTACTATACTGAATGTCCTGTGGTTTTTTGTTTTTTTTTGTACTTGAGTGCAATACATTTTGGTTGAAAAAAATGAGAATTGTGTAAAAGAATCTTGATCTCAATTCCCATGGAGAAAAATCGTGATTCACATTTTAGCAAGAATCGTGCAGCCCTACATATATATATCTATGTTTAAATATATCTATGGTTAAATATATCTATGTTTAAATATATCTATATTTAAATATATCTATGTTTAAATATATCTATGTTTATATATCTATGTTATATGTCTATGTTTCTATATCTATGTTATATATATCTATGGTTCTGGCTACTTCGGCGGACGTTGTAGGGCGTCGTTACCATAGCAACAGTTCAAACAAAGCCGCACACAGATCGTTGGCTGATATTTGGCGTGTTTTAGCTCGGTTTCTACTTATTATTATTATTATTATTATTATTATTCTTACAGCTGTTTGTTTATAATTATATCGCTTCTGGTTTTGCATCTCGCTTTTGACCAAATGTCTGCGGCGGGTTTTCTGCGGGAAGCTGAATCTCTCAGGAGACTGTAAGTGCGTCTGATTGTGTTTCACAGAGAGTTGCTCGTGTCTGTGTTTATTACAGATGTCTCTCTTCACTCATTCATCACTCATTCATCACTCAGAGCGTGTAAAGAGGAGAGAGAGGCGAGGAGGCACGAGCTCAGAGACCGGGATCACATGAACGCGCAGCTCGTGCAGGACAGTAAGAGCTTCAGAGTCTCTTGTGTTTGTATCTGACTGTAATATACGGTGTTATCGTTGTTAATCTTCGCAGTATCAGAAGTGTAATCTTCATTCAGTCTCATCGGGGTGTCCTCGGGTCAGGCTGAAGAGTACGGAGGCCCTAAAGGGACATGCTGGTGGAGGAAAAAATATTTTTCAAATTAAGTGTTTAATATTGCCCTTTTGCATTATTGACACACTATTTTACTATTTGATACTGTAAAACTGCTTTGTTAAAAGCACTATATCAATAAAAGTGACTTGACTTAATGTTTTAAAACGGTGACATTGGAGGACCAAATTCGATAATAAATACTGATAAAATTATTAGGCTAATATTAATAAGCTCATTAATTATATTACTATTAAAAAAGCAGAATAGCCCAGAAAATGAACACAAGGCGGTGCGCGTTAAGCTTTTTCTCCCCCAAAGAAGAAAAGACGTATGGACTAAAGATTTAATAACAAACCTGTTTATATTACAGACAGAAAAGCAGAGAAGAGCCGTGTTTTCACCCTCAGAGACACAATATTATTAAAAAAACTCTTAGCGCGTTGCTTTTCTGTAAATAGTGTATATTGTTTAGTAAAATATCAAATTTGGGCTTTTATCACTGTTTTGTTTGAATTAAGCCACGTTAAGTGCACTTTTCTATTGAATGGAGCTCATATTTTGGGCTCATCTGCGTGCATGTTCACTGTACATCACTGTATTTAATACTTCTCTTTTCATCTCTGTACATCTCTTATCATCTTCATTAAGCTGCAGCTGTGCAGTAAACAAGAAGTGTGTCTGAACTCAACTGGTTTTGCGAGAGAAGCAAAAGTTTATTGAGGGAATGCAAAACATTTTACAAATATTTTTCCGTCGCAGCCTGATTTGTTTCCAGACCCATGTCCCTTTAGGGGCTCCGTAGATGCTTCATGAAGCTTTGAAACCTCACGTGATTTACTCAGCCTCTTTAAACAAGCCTCCATAAAACAAACTAAACAAGCACTGCAAATGAATAAAACAGAAGAACACCTATCATGCAGACACTTCATATTTAATGGTATTTGATTACATTAACTTACACTAACTCACCAGCGAACGCTTCAGTGAATCTTTTTCCACGCAGTTGCTTCAAAGCTTCAAATATCTCCGTTTCTCCCGTCTCTGGTGCTACTTTTAAACTTTTATCACTGGTTGTGGTTAAAATTTTGACCTACTGCATAAATTGTATTTGACTTAAAAATGCGTATAGAAATATGCTACCCATTTAATATTCCACCAGTGATAAAACTGTGCTCTATGATGAGACAAAAGAGGGAAATGTTAGTAAGGAGGGTGTCATTTAGCTCATTTATGATTACTACTACCCCATAAAGTCATTTCCAAGTTAAAACTGTGCATAATGCATAAAGATCCTTGCACACTGAAGCCAACATTTTCGTATGCGTATTTTTTTTTTTTATGTGCAAAAATTTGGGATTTAGTGTGCGATGACCTTAAGAGTGAGTATAAAATATCTATGTTCAGTGTGGGAGTGCTGATGTTTGGGTTGGGGTCGTTTGGGCTAGTTTTGTTCCTCAGATGTGATATTAATATCGGCTGGTTTGTCCATCAGTCATGAAAGTTCAGCAGCAGCTTCAGAAACTCAAGAACGATGTCTTCAGATTCCAGGAGCAGCTGATGGATGTCAAACCGTCTCCAGACGGTGAGCACAACACTGACCACCGTCTACCACAGAACTATTGGGTTTAATGCTGCTCATGCATTCATTTCTGTTCAATTTCAGTGATCGACAAATTAAGAGAGACCATGACCGATATTGAGAACTCCATGAGTGCTTTTAAAGACACGCAGCATCAGAGGTACGACGTCTGTTTCTGCTGAGATGTCTTCAGTAGGTTCCTTCTCTCAAACACCTCGTCTGCTGTAGTTTTGAGGAGCTCCTGAAAGACGAGAGGAGCGTCTGGCAGGAGATCTGCGCCTTCGAGAGGAAGATGGACTCCTGGAGTCTGTCTGTGAGAGCAGAGGCCTGTCCTCGTCGCTCAGAGAAGCCCTGCGACTGGAGGAGTCTCCCGGAGGAGGTGACGGCGCTCCAGACCTTCCTCCAGCAGACGGGAGGCCGAGACGGCGGCTGGGACGAGTTCGACCACCGCAGCTTCCTGAAGGTGTGGACCAAGCACCGAGGAAAGCCCTCGTACAGACGAGAAGCACGGCTTTATTTACCTGGGAAGACAGAGGAGGAGATGAAGCGGCACGAGGAGTGGTTTCTGGAGCTGCGCCGGCTGCAGGACGACAAGAGAGAGGTACAGTTCTGCTTCAGCTTGGAAAGTACTCGCTGCGTTTTGAATTTTGTTTGATCTTCCGCACATTAAATATGGAAACAGAAGCTCAAACGCACGCGGCAATGAGGTTTGTTTTCACGCATCACACACATTTCAACTTCAGTTATAACGTTTATTAGGGAAAGTTCTGCCTTCAAAAGTTCACCATTAAATCTGAAGAAGCATATTGTAGTAGCTTTAATTGTTATTTTGTCTGTTTTGATGTATAATGTTAGCTGTCTAAGTAGTATATTTTCTGAATGCACAAATACATTTCAATACTACTGTAAATGTTTTGGTGGCCATGATTTGCTTTGTTTTTATTAAACGTTGCAAAAAGTGTTTCAAGTGGTATCATAATTAGAAGTTGAGCAACAATTACGGCTATCTATGAATTATTTTTTATATCTAAATAATTACATGATTTGCTCAATTATTAATCTAATTAATCACAAATAATTACATATCAGTATTTGCTGAAAACAAACCCTGGTAAATGCACCAAATAAACAGTTGTAAGATGAATTATTGTTACAGAGAGTGGTGTTAAATAGAGAAGACATATATTTCTGGTTTCTGAATCACATCTGGCTCTTTAAAAGGAAACCCACTCTAGTGTTGTTCTTACACATACAACTATCAAACATCAAGTTTTTGAAGCATCATCTTTGGACATTTTGTGCACTTGTATTATAGGCGGAAAGAGAAAATCTTTGTTTTACTTTTTGTTTTAAATTATTGTTGTTTGTTTTGTTTTGTTTCATTTCTTTTGCATTGTGAAGATCATTCATTATGATGAAACAAGAATCTCCTCTCTATAGGTTACTTTTCATTTTTAGATACTTTAGCACAATTTAAAGTTGTCCTTTTTTACTTTTGCTCAAGTATGTTTTTGGCCAGATACCTTTCCACTCAGTATCTGTACTTTCATAACTGTGTCCCTGCAGCACAAAAGCAGTCATGAGTAACACAGGTATATCTGTAGCAATAGCCAACAATACATTGTATGGATCAAAATTATACATTTCTCTTTTATGACAAAAATCATTAGGATATTAAGATCATGTTCCATGAAGATATTTAGTAAATCTCCTACCGTAAATATATCTAAACTTCATTTTTGATTAGTAATATGCATTGCTAAGAACTTCATTTGAACAACTTTAAAGGTGATTTTCTCAATATTTAGATTTTTTTGCTCCCTCAGATTCCAGATTTTCTAATAGTTGTATCTCAGACAAATATTGTCCTATCATAACAAACCATACATCAATGGAGAGATTATTAGACCCTTCTGACTGGTTTTGTGGTGCTCTGTACTCCAGGCCATCTGTAGATGGAGAGCATGGAAGCAGAGGGAGAGGGAGCAGCAGCGGGAGCAGCATGACGGAGACGAGGAGCTGCAGGAGGAGGACGAGGAGGAGCAGGAGGAGCAGCGCAGGGAGGCGTCTGAGCAGCTGGAGGCCTGGAGGAGACGCAGAACACAGCAGAGAGAGCAGGAGCGACAGCAGCGGCTCAGAGACCAGATCCTGCAGACCAGAAGAGCCAAAGAAGATCGGCGCCGACAGCTGGAGCTCAAGATGCTCGTGGAGACGCACCTCCAGCAGAAGAAGGAGCAGGAGGAGCAGCGTCTGCTGGAGGAGGAGGTGCAGGAGCAGGCAGAGAGACAGGAGCGCCAGCGGCAAGCAGCTGAAGGCATCCGACGCTTCCAGGAGCGAGTGAGTGGAGCTCTGTGTGTTTGAGACCAAGGCTCGTGTTCGTGTTACTCAGTTATTCTCTCTCTCCTCAGGATTCACGTCGCCTCGAGGAGAAGCTCCAGGAGAAACAGAGTAAAGAGCAGGAACAGAGCGAGCGGCAGAGGACGCTAGATAAACTCAAGGAAAAGGTTTGCTGAAGAGACATTTATAAATGTACACCAAAAAATTGATTTTCAAATATATTTAAAAATATAAAAATTTACATATATACATAAAATGTTTCAAAATATATTTAGTCTTATTTTCCACCAGTATATTTCTGAAAATATATTTTAAAAATATTAATATATTTATCAAAACATTTTTCAAAACATATTTTACCCTATATCTTTCAATTCAATAAAATACTTAATTTTGGCGTCTATAGTGTACAAATATGTAAGATGTTCGAAAAAGTAAATACAATATATATTTACACACACACACATATACACACACACTGTTTACTTAGCTATCTAAGTGGGTTCATCCCATAGGTGTAATGGTTTTTATTCTGTACAGACCGTATATTCTATTGCTCTACTACACCAACCCTACACCTAAACTTAGCCCTCACAGGAGACTTTGTGCATTTCTACAATTTCAAAAAACCCTTTAGTTTATTTTTAAACCCGTTTTACAAATGAGGACGTCCCCCAAAGGGAGGTTTTTGGAGATTTTGTCAGGTTTACCTCACTTTTGGGGAAGTCGTGGCCTAATGGTTAGAGAGTCGGACTCGTAATCGAAAGGTTGTGGGTTCGAGTCTCGGGCCGGCAGGGATTGTAGGTGGGGGGAGTGAATGTCCAGCGCTCTCTCCACCCTCAATACCACGACTGAGGTGCCCTTGAGCAAGACACCGAACCCCCAACTGCTCCCCGGACGCCGCAGCATAAATGCTGCCCACTGCTCCGGGTGTGTGTTCACGGTGTGTGTGTGTTCACTGCTGTGTGTGTGTGTGTTCACGGTGTGTGTGTGTGTGTTCACGGTGTGTGTGTGTGTGTTCACGGTGTGTGTGTGTGTGTTCATTGCTGTGTGTGTGTGTGTGTGTGTTTTCACTGCTGTGTGTGTATGTGTGTGTTCACTGCTTTGTGTGTGTGCACTTTGGATGGGATAAATGCCGAGCACGAATTCCGAGTATGGGTCACCATACTTGGCAGTATGTCACTTCACTCACACACACAAACACACACACACTCTCTCTCTCTCTCTCTCACACACACACACACATGTTGGTTTTTGTGGTTTATGGGGACTCTCCATAGGCGTAATGGTTTTTATACTGAACAAACTGTGTGTGCTATTGCCCTACACCAACCCTACACCTAAACTTAGCCTCACAGGAGACTTTGTGCATTTTTAGATTTTCAAAAAAACACCATTTAGTATGTTTTTTAAGCCTTTTGAATTACGGGGACATAGGCAGTGTCCTCATAAACCACCTTCATATTGTAATACCTCTGTCATACCCATGTCATTATACACATTTGTGTCCTCATAAACCACATAAACATGCACACGCACACACACACACACACTCAAACACACACACACACACACACTATCAGTCAAAAGTTTCTGAAGTTTATGTTTTATTTAAATAAGTCTCTTCTGTTCCCCAAGCCTGCATTTATCTGACCTGAAGTAAAGCAAAACAGTAAAATTATGAGATATTTTTATCAGTTTAAAACAGCTGTTTTCTATGAGAATATGTGTTAAACTGTAATGTATTTCTGTGATCTGCAGCTGTATTTCCAGCATCATTACTGCAGTCTTCAGAGTCACATGATCTTCAGAAATCATAATAATATACTGATTTACTGATCCACAAACATTTCTGATTATTATCAATGTTGAAAACAGTTGAGTAGAATTTTTCAGGATACTTTGATGAATAGAAAGATCAGCATTTATCTGAAATAAATAGCTTTTGTAACATTATACACAATAACATTCCAAGCTTTTGAATCAGTATTATGAAGAAATTATGGAAATTATTACTTTTATTTAGCAAGGATGCTTTAAATTGATCAAAAGTGATGATAAAGACTTTTATAATGTTACAAAAGATTTCTATTTCAGATAAATGCTGATCTTTCTATTCATCAAAGTATCCTGAAAAATTCTACTCAACTGTTTTCAACATTGATAATAATCAGAAATGTTTGTTGAGCAGTAAATCAGTATATAATTATGATTTCTGAAGATCATGTGACACTGAAGACTGGAGTAATGATGCTGAAAATACAGCTGCAGATCACAGAAATACATTACAGTTTTAAATAAATGTAAAAATATTTAAAACTTTTACTGTTTTGCTGTACTTTGGTTTAAATAAATGCAGTCTTGGTGAGCAGAAGAGACTTCTTTAAAAAACATAAAAAATCTTACATTTAATTATTTAATCTAATTGTAGGCTAATGTAAGATTGGAAATATACATTTTAAAATATATTAAATATAAATATATTGAAACTAAATATATATTTTTTTATTTCAAAAATATATTTCATTGAGCTTCACTGTTTACAACAAATATTTAGCATATCTGACCCTGCAGCACAAAAGCAGTCATGAGTAGCACAGGTATATCTGAAGCAATAGACAACAATACATTGTATGGATCAAAATTATACATTTCTCTTTTATGCCAAAAATCATTAGGATATTAAGATCATGTTCCATGAAGATATTTAGTGAATTTCCTACCGTAAATATATCAAAACTTCATTTTTGATTAGTAATATGCATTGCTAAGAACTTCATTTGAACAACTTTAAAGGAGATTTTCTCAATATTTAGATTTTTTTGCTCCCTCAGATTCCAGATTTTCTAATAGTTGTATCTCAGACAAATATTGTCCTATCATAACAAACCATACATCAATGGAGAGATTATTTATTCAGCTTTTATATGATGTATAAATCTCAATTTCGAAAAACTGACCCTTATGACTGGTTTTGTGGTCCAGGGACACATATATCTAAACTCCACAGAAAGTCTATTGTTTCTCGCTCTGGCGTCAGGTGGCGGTTCACATCGGCCGGGATCCGTCCCGACTCTGGAGGCTCACTAAAGCGTGGGAGGAGCGCAGTAAAGAGACCGGCCCGTCTGGGACCGGACCCGTGTTTCAGATCTTCCACAGGTGCTTTTACACAAGAGCAGACTCACTCGAGAGCAGATGCTTGTCAGAAACACAGACAGCTGCATTAAACACAATGTGCATTAGATGCTGTCTCTGATGAACAGAGTGATTATTACTCAGTGATCAGAAAGACTGGTGTGAAATCATCATGTCTGGGTGTTTTCTCCACAGAGCTGTTCCAGCATGGAGACAAGACTCATGAATGATCGCCGCTTCAGACATGAACTGGGAAATGTGTCAAAATGAACTGCAGTGTAAATAAAGTTTCTCTTTATGATAATGGAGGCATCAGTTTAATTAAAGAGTTTTATACTAGGAATGTAACATTCAGCACCAAAGCTTCGAAGCTTGTATAAAAAAACAACAATTTGAAAACACTGAAGCACTGTATTGGAGCTCGATTGGTTTTGCTAAAAGCGCATGATCTATGACGTCCGAAGCTTCGTTCCCATGAAAACCAGGATCTGCTTCAAACCAAGCGAAGCTCAGCCTTTATGAGAGACAATATCTACCTATTGAAGAACTGATAGAAAAAGACAGCCCAGATTGTACGTCCAATTTAAGGCCTTTTATTTAGTATTAGTGATGCACCACCGATCATGACCGAGTCAGATTCAGTTTTTGGCCGATACTGATACTGGTTGCTGATTTTTTTAGTTTTGTTATGTTGTTTTTTTAAACAAATGTATTTATTGGTTATTTGCTCTAGTCAAGTCAAGTCAGCTTTATTTATATAGCGGTTTTAACAATACAGATTGTGTCAAAGCACTTAACAGTATCAGATTGGAGGATAGTGTCAGTAATGCATAATAATAAGATTAAACACTCAATTTTCAGTTAAAGGCATTTCATTATTGAGTTCAGAGATGTCATTGTCTAGCTCAGTTTAGTTTAAATAGTATCTGTGAAATCAAACTGATGATAATTGCTAGAAATGAAGTGTTCTCAACTGAGCAAGCCAGAGGTGACAGCGGCAAGGAACCAGAACTCTCTCTGAGACAGAATGGAGAAAACACCCTTGGGAGAAACCAGACTCAGTCGGGGGGGCAGTTCTCCTCTGGCCAGGAGATTAGTGTTTATTTATTGTTTTAATTAACATTTTAAATGTATAAATGTATTTATTTCTATTTTTATATTGCTGCAATTTCTAACAATAGTATTATATAGTTAGGTATTTTATTATATTTTTAGTTATTTGTTTTATTTTTATTGTATTTAAGTGGAGGTCTTCACTGGGGATATGTCCCCGGGGCTCATCCAGGTGTCCGGCCTCCGCTGACGATCAGGGCCACATACATCATCTCCCAGCTCCGATCCACCATCTGATCCAGACACGGACTGAGAAACAGAATACAAACAGACAAATATCAGCGTAGATGCCATTCTTCTTATGATGTAACGAGTACATCATGTGTTATGAGGAGTGTTCCTGGTTCCGGTTGATCTAATTAATGCAGCCTAACAATCCTTTAATGGATTTGAATAATAGAAGTATATTAGTGTGTTATGTGTAAGCCAGGTTAAAGAAATGTGTCTTTAATCTAGATTTAAACTGACAGAGTGTGTCTGCCTCCAGAACAGTGTTAGGTAGATTGTTCCAGAGTTTGGGTGCTAAATAGGAAAAGGATCTGCCGCCCGCAGTCGATTTTGATATTCTAGGTATTATCAAACGGCCAGAGTTTTGAGATCCCAGCGGATGTGGAGAGCGTGCAGAACAACCACCCAATAAAGCATTACAATAGTCTAACCTTGAGGTCATAAACGCATAAATTAGTATTTCTGCATTTGATGTTAAGATCATAGGTCACAATTTAGATATGTTTTTGAGATGGAAAAACGCAGTTTTACAGATGCTAGAAACATGGCTTTCTAATGAAAGATTGCTATCAAACAGCACACCTAGGTTCCTAACTGATGAAGAAGAATTGACAGAGCAGCCGTCAAGTGTTAGATAGTGTTCTAGATTATTACATGTGGGGTTTTTAGGTCTGATAATTAACACCTCTGTTTTTTCAGAATTTAGCAGTAAGAAGTTACTCATCATCCAGTTTTTTATATCGACTATGCATTCCGTTAGTTTCTCAATTTGGTGTGTTTCACCGGGCCATGAAGAAATATAGAGCTGAGTATCATCAGCATAACAGTGAAAGCTAACACCATGTTTCCTGATAATATCTCCCAAGGGTAACATGTAAAGCATGAACAGTAACGGCCCTAGTACTGAGCCTTGAGGTACTCCGTACTGCACTTGTGATCGATATGATACCTCTTCATTCACTGCTACGAACTGATGGCGTTCAGATAAGTATGATTTGAACCATGCTAATGCACTTCCACTAATGCCAACAAAGTGTTCTAGTCTATTTAAAAGAATGTTGTGGTCGATAGTGTCGAACGCAGTGCTAAGATCCAGTAGCACTAATAAAGAGATACAACCACGATCAGATGATAGAAGCAGGTCATTTGTAACTCTAATGAGAGCAGTCTCAGTACTATGATACGGTCTAAATCCTGACTGGAAATCCTCACAGATACCATTTTTCTCTAAGAAGGAATATAATTGTGAGGATACTACCTTTTCTAGTATCTTTGACAGAAAAGGGAGATTTGAGATCGGTCTGTAATTAACTAGATCTTTGGGGTCAAGTTGTGTTTTTTTAATGAGAGGCTTAATTACAGCCAATTTGAAGGTTTTGGGGACATATCCTAATGACAGTGATGAATTAATAATAGCCAAAAGAGGATCTATGACTTCTGGAAGCAGCTCTTTTAGTAGTTTAGATGGAATAGGGTCTAACATACATGTTGTTGGTTTAGATGATTTAACAAGTTTATACAATTCTTCCTCTCCTATAGAAGAGAATGAGTGGAGTTGTTCCTCAGGGGATCTATAGTGCACTATCTGATGCGATACTGTAGCTGACGGCTGCATGGTTACAATTTTATCTCTGATAGAATCGATCTTGAATGTAAAGTAGTTCATAAAGTCATTACTGCTGTGCTCTTGGGGAATGCCAACACCTGATGATGCTTTATTTTTCTTTAATTTAGTGACTGTATTGAATAAATACCAGGGGTTATGTTTGTTTTCTTCTAGAAGAGACGAAACAAGCAAACTGGCCTTAAACAGAAATATCTGTAGGCATGTGAAATTAATAGAGTAATCAGTGATTTATTGAGCCGCAGATGCTCTCTCGGCCAGCAGGTGGCGCTTATGGAGCAGATATAGCGTTTCCTTGGTTACCGCTGTAAACTGCTAATAAATATTACTTTATACAGAGATAAAAGAAGAAAATAGCATTGATGTAAAGTTTTCTGAAGACAGTCAGTTCTCTTCAGTGCTACATTAATATAACCCCACACATCCCAATTCAGTATTTATATTTCTTCTTATATATGGAGTATGGTGAACAGTATTCTCTCCTCTTTGTGCTCTCTGTTCAGGTCTCAGCTGTGATGGGGTTTTCTTTATCTTTGACTCAGTAGATCCAGAAAATAACAGACAAATGAGTACAAACATGGAGAAATGTAATGTTTTCGGGATCTACTGGAGACCACTGTATTACATTATAATGCATTAGCTTTAGTTTTGTTTTGGCCGATATCGTAATGTGTATATATACATTTTACATTTACATTGTCATTTTGCAGACGCTTTTATCCAAAGAGACTTACAATTGGGGAATAGAAGAAGCGATGAATCTTGAAGAGGCAGTCAGACAGAGGAAGTGCTCGTAACACAAGCCTCAGTCATTGTTCAAATAACTACAAGCTAGTGAGGGAGGGAGAGAGAGATAGAGGGAAAGAGTTTAGGATGAAGTCAAGTACAACAGTATATATATATATATGAAGCTCAAATGAACTTTACCTACAGAATATCGACTGTGTAAGGACTGAGGCAGACAGATCGCAAATTTAATTTATGAATTATTGATTAATTTATTTTTCTTATTTTGCTGCCAGTACGCTACACAAAAGTATGACTTTGACAATGATCATTATTTAAATACAATACAACAGCTCTTTGGAAGCTGCTATTCCTTTATTTGACCACTAGATGGCCACAGAATAACCCGATTTGAAAAGCTTTTTCCGATACAGTTGTGTTGAAAGCCTCGCTAGTTCGGAACGCTTCACTTCTCCAGCACTAATTATTCATTACAACGCGTCTGTTTGTAACTCAGTGAGAACTTTATTTTTTATTTTTATTTGAAAAACTATAACATACATCATGTTATCATTCATTGAGAACTGAGAGCCGCAGCAGCGCGGGACTCTTATTTTGCCACGTGTTTGTGCAGCGGAAGCGGAAGCGGCGCGCCGACCGTGTTTCTCCTGAGCGATGATGGCGGATTTTGATCAGGAGCAGGAAGATTTTCTGCGCGAGCGGCACGTGCGTTTCTTCCAGCGCTGTCTGCACGTGCTTCCCGAGAGATACGCGCCGTACGAGACTAGCAGGTAACCGAGCACCGAACACACCGAGCCGCGGAGACCGAGAGCAGCGGGAAGCACAGACACACACACACACACACACACACACACTCTCTCTCTCTCTCTCTCTCTCTCTCTCTCTCTCTCTTTCACACACACACACACACACACACACACTCTCTCTCTCTCTCTCTCTCTCTTTCACACACACACACACACACACACAGACACACACACACACACACTCTCTCTCTCTCTCTCTTTCACACACACACACACACACACTAAGGCTGCTGGAAAGAGAGATCTCTATCAGATGTGTATTAAAATCCATTATTTTCAGCATATTAAAGACAGAAGTGATTTTTAACAGTACCTGCTGACCTTTCTCCTTCTTGGAAGCTTTATAAATAGAGTTGATTATAGAGCAAAATACTTTTGCCAGATTACTGGTTACACACATCCCTCTGTAGTTATTAGGATCTGTTTTGTCTCCACTTTTAAAGACAGGAGAGATGAGTCCTGTGTTCCAGACCTCAGGAGAAACGCCTGAACTCAGAGTCAGATTGAAGAGTTTGAGTAATGCAGTCTGAAGTTCAGGAGAGATGTGTTTAAGCATCTCATTGTTTCTGTTGTCAGGGCCACAGGATTTCTTACATTTGAGGGATTTCAGTTTTCCACTGAGTTCTTGTTGGGTTATTGGATAATCAAGAGGATTTTGGTTGTTTTTGATCCATGATTCAAGAGCGTTCAGTTTTTCAAGGGCTTTTAACTGGTTGGGATTATTCAGAGTCAGTTTGATGTGTATAGAGCTTCTCAAAATAATCTTTCCAAATTTGACCGTCTTGTATGGCTAGTTCTTGTGGCTTTGTATTGTTTAGACTGGTCCAAGTGCTCCAGAACTGACCTGATCTTCTGAAGTGTGTTGTTATAATAATCTAATTTCTTCTGTCTCAGTGTGTTCTTGTATTGTTTCAGAAGTTCTGAGTGCTTGAAGCGTAATTCTGAGTTGACTGGATCTTTGTGTTTTTGATTTGAGATTAATCGTAGCGCTTGTCTTATTGTTTTACAATCACGGTCAAACCACTTTTCAGAAGGTTTTTGTTTAGCTCTGTTTTTGTGTTTATATGTGGTAGTTTTATTTAAATTAGCCTTTTTTGCTATATTTTCAAAAATATCATTAATATGTTTAATTGCTAAATGTATTCCTTTCCAGTTATTATCATATGTTGAATTGTTAAACAGTGTTATGGAATTGACTATTTAATTTGACTTCAGTACTTTAATATATGTTTCAGCAGCATTAAGAGTCCATCTATATGGTGTTTTGAGCTTATGTAGATGAATTGGCTTTTTCTGGATCTCTCTTGATTTGATGTTTTCACCTGAAGAGATTGATCTGGCTGTGATCAGACGGGGGGACTGAGCTTTGACGGTAAGTGCACTGAAATGGGACGGGCTTATATTTGATATGGCATAATCTACAACACTGTTGCCGAGGTTTGAGCTATAGGTACATTGTCCACAGGAATCTCCTTTGATTCTACCATTGAGGATATAAAGACCTAAAGTTTGAAAAGGTGGGCTACCTCTTTGCCGTGCCTATTGACTCCAGTATCCTGGTTATTTCTTCCAGGTAGAGTACTGAAGAGATCTCGGGGTAAATGTGTGAACAGATGTTTATCTCCCGAGTTATCAATATAGTCTAATTCTGAACCGGTTCGAGCATTTAGATCTCCACATAGTAAAATTTTCCCCAGAGATTGATACTGATTAATTTCTTCCTGTAAAGTGTAAAACACTTGATTGTCGTAGTATGGGGAATCTGATGGAGGAATATAGACACAGATAAAAAGGTCTTTATCTAGAATTCCAAAGCTTTTATCCAATTTTAACCAAATATGATTTTTGCCTTGCTGTACTGGTGATGTAAAAGGGGCAATGTAATTGTTTATCCATATGACTAAACCTCCAGAATCTCTACCACGATGTATTGAGTTGAGTTTCCAGGAGGGCATATGATTTCAGAGTAGCTTGCAGGACACTGAGTGGACACATCTGATCTACACCATGCTTCTGTTAGAATTAGGATCTCAACATTTGTGATGCTATTTAAAAAATCTGTGTTTGTGCTTTTTAATCCAAATGTTTTAGAGCACAAACCCTGAATATTCCAAAAGCTAATATTTAACATTTTTATATGATCAGCGATTAGGGTGACCAGACGTCCCGAAAAATTCGGGACTGTCCCGAAATCTAAGCTGCTGTCCCGAATCCCGCTCTAATTGTCCCGACAATTATACTGAAGCAAAATCTTAAATAGTTATTGTCTGATAAAACATAAAAAACTGTCCGTGGAGCGAGGTTGAGTCATCCTGCATCCTGCCTGGCAACCAGCCCCCGCCGGCTGCTCATTGGCTGCAGCATCTTGTTTTTTTTTTTTTTGGTTCATTAACTTCAGTTTGAAGTATAAAAATAGCCTAACGTTACTTCTATATTATATAAAATTATATGTATATGTAGGCTACTTATATTAATAAAAACATGATTGGTTCAGTCACTTTCGTTTGAAATTCATTATCTTTATTATTCATTATTCACCCCCCCCCGTCCCGAATTTCAACCAATCTCATCTGGTCACCCTATCGGCGATTAAGTAGTACTGCTGTTTATCTGGAGGCAAAATATATATATATATATATATATACACACACACATGTAAATAAAATAAATATTTAAACAAAACAAAATAAAGTAATAGTAATAACAGAACAAGTAAAAACGTAGTCAAACCGATTAAAATAAATAATTGTGAATAATGACTAAAATTAATAATAATAATAATAATATAGTAAAAATAACAATAACAACTATCGATAATAAAAATAATCACAATGATAATAATCAATGTGTTGTGATCAATCATTGTAGATTTCAGTTGAGCATGTTGCTGCAGAGAAGGCTTAGCAGTCGTTTGATTTCTCCCACATCACTAATGGAGAGTTCCTGAGCCGCTGCTGCTGAGGGGGTCTGCTGTGATAGTACCTGGCCGTAGCTTCTCTGCTGGGACGCCTGCCTCTCTTGCTCTCTGTGAGACCAGCCTGAAGTCATGGATTGTCTGTGAAGGTCTTGTGATGGTCTTGAGCGAGATGAAGGTCCAGATGGCTCAAACGGTTGCGTTTTCATATTTCTTTTTGCTCCTTTATAGCCGGTTGTTGGGAAGCGTCCAAGGGCAACATCTTTGATAGCTTTGGCAAAAATCCTGACTCCATCCTGATTCAGGTGGAGCCCGTCATACAGGTGCCACGGTCTTATAGAGCTGTGATGGACTAGGTGCACGTTGGGCAGACTGGAACAGGAGTGACGGACCTCTTCGTTGATCTTATCAATCACAGAGGGTGGGACGTCGAGCCGTGGGAGCAAGCTGGAGACCAGTACACGTGAACTGGGGAATGTCTGTGAGGCTTTCTCTGCCATCTCATGCATTGCCTTGGCTGTACCTTCATTTAAACTATGGAGGTCATTCGTACCTGTATGAATGATAATACATTGCGGGCTGCCGAGATGATCACTAGTGAGCAGTTCGTGAACACGTTTTGTGTTTCTGCAGTGGAGCGCTAGAACCCGCTGTCTGGGGAACAGTTTCTTGGGTTCGATGTTCTTTCCTATTGAGTCCATCAGAAGAACTACTGAGGCCTGAGTCGCTGGTGTTCTGTGGGACGGTGGTGGTGTGTGAGTGCACTTCTTCTCGTGGCCATTCACTGTGTCTGGAGCTGTGGAGCTGTGGGACGTCACTTCATGACGGAGTTGGGAACTACTCTCAGTGCAGTTGTTGTTGGGAGATTCACTTTCCTTGTTTTTCGGCTATAAACACATTGCAGTCTGTTCTTTCAGCTTTTCTTTTAACTCGTGGATGTTTTCCATGAACTTTCTTTCTCTCTGTATTGAGTCCTCTTTTATTTTTGACATTTCAGCCTTCAGTTTCATGTTGACGTTGTGCAAATCCTTAATTTCAGTTTTAAGATTATTGATGGTAAATTGATCTGGGCGGCTCAGGATTAGCTGCTTTAATTCTGCCACCTCCATCTCTAGAAGAGCCATTTTCTCAGGAAGACACCGGAGATAACTGGACGCATGTGTGGCCTGCTCAGTCATGGGTTCATCAGATGGGACCGGAGATGTGCTGACTGGAGAGAAGAGCAGCAGTTCATTCTCATCTTCAGATTCCTCTTTAACACTGCAAGGTGTTTCCTCTTCAACTGTCTGCTTTAAAAGGGGAAATGATTTTTCGAAAGCTTGAAGACTAGCTTCATTGCCTTGAATTAAGACCGTTCCACTGTTATACAGATTGATGGTTTGGAAATGGGAAGAGTGGTCGGCTCATTCAAAAATGCAGATCTGACTTCCTTTACAGATTCCCTTCTTCTTAGTGTAGGGGAAATATTAATTAATAACACTTTTCCATATGAGGTTCCTCTCTGTATAGAAGGTCAAGTTTGCCCTCTTTTCTTGAGATGTCATATCAACATAAAGAGATTCAGGATGTTCATGTAACAGTGTTTGTTTAAATGCCTTTCTTTTGTCTCTTTTAATGTCTCCATGGCAACCGCTGAATGCGTTCGTTAGTGACAGTTGAGATTTATATGATGCTGGTAATCGTTAATAATAAAAATATTATATATAATATATTTCTATTATATATAAATCTTCTTAGTGCCGTCCTGTGTTGATGAAGGCTATATCTGTCTGTTCTCTTCTTGAGTTTGCGCTGCTGTACCGTACTGATGAATGTTCAGCTGGATGTAGTCGCTCTGATCTCTCTCTGCTGCAGTCGCGTCTCCTCCAGTGAAGTGACTGAAAGTTATCACTTTGTTTTCTGTACTCTTATATTTCCATAAGTGTTAAGTCGTCGTGACGTATTGTCAAGTATGGTGACCCATACTCGAAATTGGTGCTCTGCGTTTAACCCATCCAAGTGCACACACACACAGCAGTGAGTAGTGAACAAATGCACACACACACACACACACAGTGAACACACACCCGGAGCAGTGGGCATTTATGCTGCGGCGCCCGGGGAGCAGTTGGGGGTTCGGTGTCTTGCTCAAGGGCACCTCAGTCGTGGTATTGAGGGTGGAGAGAGCGCTGGACATTCACTCCCCCCACCTACAATCCCTGCCGGCCCGAGACTCGAACCCACAACCTTTGGATTACGAGTCCGACTCTCTAACCATTAGGCCACGACTTCCCCTTAACACAGGTTTTTATGAGCTTTTACCTCAATTAACAGCAGTACTTTATGTGATTTAATAGGAGCTCATATCTAGTGCGTCTGTTCAGAATTCTCTCTCTCTCTGTCGGAGTGCATGCTGGGAGCGAGTGGAGTAAATCCCTGGACCGTGGCGATGGAGGGATGTAAGCCACGGCGCTCGGGGATAAAGCGGCTGGCACCGGGATCAAAACGAGATGCTCTACTTTGCCTCGGCTTGTAAAACTCTCAGGCATAAAGAGCGTGAAGCTGCTTGAGAAGCGTGAGTTTGCTGAAGTGATACGAGCCGCTCAAATCCCTCCAACCACAACAAAGCCAGACCCTGTGAGCCTGTGTGAACGCGTTTGAGACGTGTTTCTGAGCTCTCAGTCGTGTTTCAGAGAGCAGATCGTCTGTGACAGGCAGCAGAGTTTCTGCTGAAGGTCGTGACCTCGTCTCCTGAAGGAAGCTCGCTTTGAGTCCGCCGTGTTTTGTCCCAGAATGCTTCATCTCTGCTGCCAGAAACCAGCCGTTCTCAAATGTTTTATCAGTCTGTCCCAGCTAACATTTTTAAAGTTATATAACTGTTGAATAACATTCTTAAAGTAATGTTTATGTAATGCACTTATAACTGAAATTTGACATTCTCAAAGATGAGAGAAAATATGCTTAGATCAATATTTTCTGAACATGCTGGGAGCGAGTGGACGGAGCCAGTTGGCGTGAGTGAGAGTGTCTGCTTGGTTGAGTGAGGTTTCCCTACCTTTTTTCCTTTAATTGGTTTTCTCTGTGAAACGCAATATATAGGTATAGTATAAAGGTTTCCTACTGACTTCGGTCAGTGAGTGGGAAGAGGACTGCTTGACCGTTGTGAGCGCGGCAGTCGGGAGCGCTAACATCAGATCTGCTTCCCGTATGAATAAGGCCATTGTGAACTCTTCTGAGAGATTCTGAACTCTCAAAGCGATCCTTTAAACTGGTCAGCAAAACTAACCATCGATGGCAAAGATTACACCATTTTTATTAGTTCTGAGCCTGAGATGTTTTGCCTGTGGTGAGTTTGGACATGTCAGGCAAACTTGTCTGAATGGTGATAGGCCAGCGGCGGGCGCGGACACGGCTCTGCTCGCTGATGCGGAGAGAGGCGCGGATCCTGCCGTGGCCGCTGTAGCTGCTGTAGCCGCTGTAACTGCAGCCGGCCGGGGCACCTTCTGTGCCGGATGATCCGTCTGCGGAGAGACCGCTGTCGGCGGTTTTAAACTGATTAGACATGAAAACAAGCATTTTGGCCTCGACGAACCACTGTTTTACAATTCTCTTCTAGGAGATAATATTTGTACATCTAAGACAATTGTTAAAATTTTTATGGAAAAAAGATTGACTAAAGTTTCAGACCTGGTTAATACTTGGTCTAAAACATGGAGGTCAGTGGTGGACATTTGCATTCAGGCTGGTTTGAGGTCAGTCAGGGCAGAGATGCTCACAAGTCTCTGAGCTAGAGTCCAAGTCAAGTCTCTTCATTATATTAAGTCTCTGGTTATAATAAGTGTTGCATCACGTACAGCGACCCATCCAACACTGCATAGCTATATATAAGGAATTGAAAGCATGTAATATGTTATTATGACTCCTTTATCTATTAGCATACAGTATCAGCTTTGATTTTGGTATATAATCAGTGTAAACAGGCTATTGCAACATGACAAAAACACCAAGAATGCTTTACTTTTAAGTTAATATTATCTGTATTTTAACTTGTAGCATGAACACACAGTACAGTACAGACCAAAAATTAAGAAAGACTTAATATGGTCAAACATCACATTGTAGCTAAATGCAAAACACTATTGCAACAAACCAAACGATGTGAAATATATGAAGAGTTCAGATGCAAAAGCCATCTGAAATGTTCTTTAGAATGATCATTTTTATCAAGCTTGTATATTTAAGTTCAATAATTTCACTTAAATGGCAATGCAAATGCAACTAATCATAGTTTATAAACTACTGTAAGTCAACACATCCCAAACTCTCAAACCAGTGTAATGTTACATGATCAACAATAATCCTGTAACCTGTTTGCAGACAACGTTAATTAACGTGATGGAAGCCAGCGGCACGTAAATGATTACGTTAATCGACCACCACAAGTTTGGCAATTAACCCTTGAATGGTGTTCGGATCTGTAGGACCCGTTTTCATTTTTTATCAAGAGAAAAATTATACGATTAATTATTTTTTCAAACTCAGACTCATTGGCCTTGGCTCATTTTCTGTGAAGAATATATATCTGAACAAATTTTCAATGACCACACTGGTCACACACTCTCTCACACGCAAGCACACGCACACGCATACACGCGCACGCACACACACACACACACACACACACACTCACTTGGATATGTGGTTTACGGGACTCTCCATAGGCGTAATGGTTTTACTAATGTACCAACTGTATAATCTATCCTTAAATCCAAAGCTAACGACGAATGGCACAGCAGTCGACATGTTTGTTCGTTGTCCTCTAATGTATGGCGGCCGCGCCTAAAATAAAAAAAAATTAAAAAGTGTGGCCGCGCCGCGCGCAGCAGATACGTAGTACGTCACATGTTACATGGGCAGGTTATAGGTAACGGAGGGAGGGGAATAACAGCGAGCTCATCAGTTGTTTCCTAAAAATAAACATTGTTCACGAGTCCCGCAGCTCGAGTCCGAGTCGAGTCTGAAGTCTTTCAAGGTCGAGTCTCAAACTCGAGTCCCCATCACTGAGTCAGGGTGGTTGAAGGCAGCTCTTCCCTCCACACTCCTCCTGTTTGTTAGTTGTTTTCTGTCCGGAGACCCTTCTAGAGTGTCTTTTCCTAAGTTATTTGTGTTTCCTAAGGTTTGTGTTGAAGGTGGTCAGGAAGCAAAACTGTTGAAATGTAATAATTACAAGAGCTTGATTTCCAGGCTGCTGGAAAGAGAGATCTCTATCAGATGTGTTTTAAAATCCATTATTTTCAGCATATTAAAGACAGAAGTGATTTTTAACAGTACCTGCTGACCTTTCTCCTTCTTGGAGGCTTTATAATAAGAGTCCTCTACCTAAACGATGTGGGGATTTGCAGTGGAGGCTACTACGCTGTGCACTGCCCACTAATTCTCACATCTCTAAATTTAATTTGAACGTTTCGCCATCTTGTATCTTCTGTTCTTTACTGAAATCTGTTTTCACTGAGTGCTTTAGATTGGCTCCGTTATTTACATTGATAGAAGGTTTACTTGGGAACTTGGGTTTTGTTTTTAACAAGACACTTTTCTCTATGGATGTAAGTATTCACGAGCGCACAGACAGCGGTGCACTGTAGCACACTTTGTAATCGGACAAGCCCAATTAGCCATTTGGAAGTCATGTAGACTGGCTGCTGAAGGACGAAATATAAATATTATTCAGCTTTTTACTGCTTTGGTGGAATCCAGAATAAGAGTGGAGCACAGATTCTTTCAAATGACAAATAACTTGCTTGAGTTTGAGTTTCAATGGTGTGCAAATGGTGCTTTACTGTCAGTTTGTGAGGAGGGGAAATAGTGTTTAACTGGTGATTTATGGTTGTCTTTTTGAGCAATGACTGTTTTTTGTTATTATTAATATTATTTTGTTATTATTATTTCTTTTATACATATATGTGTATGTATGGATGTATAATATATATGGGCCTCCTGAACACATTGCAAGGTGATGTGTGGGTAGGGGTGGGCGATATGGGAAAAATATCATATCACGATTTTTTATAGAAATATCACGATTCACGATTTTTATCCCGATTCTTTGTTAGTTTTACTATTTTGGTTTTACAAGTTGTCTGAGCATTACAGCCAAACTAGAAAGACAAAGATGCACGGCAGATATTTAGGCCAAAGTGGGCGAAGATAAAAAATCTTTGTCATTATTTTATTTTTCTTATTAAAAAATAAGAACAAAGATACACATTACAAATACACATAATATACAAATAAAACAAACAGTGCTTTATTTCCAGGTACAATAGGTGTATTTAGCAGAGCATTCAATGAAATTTAATGAACAAATATAAAAATAAAACACTAGATAGACTGATTCCTAAAGCAGCTTTATTAAAGTGTTTCAGTCAAGAATAGTGAGTGATTTTTCTCTTTGTGTTTTGTTAACGTTAAATGAATAGTTCCCCCAAAAATTAATATTCTGTCAATTCTGTCATAATGTTGTATTTTTATATCATCATTTACTCAAGTTGTTTTAAACCGGAATGAGTTTCTTTCTTCTGCTGAACATAAATGCTATTTTGAAGAAGGTGGAAAACCAAACAGTTGCTGGTCCTCAGTGACTTCCATAGGATTGTTCTTTCCTACTATCAAAGTCAATGTAGACCAGCAACTGTTTGGTTTTCCACTGAGTAAATAATGACAGAAATTAAATTTTAGGGTGAACTATCCCTTTAATGACAGTCGACAGCATGTTTAGTGTCCTGTCCCTTTAAGAGCTGCACGCATCTAATATACAGACACGCATCCGCTTCTCTCTCAACTATTTACTTTTATTTTAGAGATAACCAACTCAGTCTGTATGTAAACCTTGTGTGTTTTGACAGTATTAGCGCAAAATATAACTTAGTTGAGTAATCAGGCGCTGTTAGACAGGCGTTTTAGTGCGTGCTTCAGGTGTATGCGCTCAGATAAAGCGCACGACAGACCAGCGCACGAATTAAACACTGTCCTGTCAGAGTAACTCTACTGCTGTATGTCGTGTTGTACAGTATATAGAGACAGAGACCAGAACTGTATTTGATATAATGTGTGCTGTAGCACGATACTACCATATTTCTTCAAAAGCAGATCGTGGAGACATTTTTATCGTCCACGATCAAAAATCGTCATATCGCACACCCCTAGTGTGGGGTATAATGTAGTGGTGGTTTTATTTGTTTTAATAAAGTGGGTTAAAAGTCTCTCTCTCTCTCTCTCTCACACACACTCTCACTCACACACACTCTCACTCACACACACACACACACACTGATCCTGAAGACTCTGATTAGCATGCTCAGGTGTGTTTGATTAGCAATTAAATAATAATAATAATAATAATGATAGATAGTAATAATAATTGTGATGATAAAATCGTAATAGTAATAATAAAACGTGCCTGTTATCATCAGTCTCTGCTATCAGGAGAATAAAAAGTATTGTATATTATTAGGGCTGTCGCGATTCGTCGATTATAAAAAATCGTCGACTTCATTTTGCTCGAGTCGACTAACCGGCAAAATACCGGAAGTGACGCATTTCACGGACGAGAATCCAGAAAACACATTTTAGGCTATTTTCCAAGGCTGCATGACATTAAACCCATTTAAAAATCATAATTAAGCATAATTGTGAATTCAGAAAAGCCATGATTTAATTAAATTTCATTTATTTAACCAGGAAGGTCCCATTGAGATACAATATCTCTTCTACCAGGGAGATAATGATATGCGATGCAGTTCACACAGTATATGCTCTTTAATTATTTCCATGCGTGTAGATAAGTTTGTGCGTCTCACAGCGGCTCCACAGAAACTCTTATTTACATGAGGAGCGTCTCAAACTCATCTCTGCATGCTGTTCTGAGTTTGGGTTTATTATAACCTTCATCTGGGAACACAACGTGTGCCATTTCATCAGATTTGTGAGGTAAATCATTTATAAATCTACACAAACACAGGAGAATACATCGAGATTTCAAAATAAAAGCTCAACCCCTCACTCTGAGTTACACGGATAGATCTCCACATAATCATATAATTACAGCAGCTGTAGCATTTCTGTCCTAAAGAGATGGACAAATATTAAAGATTAAGTGTACGTTTGAATTAAATGGTGCTTGATCAATATTAAACAGTAATGTGGCCGGCGGCGCTCCTGCAGGCCTTTGTTGTGATGCGTACATTACAACACATTAATGTACATATCTACATTAACTCTATTGTTTATAAAACATTATATATTTTAACAGTTTTGTTCAATAAAATCATATGTTTCTTGCTTTTGATACTTTATTTGAGCTAATTATTATTGCCTGATTGCTATTATATATGTACTTTAAATCATTTTAAAAGCTATTGTTCACTTAAATTTTTATTACAGCAAAAAAAAAAAAAATATATATATATAATTATAGGGCCCTATGAAATCCGTTTTATATCCAAATTCTGTTTTTTTTAATTTTATTAATCAAAAAGCCTGTCTAATTAATTGAGTTTTACAGTTGTATCTGTACCAAATTCTGTTTTCCATTATTTTCTGGATTCCATTTGAATTGTTCCATTAAATTTTAATAATAAAAAGCATCTTCAATTAATTGATTTTATATAAAAAAAAATATTTTTTTCAGAAATACTGCACATTTACATTTTTCACCTAAATAAATTCTGGTCAATACTTCTTTAAAGAGTGTTTTTTGATGATAATGTTATTATTATTAGACTAGAACACATGGATATGTTGCCATTCACACACTATAATACTGAACTGATTGTCAAGTCAAGTTGAAGTTGAGCTTTATTGTGATTCTGCTACATGTGGGGACATACAGTGGAACGAAATGTCTCGCAGGACCACGGTGCTACATAAATACAGACATACAACAATGAAGTAAAAAACACTATAAACCTATACACTACTAACCTACTGACAGATTTAACTAGAAGTACACTATATATAAGTATTTACCCTATACAAACTAAAAATAGAGGATAAAAAATACAAACTATACGAATGCTTCACAAATACTGTACATGTGCAAAGAGAGACATTTGAGTCAGCAGCTGGTTGGGGAACAGAGCAGGATGATTTGTAGTGCATGAGCATGTAAACATACATATATTGCGGAGTCTTTTGTGGGATAGTGCACACGCAGCAGTGTGTGTAAGTGTCCATAGTGCACATAGAGGAGAGTGTGTTACTACAGGTGGTTTGTACAGGCCCACTCACCTGTGTGTAGCACACTTCGGATTGCACATGGGGGTCCATGTTTCAGGAGGTAGGGGTTTCAGAGGGGGGCGGTATGGTTTGAGTTCAGGGCTCTCACAGCCTGGGGGAAAAAGCTGTTGAGCAGTCTGGCGGAGCGGGCTCTGATGCTCCGGTACCGTCTTCCTGATGGTAGGAGCTGGAAGAGACTGTGGGAGGGATGGGTGGAGTCCTTCACGATGCTGTTGGTTTTGCTGGAGCATCGTGTAAGGAAGATGTCCAGGATGGAGGGGAGAGGGGCACAGATGATCTTTGTAGCTGTGTTCACTGTCCGCTGGAGGGTCTTGCGGTCAGCAGCACTGCAGTTCCCGTACCAGACAGTGATGCAGCTGGTCAGCACACTCTCAATGGTGCCCCTGTAGAATGTGGTGAGGATGGGTGGAGGGTGACTTGCTCTTTTCAGCCGGCGGAGAAAGTGTAGGCGCTGTTGTGCCTTTTTGGAGAGTGACATGGTGTTGGTGGTCCAGGTGAGATCCTCTGTGATGTGCACCCCCAGGAATTTAGTGCTGCTGACTCTCTCCACAGTCGAGCTGTCGATGGTCAGTGGGGGGTGGTCAACGGAGTTTCTCCTGAAGTCCATCACAACCTCCTTTGTCTTCTCCACATTGAGGGACAGATTGTTTGTGCCACACCATTCAGCCAGCTGTGCCACTTCCTCTCTGTAGTGCGTTTCATCGTTGTTGCTGATGAGACCTACCACTGTTGTGTCATCAGCAAACTTGATGATGTGGTTGGAGCTGAACTTGGCAGTGCAGTCGTGGGTCAGCAGCGTGAAGAGCAGCGGGCTGAGCACACAGCCTTGTGGGGCACCTGTGCTCAGTGTTGTAGTGCTCGAGGTGTTGTTGCCGACACGGACTGACTGAGGTCTTCCAGTTAGAAAGTCCAGGATCCAGTTCCAGAGGGAATTGTTAAGGCCCAGCAGGTTTAGCTTATTTATGAGCTGTTGTGGGATTGTGTTGAATGCCGAGCTGAAGTCAATGAACAGCATTCTAAACATAGGAGTCTTTATTTTCTAGGTGGGTAAGAGCCAGGTGGAGGAAATTGCATCGTCCGTAGAGCGGTTTGGACGGTATGCAAACTGGAGTGGGTCGAGTGTGTTGGGGAGGCTGGTTTTGATGTTGTGCATGACTAGCTTCTCAAAGCACTTCATCATGATTGGAGTCAGTGCTATGGGACGGTAGTCATTGAAACAGGACACAGGTGATTTCTTTGGTACCGGTATGATTGTTGTGGATTTGAGACGTGGGGACGACTGCCTGACTCAGCGAGGTGTTGAAGATATCTGTTAGGACATCTGTCAGCTGTGCAGCACAGTCTCTCAGAACACGGCCAGGTATGTTGTCAGGACCCGCAGCCTTGCGTGGGTTAATCCTAGATAGGGTCTTCCTTACGTCGGCTGGAGACAGACAGAGCGCCCGGTCGTTGGGAGGTGTGGGCAGTTTTTGTGCAGGTGTGTCATTCTGCATTTCAAACCGTGAATAAAAGTGGTTGAGTGCATCGGGGAGGGATGTGTCCTCATCACAGGCCTGTGGCGGGGGCTTGTAGTCTGTGATGGTCTGAATGGCTTGCCACAGGCTCTGTGTGTCTCTGCTGTCTGTGAAGTGGTTGTTGATTTTTTGGGCATATGACCGTTTTGCTTTTTTTGATGCCACAGGACAGATTGGCTCTTGCTGTTTTGAGGGCTGCTTTATCTCCTGATCTGAATGCTTCATCTCTGGTCTTTAGCAGCCCACGAACCTCTGCTGTCATCCATGGCTTCTGGTTTGCACGTGTGGTGATGGTCTTGGTGACTGTCACATCATCAGTGCACTTTTTGATGTAAGCAGTCACAGTTTCAGTGTACTCATGCAGGTCTGTGTGGTTGTTGTAGGTGGCTGCCTCTTTAAACATGTTCCAGTCTGTGTCCTGGAAGCAGTCCTGCAGTGCTGAGGTGGCATTGTCTGGCCATACTGTGATCTGCTTTTGAACCGGTTTGGTGAGTTTGAGAAGTGGTCTATATGCTGGGATTAGCATAACAGTGATGTGGTCGGAGTACCTGAGGTGGGGGCGGGGTTCAGCCTTGTAAGAGTTCTTAACTGTTGTGTAAACAAAGTCCAGTGTGTTGTTTCCCCTTGTTGCAAAGTTCACATGTTGGTAGAACTTTGGCAAAACTGTCTTTAAGTTTGCGTGGTTGAAGTCACCGGCTATGATGAAAAAACCATCAGGGTTATTTGTTTGTTGTTCACTGATGGCGCTATACAGTTCAGGAAGCGCGTCCTTAGCGTTTGCACACGGGGGGATGTAAACCGCTACAATAACAACGACCGTGAACTCCCGCGGCAGATAGAACGGTCGACACTTCACAACCATAAACTCCACCAGCGATGAACAGTGTTTTGATAATACCGCAGCATTGTTACACCAGTCTTTGTTGATATACACACACAAGCCACCTCCGCGGGTCTTAACAGACAGTGATGAATCTCTGTCCGCTCGGAAGCTGGTTAGCCCGTGCTGCTGAATAGCGGAGTCCGGGATGTTGTCGTTTAGCCATGTTTCGGTGAAAACAAACACACAACAATCCCTTGCCTCATGCTGTGTAGATGGACCGAGTTGAATTAAGTCCAGTTTGTTTTCCAGAGAGCGAACATTTGAGAGCATGAGTGTTGGAAGAGCTGGTCTTGAGGGGTTAGCTCTTAGCCTAGCTCGTATACCTCCGCGCTTACCACGCTTCCGTCCTCTCTCACACCGCTTGCGACGCTGCCTATGATGTCATTCTCACACTATAATACTGAACTGATTTTGATGATTATGTTATTATTAGACTAGAACAGGTGGATATGATGTCATTCTCACACTGTAATACTGAACTGATTCAGTGATTATGAGATGGACACGTGCTTCTTGTACTCTATGCTGCACTTCACTTTTGCTTTAAAAAAGGATTTCATAGACATTTGGATTTTATTTGGTTTAATAAAATATTTTTAAGTAAAATTGTTGATTTTTTGCGGGAAATTAGTCGTTTAGATTAATCGATTAACCGAAAAATTAGCTGTTAGATTAATCGAAATAAAAATAGTCGTTAGTGGCAGCCCTATATTATTATATTCAGGATTATTCATTATTAAAATAGACCCACTTTTGTTAATGCAACTAATTCTGAGTAATTGTATATTGTTATAATTTTAAAAATGAATGATCATTAATTCACAGATGTGTCATTTAATCAGTCTCGCCTCAAATAAAAAATGATCAGCTTGTCTAATTACAACATCTGGAAACATACACTTATATGCAAATACAGATCAAGAAGATGATGGACTGTTTGTCTGCTAGTTTTTATAAAAGGGCATATAGTTGTGTTTCCAAACATCACATCAGTTCTCTCAGCATTATTCTTACAGTATAATCACTGCACTCATGAGTTATTATAATCATTGATGGATTAATGATGCTTTGGGTCGATCTGTTTAATGAATCTCACGACAGTATGATCATAGAGCTGTATATGTTGGTCATATGCACTTTAATGCATAGCGAGTAAAACATACTGTATAAAGGTTTTAGATCACATGCTCTTTTCTCAGTTCAGAAGACTCTACTCGATGTTCTGCAAGATGCCCCTTTCTGTCAAACATCCTGCTTTTAATGCATGGAGAAAACTCTTATGAACTCGCTTAAGAGATATTTAGTATCATTTTCCCAGAAAAAGAGTTTCAGAATTTTCATCATATGTTAATGTTAGAAATCTTGTGTAATATAACTTGTTTGTTTGCTGGTTTTTATTGTTTGTTATTAGGGATGTAACGGTATGAAAATTTCTCATCACGATTATAGTGACCAAAATTATCACGGTTATCAGTATTATCACGATATTGTTAAAATGTGCTGGAGATGTTCAAAAAGTACCGAAACATAAATCACTTCACCAAGTTTCATACTTAAAAATCAACAAACAGCAAATAAAATGACTTTTTGTTTGCATAATCACTAAAACAATAACATTACCAATGAGGTCTGGATTTTAAATGACAGCTTGACTGACACCAGTTTAATAGCATGTTCAAATAAATAATGTAAATGTTCAAATAAAGCTTTGAAAAAGTTTAACATAAAGGTAGACCTCACATTTCAGCCTTTAAAGAAAAGGGTTAAATTAAAATGATAATTAATAAATGATTATATGTATTTTATCTGCTCCATAAATAATTCTATATAGCTTATCTGAATTGTTTAAATGTACATAAGTTTGTTTTTCATCAACCGGTTAAAATTTACAGCAGGTCATGCAAATTTGGTCAATTTTTTGGCCAGACAGAAACTGCACACAGACTGAATGTAAATAAGTGTCTGTAAATCCACTCTCTGGCAGCAGGTGGCGCTTTATACGGAAAAGCTGAATTACAGCTGATTCCCGTGAACTCCGCGAACACTTCCTTTAGGTATTACATGGAGCAAAGATGAGAACAAAATGCCATCAAATCGTTTCTGAAGACAGTCTGAACCTTCAGAGGTACATTCATATAATTAATTCATTGATATATTAATTTGTATAATTCCCTTAGCACTCTTTTAAAACCTCCCAGCTTTTCCGCCCTATTTTCACTCAGAACGAAACTACTGTGCTGCTGTGCGCACGTGAGACTGTTACTGAAAACTCTGCTTTATGCCGGACAGTATTTATTTATCGCGAGTTGTTTAAATCACGGTAATCGAATACGGTTTTAATGATAATTAAAATATGAAACGGTAATACTAACCGCGGGGAATTTTATCATGATTTATCGTCAAACCGGTAATCGTTACATCCCTATTTGTTATACTTGTATTTTTTGAATGCCATGAAAATAGCTAAGATGCATTAAATAAAAATATACTACTACTACTTTTCTAAATTCACAACTTTCTAAACTGTTTACACTGCAAAAAACAAGAGTGTTTTACTGAACCCACTCGTGGATCATTTTACTTATTTAAAGCAAAATGCACATAATTTAGTTTTTGTTTTTTTTGCCCAGAAACAAGATTAAATATCTTAAGTCATTTTGCTTATCTAGTAAATGCATCTTAATTTAAGATTGATTGATTTATTTATTTTTTATTAGATATTTTGACTAGAAACAAGACAAAAATACTAAGAAGAGCCTTTTTTTGCAGATTTTTATGTCTTTTGAGAAGATATTTCATCAGCTGAACAGCTAGTATGTTGTTAAATAACAGTATAATCCATTCCTTCAGCCTCTCACAGCCTGGTTTCTGTTAAATACGGCTCTGTCCTGACTGAGATCAGGTCTGTGCTTTTACTCTTTGTGTTCCAGTGAGTCGTGAATCTGGATTTTCACTGAACCCATGGTCTGGGTTTCACTCGCCGTCAGTGTATTTATGTTCATCACTGCTCTGTCTTCATCTAAAGCGCTGCTGACCTCCGTATTGAGACACGATGTGTGTGTGTGTGTGTGTGTGTGTGTGTGTGTGTGTGTGTGTGTGTGTTCTCCTCAGGCTCACGATCGTGTTCTTCGCTCTGTCGGGTCTGGATGTGCTGGATGCTCTGGATGTCGTGGACAAGCCGAGTTTAATCGAGTGGATTTATTCCCTGCAGGTTCTTCCCACTGAAGACAGTGAGTCTCTCTCGGTTCACTCGCAGTTAAAGCTCTCTCGTTTGCTCGGAGTCTGTAACGCTTCTTCCCGTCTGTTTTCTCTTCTCTTGATGAACAGAGTCTAATCTCAGCCGCTGTGGCTTCCGTGGATCCTCACACATCGGTGTTCCCTACAACAGCTCGAAGGTAGCAGAGATTCTGAGACTGTTGTAGTGTTTGACTGACAGCAGGGGGCAGCACTGACCACTAAAACCCCATCAGAGTCCTGAGAGCGAATCACCAGCACTGACCGCTGAAGAACACAACCATCTCAGTGCTTCTGTCTTGCTTTCTAGTAGAAATATCTGATATGCTCACTGAATATAAACCGAACAGACCACTCAGATCATTAGGATCGAGTCAGTTAGAAATACCAAGGGTTCACACAAAACAAGGGGAGTCTGCGTTTAGCTATTATGCGGCCCGCAGTTGGAACCAGCTTCCAGAAGAGATCAGATGTGCTAAAACATTAGCCACATTTAAATCAAGACTCAAAACTCATCTGTTTAACTGTGCATTTGTTGAATGAGCACTGTGCTATATGTCCCAACTGACTGCTATGAATTAAGTATAATCATTTTCTTTAAATTTATTTTAAGTCAATTTCTATATCATTTTAAAATTCCTTGTTTTTAATGATTTTTAATGTCTATTTCACTTTCTTTTATGTAAAGCACTTTGAATTACCCCTGTGTATGAAATGTGCTATAAATAAACTAGCCTTGCCTAAACATTCTTGAGTCAAGATGCATTTACTGGACAAGCAAAATGACTTGAGATATTCAGTCTTGTTTTCTGTAAAGGAAAAAAAATTGTTAGTTTTTCCTTAAAACATGCAGAAATATCTGTTAATGGGGCAAGAAAAATAATCTTGTTTAGCCTTTGAATTAAGATGATTTTTCTTACGCCATTGGCAGATATTTCCGCATGTTTTAATTGTGATTTTTTTTTTTATTGAAAACAAGACGTATCTTAAATCATTTTATTTGTCCAGTAAATGCATCTTGACTCAAGAATGTTTAGATATTTATAGAAAACAAGCAGAAACACTGAGAGAATCATGTTCTGCAGTGCGTGAATCTCTGATCACTAATACAGCGGCGTTTCTGCAGCTCTTAAAGTCTTCATTCTCCCGTCCATTAAAGCCTTTATAATCTCATACATCAGAGCAGAACGTCTTCAATTCATAGTCGTGGCATTAAATGTGGCAGCACTGCAAAACATGAATATCTTCCTCAGTATTTCTGTCTTGTTTTCCAGTACAAACATCTAAACATCCTGAAATCAAGATATATTTACTGCAGATGCAGAATGAAGATATGAAGTCTTTGAATAAAAAAATAATTGAGTTTATGATCAAAACAAGAATATCTGTTAATGTTATATGAAAACTTGTTTCCCTTTGAATTAAATAGATTTTTCTGAGTCCATTGGCAGATATTTGTTCTTGTTTTGAACGTAAACTCACTTCATTTTGATTTATTTCTCAGAAAACAAGATTTCTTATTTATTTTTGCATCTGCAGTAAACGTGTCTTGATTTAAGGATGTTTAGATATTTGTTCTGGAAAACCAGACAGAAATACTGAAGAAAATCAGAAGATCAAAAGGTACAAGAAGTTATTTGTGACATGTTTTATTGTTTGTGAGCAGATATATTCAGGCGTTTAGCTGTTGTTTTTGATTTATAAAGTCATGGAAATGTGTTGGAAGATTTATTTTCAAAACTTTAACCCGTTTAATGACACATTTTTCCCAGACATGAAAATATCCAAATTATTTGTCATTAGTAACCCCTTGAAATAATAATCAATAGTTATTTTTTGAAAATTCTTTGGAAAAGTGTGTGAAAAATAGTTTTATGGTCGGTCACCATTGTGTCCGGTGGGGAAGTCGTGGCCTAATGGTTAGAGAGTTGGACTCGTAATCGAAAGGTTGTGGGTTCGAGTCTCGGGCCGGCAGGGATTGTAGGTGGGGGGAGTGAATGTCCAGCGCTCTCTCCACCCTCAATACCACGACTGAGGTGCCCTTGAGCAAGACACCGAACCCCAACTGCTCCCCGGGCGCTGCAGCATAAATGCCCACTGCTCCGGGTGTGTGTTCACGGTGTGTGTGTGTGTGTGTGGATTTGTTCACTACTCACTGCTGTGTGTGTGCACTTGGATGGGTTAAACGCAGAGCACCAATTTCGAGTATGGGTCACCATACTTGACAATACGTCACGACTGTAATGCGTACTGAATTAACATATTTCTGCAGTCAATAAAATTATTATACATCTCAGCCCAGCTATTTTAAACAGTTTGATCACATTCTAGGGTTACTATTATGCATAAAAACCCTTCTACAACAAGAACACTGAGATAAAATACAAACAATGTTTGTAGGAAGTGCACTAAAACACATCAGTCAGTATGGTTTGGATTAGGATTATTGCTAATAGGTGTTGAGTGTGTGTTGATATAGCGTGTGTCTCCGCAGGGCCCCGGGGCTCCTCACCCGTATGACAGCGGTCACGTGGCCATGACCTACACGGGCCTGGCGTGTCTGGTGATTCTGGGGGACGATCTGAGCCGAGTGTGTAAAGAGGCTTGTCTGGCGGGACTCCGAGCGCTGCAGCTGGAGGACGGCAGGTTCGCTCTCACGCTCGTCTCGCTCTCGTGCCGCTCCAGGAATCATCTCTCATGTGCGGATCTGTCTTTCCCTGCAGTTTCTACGCTGTTCCCGAAGGAAGCGAGAACGACATGAGGTTTGTGTACTGCGCCAGCTGCATCTGCTACATGCTGGACGACTGGTCAGGAATGGACTGCCAGAGAGCCATCGATTACATCCGGAGGAGCGCCGTGAGTCCTGCACCTCCTGCCCTCCTTCTGCTCCATTCTGAGGCGTTATGAGCCTAACACACACTGCTGCTCAAACCTTTGGGATCAGAACCATTGTTGATGTTTTTTTAGTGGAGTCTCTTCTGCTCATCAAGGCTGTATTTATTTGATCAAAAATACAGAAAAAACAGTAATATTGTGAAATATTATTACTATTTAAAATGACTGTTTTCTATGTGAATATGTGTTAAACTGTAATTTATTTCTGTGATCTGCAGCTGTATTTCCAGCATCATTACTGCAGTCTTCAGTGTCACATGATCTTCAGAAATCATTATAATATACTGATTTACTGATCAACAAACATTTCTGATTATTATTAATGTTGAACACAGTTGTGCTGCACAATATTGTGTTGGAGATTTTTTTCTTTGGTTGAATCGATTAAAAAAAAAGAATAGAATAGAAATCTTTTCTAACAATATATGTATTTACTATCACTTTTTATCCATTTAACACATCCTTGCTGAATAAAATAGTCATTTCTTTTTTTTTTTTAAATGGAAAGAAAAATGTACTAACCTCCAAACATTTGAATAGTAGTGTATTTTGTAATACAATATTTCTATTTTGAATAAATACTGTTCTTTTTTTTTTTTTTTTTTTTTTTTTTTTTTTTTACTTTTTATTCATCAAAGAATCCTGATAAAAGTGTCACAGGTTCCAACACAATATTAAGCAGCACAACTGTGTTCAACATTGATAATAAATCAGTATATTATTATGATTTCTGAAGATCATGTGACACTGAAGACTGGAGTAATGATGCTGGAAATACAGCTGCAGATCACAGAAATACATTACACTTTAACACATATTCACATAGAAAACTGGTATTTTAAATTTGCAACGATATCTCACAAAAAATTTTTGTTTTTCTGTATTTTTAATCAAATAGATACAGCCTTGATGAGCAGAAGAGACTTATTTAAAGGTGTAATGCAATGTGTTTGTGGTTTAATGTTCAAAAAGCACATTATTTTCCACATACTGTACATTATTGTTGCTCCTCTATGCTCCGTCTTTCTGAAATGCACCGATTTTTACAAAGCTCCCCGTTCTGAGAAGAGAGGCGTGCTCTGATTGATTTTTACCTTTAATAAAGCATTTTTTTTTTTATTGTTACATTTAATCAGTCAATTAGGATAATATACATTTAGGCTGTTACCCAACAAATGAAACCAGAACAAAATGAATCTTTGCAGAAGTTGCATCTGAATGGCATTTAGATGTATTTACACGCTATTCAATGCAGCTCAGAGGGACACGGAGTGCTTTAACCAGTTACAAATGCATCAGTTTTGACTTTTGAAACATAAAACATTGAATACTGATATTTAAAATGATTTAAAAAATGAAAATAGACTTTAAATGTGAAATTAAAACCGCCAGCAGGTGGCAGAAAGTCTCTGGTAATAAGTGAGTCGTTGCGCTTGAACCGAATCATTTAACGGTTGATTCATTCAGGAACGAAACTAAACCAGTGCTGTAGCTGTTTGGAATTATTCTTCTTCTCTGCGAAATGGAGCAAAAACAGGCAATATGGTGTCTAAAACATAAGTCTCTTAATATTAACGTCTTGTTTATTGAACTGTTGTATAAAATCAATATCACATTTGTAATCATGCTGATTTTTGAAGAAGAAAACGTCATGAAACATAAATATATATACATTTTCTGCCGCCATATCTTGAATTGTGTGATCATTCTTAATGCATTTTAATGACTGATTGATGCAGTGAAAGAACTCTCTCTAAACGCACGTGCACTGTTTAACCCGCTTCGTTCATCACCACGTAGGCTCATGTAAGCGTGCACTCCACAGGTGTTAGGTTTGGGTTTGGCAAAATACTCGATATTGTCAAATTGCGCATCATTACAACAACAATTAGGATATTATGGCAGACGATATATATCACACACCCGTAGCTGGCTCTGTAGGCTACTCTCCCAGCTTCAGGAAACAGTGCTCTGTAACAGACTCTAATATTAGCGTTGAGCTGTTCTGGAACAGTGTTGTAAATACAGCTTAACCACTGGTTTCTAGTTGTGTCCTCTTTTGGAAGCTCAAACAAAGTAGTTTCTCTTTCACAACGAAACACAGCGTCTCCAGAACAGCAACAACACTACAGCCAGAATAATAGTTACGGCTTCTTTCATTGCGTGTGCGTTTGGGCGGTGTTTTGCTAATCTTCCCACACCGTGACGTAGACGTGTTTGAATGAGCTGTTTTAGGAGCCAGAGTCTTAACTTTGATAAAGAATATCTCTTTGGTTTTGAGACTTTAGTCTTTGCAACTTCAGGGTTCTTATCTCTATGAACAAACAGCTTGTAACGCTCCAAAGAGGAAGGAACACTTGAAATCACATCATATGATCCCTTTAAAAAACATTAAAAATCTTACTGATTGTAAACTTTTGAATGGCAGTGCAAGCAAATCCTCATGATTATCCAGAAAAACAGTGTTATTCCCGCCCTCCGCTGACCTCCGGCACAGTGGGTCAGCAGGGGTCAAAGGTTGAGCAGAGGCGAGCGGATCTCTAATCCCAGCGCTGATGTAATCCAGCTCTTCCCGTCAGTCTGTTTCACACGGCTCACTCCTCGAGTGCTAAAACAGACACCGTGATGAGAGTGGATCCGCTCACTGATGCAGTCGCCCTGAGCTGGAGCGATCACAGAACAGACGCAGATCTCTCGTCCTCAGCTGACGCTTCTTTAGTGATGTGTGATTAATCCCACTGTGTTTAAAGGATTGCTTCAGCCAGAAATTATCATTCAATCACCCTTATGTCATTCAAACATGACTTACTTTCTTCAGAGGACCACAAAAGAAGATATATGTGACCCTGCAGCACAAAAGCAGTCATGAGTAACACAGGTATATTTGTAGCAATAGACAACAATACATTGTATGGATCAAAATTATACATTTCTCTTTTATGACAAAAATCATTAGGATATTAAGATCATGTTCCATGAAGATATTTAGTAAATTTCCTACCGTAAATATATCAAAACTTCATTTTTGATTAGTAATATGCATTGCTAAGAACTTCATTTGAACAACTTTAAAGGAGATTTTCTCAATATTTAGATTTTTTTGCTCCCTCAGATTCCAGATTTTCTAATAGTTGTATCTCAGACAAATATTGTCCTATCCTAACAAACCATACATCAATGGAAAGATTATTTATTCAGCTTCAGATGATGTATAAATCTCAATTTTAAAAAAATTGACCCTTATGAGTGGTTTTGTGCTCCAGGGTCACGTTTAGAAGAATGTTTGGGAACCAAACCACTTTGGACCCCATTGACTTTCATGGCATGGATGAAAAACTAAACGCCTTCTTTTGTGTTCCACTGAAGCGAGTCAAACAGGTTTGAATGCCTTGAGTGAGAGAGTAAATGATGACAATGATCACTTCTGGCTAATTGATCTCATTAAAGACCTTAGTTTCAGTTTTGTGTTGCTCTGATGATGAACACTCCTCTCTCTGTTGTTCAGTCGTATGACAGCGGGATCGGTCAGGGATCTGGGCTGGAGTCTCACGGTGAGTCAGACGCCTCCTCTCCCGAGTCTCTGTCATTAGAGCTTGTGATGATAACTGCTCTGTGTTTGCTCAGGCGGATCCACGTTCTGTGCCGTGGCGTCTCTGTGCATGATGGGAAAGCTGCAGGAGGTGTTCAGCGAGCGAGAGCTGAAGCGAATCCGGCGCTGGTGCATCCTCAGACAGCAGAACGGCTTCCACGGCCGACCCAGCAAACCTGTGGACACCTGCTACTCCTTCTGGGTCGGAGCCACGCTGGAGGTGCGTCACGGCTCTGTGAGCTCATAAAGAGCAGCGCTCCGCCTCTCAATCAGTTTCTCAATAGTAGGGTCCTATGATTTCATTCAGACAGAATCACGGAATCCAGTCACAAAAACAGAATTTACTGGATGCACTGCAAAAAATGATTCTCTTAATGTTTTTGTCTTGTTTTCTAGTATAAATGTCTAAACATTCTTGAATCAAGATGACTTAAGATGTTGTCTTGTTTTCTGTAAAAAAAAAAAAAATTTCAATGTCTTTAAATGTTAGTTTTTGTTTAAAACAAGCAAAAATATCTGCCAATGGGGCAAGAAAAATAATGTAGTTTAGCCTTTGAATTAAGATAATTTTTCTTACCCCATTGGCAGATATTTTTGCTTGTTTTAAGCAAAAACTAACAAAAATTTTTTTTTATTTTTGTTGTTGAAAAAAAAGCCTTAATATCTCTAAACAATAATTTTACTTGTCAAGTAAATGCATCAAGAATGTTTAGATATTTATACTAGAAAACAAGACAAAAATACTGAGAATAACACTGTCGTTACTGTCGTCTCACTAAATGAACACATGAACAACATCTCCAGAGCTGCTCCGAGTCACCAGCATTTGACCATTTCATTTGGGGAAAAATACTGACACACACACACACACTCACTCACTGACTCACTCACACTCACTCACTCTCTCTCTCACACACACACACACACACACACACACACACTCACTCTCACACTCACTCACTCTCTCTCATACACCCACACACACACTCACTCACTCACTCTCTCACACACACACACACACACACACTCACTCACTCACTCACTCACTCACTCACTCTCACACTCACTCACTCTCTCTCTCACACACACACACACACACACACACACACTCACTCACTCTCACACTCTCTCACACACACACACACACACTCACTTACTCTCACACTCTCTCACACACACACACTCACTCACTCTCTCTCACACACACACACACACACACACTCACTCACTCACTCTCACACTCACTCTCACACACACACACACACACACACACACACACTCACTCTCACACACACACACACACACACACACTCACTCACTCACTCTCACTCACTCACTCACTCACTCTCTCTCACACACACTCGCTCACTCTCACACTCACTCTCTCTCACACACACACACACACACACACACACACACACACACACACACACTCACTCACTCACTCTCACACTCTCTCACACACATGCACACACACACACACACACACACACTCACTCACTCACTCACTCTCACTCTCACTCTCACTCTCACACACACACACACACACACACTCACTCTCACACTCTCACACACACTCACTCACTCTCACACTCACTCTCTCTCTCACACACACACACACACACTCACTCACTCTCACACTCTCTCACACACACGCACACACACACACTCACTCACTCACTCTCACTCTCACACACACACACACACTCACTCACTCACTCACTCTCACACTCTCACACACACACACACACACACACTTCTTCTTAGCTGTCCATCGTATTTGATGATGACGCTTGCTCCAGGGATGGGGGTGGGTGGGTTCAGCGACGTTGCCTCTGGTGCCACTTCACATGGGCGTCGAGTCCGATCCTTGAGCCGCACACATTTCCGCAGATGGAGCGGGGGAAACCAGATACCGGGGGGTACCAGCCGCCCACTGGTGTCTCTTGATGCGTCTCACGGATCGTCGGTCTTGGTTGGTTTGGTGTATTTGAGAGACTGCAGTGGCACAGGTGACCTGCCAGGCTGACCTGTCGAGTGCCAGAGATTCGAGCTGCGTAAAGGGGAATGTTCGCTCGCTTTAGGAGGTCCCTGGTGTAGTCCTTAAAACGCCGCTTTTGCCCTCCAGC